>NC_138772.1:130591098-131123598 GCF_965119305.1 Pelophylax lessonae
AATGCTCACATTCGATGGCGTCTGGCACTTCAGGGGAGGGGTTCTCTTCACGGTTGAATCCCAGTTTTCACTGAACAGGGCAGATGGCAGACAGTGTGTATGGCGTTGTGTGAGTGAGCGGTTTGCTGATGTCAACGTTGTGGATCGAGTGGCCCATGGTGGCGGTGGGGTTATGTTATGGGCAGGTGTATGTTACGGACAATGGACACAGGTGCATTTTATTGATGGCATTTTGAATGCACGGAGATACCGTGACAAGATCCTGAGGCCCATTGTGCTGTTCATCCATGACCATCACCTCATGTTGCAGCGTGATAATGTGCGGCCCCATATTGCAAGGATTTGTACACCATTCCTGGAAGCTGAAAACCTCCTTCTATGGCAATCATACTAACTGGACATGTCACCCATTGAGCATGTTTGGGATTCTCTGGATTGCCGTATATAACAGCCTGTTCCAGGTCCTGCCAATATCCAGCAACTTTGCACAGCCATTGAAGAGGAGTGGACCAACATTCCACAGGCTACAATCTGATCAACTCTATGTGAAGGAAATGTGTTGCACTGCGGGAGACAAATGGTAGTCACACTAGAAACTAACTAGTTTTCGGACCCCCCCCCCCCCCAATTCAGTAAATCAGGACATTTTAGAGTGGACTTTATTGTGGCCAGCCTAAGGCACACCTGTGCAATAATAATGCTGTCTAATCAGTATCTTGATATGCCACACCTGTGAAGTGGATGGATTATCTTGGCAAATGAGAAGTGCTCACAAACACAGATTTAGACAGATTTGTGAACAATATTTGAGAAATGTGTATATGTATGTATACACTTTGCTACAATGTAGTGTACAATTTGTATAACGGTGTAAATTTCCCATCCCCTCAAAATAACTCAACACACAGCCATTGATATCTAAAACTGCTGGCAACAAAAGTAAAAGTAAAAACAAAAGTAAGACCCAAACTGTCCTTTGTGTGGCCACCATTATTTCTTCTTCGTTCATTGACGGACACAGCTCCTGATCTTCATGACCATTGGGTTATACTGCCCCCTATAGGAGTTAGGACACTAGGCAGAAAAAGAATCTGGCTATGCCCATGGGCAGTCCCAGGGGGGGTATTCTACCTTTCTCTTCTATAGTCGTTCAGGTTTTTTTGCCTAGTAAGGCGTAAGGACCTAGTTCCTTGCTGGGATCTCTGGTCCTGGCATGTTTTTCTTTTTAGATAGAAATTTTTCTCCTGGTTTTTTCCTGTGAGATCTACAATCAACTGCCGGACTGAGCGACAGGCTGGATAATCTAGATCAGGGATCCTCAAACTACGGCCCTCCAGCTGTTGCAGAACTACACATCCCATGAGGCAGTGTAAAACTCTGACACAGACATGACAAGGCATGATGGGAATTTTAGTTCCTGAACAACTGGAGGACCATAGTTTGAAGACCCCTAATCTAGATCCAGTGGTCACCCCAGTCAGGCTAGGGAGCGCGCACAGACCTCAGCTCTGTGCTAGGTTATCCCCGACCTAGCCCCACTGGACTGGGGCTGGCCTGCGAGTTGCACGCCTTGCGAGGTCCCATACAACTGGGTCTCAGCTCGAGCTGCAGCATTCCACCTGGCTGACATTGTCCCCCCCCCCCCCCAATCTCTGGCTTAGGCCTGTCCTTGAGGCCTAGGGATCCCTCCTGGGTCCCAGGGAGCCTTATGGTGCAGCCATGGTGGGGCCGCCATTTTGCTGTAGCCTGTTTCTTTTTACGGCGGCCATGTTTTTGTAGTACAGTGGCCATTTTGCGGTGGTTTGCCATTGAAAATAGCGGCAGTGATTTTGGCGGTAGGAGCCCCCCCTCCTTATCCCCTGGTGCTAACTCCTGATTCGGCCGCTGCAGACGTGTGTCACCCTGCTGGGTCTGCGACCACATGCCCAGGATCCTCGGTTAGTGAGGATAATTCCTGCATATCTGCATCCGCGCACTAAAAGGGTCTGGTGGAAGCACAGATTGTACCTGTGTGGGAGACCTTGAAGATGGAGGATGCAGCTGTGACGGAGGTGCAGGTTCCCTTTGGCACTCACAAGCCATCTAGAGCGTCAAAGGGGTTTCCTTTCCTCCCCTTTTTTGACAGAATTGTCGCTAAAGAGTGGCGATGACCAAAGTGCCCCCCTGGGGTCCCTAAGCGATTTACTAGATGTTACCCCTATGAAGAGTCCCTTATTAACCACATCCATACCGGCGTATAGTCAAATGATGCCGGCAGGATGGCTTTCTAGATCCAGGCGCACGTCATATGACGGCCGCCCGTTCTAGCTGCTACTGCGGGTCATCGGGGGCGCACAGCGCGGCGATCAGGGATGAGGCTCGTCCCTCGGACATAGCCCATCCCTGATCAAGGAAATCAGCCAATAGAAATTGGCTGTTTACCACGTGATCGGCTGTGTCAATCACAGCCGATCACATGAGCGGCTCCAGTGCGAGCCACTCGTTCTCTCTGCAATGTGCGCCCCCGGGGGCGCGCAGAGCAGCGATCGGGGACGAGGATCGTCCCTCGGACAGAGCCAATCTCCGATCTAGGTAAAGAGCCAATGAAATTGGCTTTTTACCACGTGACCGGCTGTGTCCAATCACAGCCGGTCACAAAAATGTCAGAAAATGGTAACTAGCTGTCACCGTGTCCTCCTCCTCACACAGTGATCCTGTGTGAGCAGGAGATTGAGGTAACAGCTAGTTACCCATCATAGTGCACCCCAAACACACTGATTGCTCCCCCCCCCAATAAAGAGTACCTGTCACTAGCCCCCCCCAATAAAGAGTACCTGTCACTAGCCCGTCAGAGTACCCGAGTACCTGTCACCAGCCCATCAGGTATTCGGATGACAGGTACTCGGGTACTCTGATGGGCTGGTGACGGGTACTCGGGTACTCTGGTGACAGGTACTCGGGTACTTTGAGTACCTGTCATCGGAGTACCCGAGTACCTGTCATCGGAGTACCTGTCATCGGAGTACACGATCACCAGCCCTTCAGAGTACCTGTCTGCAGCCCATTGGAGTACCTGAATACCTCTCTGCAGCCCATCATAGTACCCAAGTACCTCTCTGTACCCCATTAGAGTACCCGAGTACCTGTCTCCAGCCCAGAGTACCTGTCTCCCGCCCCGAGTACCTGAGTACCTGTCTCCAGCCCAGAGTACCCGAGTACCTATCTGCAGCCCATCAGATTACATGAATACCTGTCTCTAGCCCATCAGAATACCTAAGTACACCTCTGAAGCTCATCAAAGTACCTGAGTACCTATCTGGAGCCCATGGCTCCTAGATTGTGTGTTGGGGTGTTTGCTTTCCAAAATGGGGTCATTTTGTGGGGGTTTCCATTGTCCTGGGGTTCCAGGGCCTTCAAAAGTGTGATAGGTTGTAATGAAATGATATGTGTAATTTATGCTCCTAGAACAACTGACGGTGCTCTTTGCATGTTAGGCCTCTGTATGTGGTCAGGCTGTGGAAAAGTCTCACATGTGGTATCGCCATACTCAGGAGGAGTGGCTGAATGTATTTTGGGGTGTAATTTTTGCTATTTACATGCTATGTGTTAGAAATATCTTTATAAATTGACAACTTTGTGTAAAAAAAAAAAAAAAAAAAAAAAAAAAAAAAAGCGTTTTCATTATCTTTCCACATTTTCCAAAAACTTGTGGGAAAAAAAGGACATGTTCAAAAGACTCATTATGCCTCATAGTATATACGTTTTGGTGTTTGCTTTCCAAGATGGGGTCATTTTGTGGGTAATTCCATTGTCCTGGTGTTCCAGGGCCTTCAAAAGTGTGATAGGTCGTCAGGAAATGATATGTGTAATTTATGCTCCTAGAACACCTGACGGTAGGCCTGCACGATATTGGAAAAAAAATATATTGCAATATTTTCTTTTTCAACGATATATATTGGGATATTGAGGGACCCGTCAATCCAGCCTTTCTGACCATACAGGGTTAATGCATGTTACTGTAGGGAATGGGATTCAGTGCACACTGCAGCCTTGTACCATAGGGTTAATGTTACTGACACTGTAGGGATTGGGAAGGGTGCTGGGAATGGAAATCGTGAAGCATGCAGTCAGCCTTGTACATTTTAATTGCAGATACAGGGCACTGGGCACGTCAGGGTTAATATGGTAAAATCAATTACTCAGTGACAGTGTGGACTGTGGAATCTATAAGAATATTCAGTGACAGACAGTCTTTCTCATAGTGGTGGTGGTAGGAGGCTGGAGCGGTGGACTAGGAGCCGGGAGAGGATCATAGCACAGCCGCATACATTTACTCACTCGTGCACTGCAGCCCGCCCCACGCGTTCAGTGAGTCTCACTCTCCGCCCTAGTTTTCTCAATGGCACATTCAGGGAGCCAATCACGCCGTGAGTAGCGGCACAGCGGAACCAATCAGGTGTGCAGGCACGCGTGATTGGTTAGCTGTGCAGCTAGTCACGGCGTGATTGGATCCCTGAATGTCCTATTGAGAAAACTAGGGCGGAGAGTGAGACTCACTGAATGTGTGGGGCGGGCTGCAGTGCACGAGTGAGTGTATGCTCACCGCTGAAGTGTCCCGACTTCTCCCTGCCTAACACGAAGTCTGTGAGTCCTCCTGTCCTCCTCTGAGTCCCTTTCCCCTGCCTATGCAAATATCGTGACCTCGGCAATATGAATATCGCCTACGGCTGCAGAACGATAGTCTTTTTTTTTTTTTTTATTCAAGCTTTTATTGTTTTCAATACATTACATATTATTTACATACACACATTCATAATCCAAAACTCTCCCGGCCCCTCCCCCCCCATTGTCCCACCTGTTGTGTCAAAGGAAATATAGAAGAAGAAAAAAAAAAAAAAGAGGGACAACCCCATCCCCCACTTCCTGTGTTATGTGTAATTGCATAGAAATATCCATCCCCCCTACCCAACCCCCCCGCAGTGCAGAGACCCATATGTAAAAAGATTATTATACAACGCAAATCATTCCCTATCTCACCACATACCCCAAAAAAAAAAATTAAAAATAATATACGTGAAAAATGCCACACAAATATCCATCCCCAAAACCAAACCCCACCCACGGTGCAAGAATTCCTCCAAAAAAACAAAAAAAAGGAAAAAATTTAAAAATATTATCCAAAACATATCATGATTTGTCTCACATCGTGACCACACTCTGTGCTAAAAAAGAAAAGAGGAAAAAAAAAGGTAAAAGGATACACGTGTATTCGTGATTTTCCCTCCTTAAACTCCCCAAACGCAAGGGGAGAATTACACTCATACCGTGTTCCTTCCTGTAAGACTTCCTGATAAGGAAGTGTAGGTGAGCTAAATATAACCCCTCTCCTCTCCAGAGAAGGGAAAGTGAAGCAAACAAAATAGAATAAAAAAAAAAAAAAAAAAAAAGAGTCCCAGTGAAACCCCCCTCCCGCCCCCCCCCCCCCCCATACCCTATTACCCTTTAAAGTGGGGAGAGGAACCGTACTCCATACCACAACACCAATGCATAACTTCCTCCCGAACATTCCAACACATTATTACATTATATACACCTTATATACATTACATAATATCCCTCCTGACGTTACTCGTCAGGCCCCCTAAAGATCCTTCCACTGGCACACCGCGAAGAGGGGTGCCTGGGAGAGACACAAAAAAAAAAAAAAAAAAAAAAATCTCTTGGTATCTGCTTGATATCGATGCCTTATGTGTCAATCTTAGAATTTTATTTACTTGTTGTTGATTTAGGGATATCTCCAACTCTCTTTCCCAATTTTGTAGGAATTTAGGTAGTCTCCCATCCTGCGATGTCCCCAAGAGCGCATACATATATGATAGAGCATGTGATATTCTAACCCCTCCTCTGCACAAGGTCTCAAATGGAGTTAGGGGTCGTGGAATATATCCCATCCTTTGTATTTGTTTTAAATAATGTCTAATCTGGTAAGCACTGAACATGTCTAAATTTCCTTCGGGCCAGGATAACATTACTGTCGTCGTCGGAGGTTCCCTCTGGGTCCATATATCACATAATCTGACCCTACCCCCCTTAATTAATCCTATGATTTTAGCATTGGAACTCCCTGGGGGAAAATTGCCATTACCTGCCAGGGGTGTCATTGGTGATATTGCTGGTGCCACTGAGCTATGCTTCTGTACTTTGGTCGTTTCGCTTAATGTCGCCCCGATCGTCGGATGTAGATATATCTTATCTTTCGATATAGGGGTCCATGTAGCTAAGATGGTTGCAGAGTTCATGATCTCCTTTTCTAATTGCACCCACTGCTTTTTTTTCCCCCCAGTTGCAGTGCCAGTCTAGTACTCGCATTAAATGTGCAGCCCTGTAATAACACATTAGGTCTGGCAGACCCACTCCTCCTCTTGCCTTCGGTAGGGTTAAGGTCTGCATGCCAATTCGCGGGGATTTTCTGGCCCATACAAATGACCTTAATACTGCCCTAATCTGTATAAAAAATGTTGTTGGAATTGCTATCGGAATGGCCTGAATCATATACAATAATCTTGTTAATACGTTCATTTTTACTACGCTACACCTCCCAAACCATGACAAGACAAGTGTCTGCCATTTTTGTAAATCTGCTTTAATAAATTTTAAAAGTGGAATAAAATTTGTCTCAAATAGATCCCTAGGATCTGCTGTGATATGGATCCCTAAGTATGCTATTGATTTGTTCTTCCACTGGAATGGAAAAGAGGCTCTCATACGATTCCACCTATTCCCTGATATTGACACGTTCAGTGCCTCCGACTTAGACATATTCATTTTAAAGTACGAGACCTCTCCATACTCTCGAATCGCTTCTAGTATTAGTGGGAGTGTTCTGTCAGGATTTGTTATGTAGAACAGAAGATCGTCTGCATAAGCTGCCACTTTATGCTGACCCCTGCCCATTTGTGCTCCTTCTATTTCAGAATTTTGGCGAATCTTACATAGAAAAGGTTCTAGAGCTAATATAAAAATCAGTGGCGATAGAGGGCAACCTTGTCTAGTGCCATTTTTTATTTGAAAAAAGTTCGAGCACCAGCCATTCACTCTCACTGCCGCCGTGGGACTAGAATACAATGCCAGAATAGATGTCGTCATCCATGTTCCCAGGCCAAGGTGTGACAGGGTGGCCCGGATAAAATTCCATGCCACCCTGTCAAACGCTTTTTCAGCATCTACTAAAAGGAGCATCATCCGAATTCTCCGCGATCGCATACCATCTATCACATCGATTGTTCGAGTAGAGTTATCTCTTGCTTCTCTTGTGGGAACGAAACCAACCTGGTCGTAATGAATTAGTTGTGGTATGTAAGGGAGAAGTCGATTTTGGAAAACAATTTCGTATCTTAAGTTTAATAAAGATATTGGGCGGTAACTAGCGCACGCCGCTGGGTCCTTCCCCTCATTATGAATCAATATGATATAAGCTCGCAAGGAATCTAATGGTACTTTCCCTCCCTCCCCAATATAGTTCAAATGATCTAATAAAGGGGTCTTTAAGCTTGCATAAAACTTCTGATAATATATCAGTGTCAAGCTGTCCCAGCCTGGTGCTTTGTGTGGTTTTGCCTGCGATATTGCTGTTTTTAACTCTTCCTCTGTTATCTTCCCCTCTAATGCTGATATTTGATCTTCCTTCAGGGAGGGCATATCTGTAGTTCTGATATATTTAATCGCCTCGTCGAAGCCAGCGTCCCCCCTACCAGCTGATTCCGATGAGGCGATGTCTTATAACTCTTGATAAAATCTGCTAAATTCTTCCGCTATTTCTGGTGATCCATGTTTCATTTGTCCCCCTCTTGTTATCATATCGACTATCGTTCAGCCCTACCTGACGGTGCTCCTTGCATGTTGGACCACTGTATGTAGCTATTCTGCGACAAAAGTCCCACATATGAGGTATCGCCATACTCAGGAGGAGTAGCAGAATGTATTTTGGGGTGTGATTGCAAGTATGCATATACTGTGTATGAGAAATAACTTATTTTGACAATTATGTGTAAAAAAAAAAAAAAAAAAAAAAAAAAAAAAAGAAAAAAATTCTTCATTTTCCCAAGAATTGTTGTAAAAAAATTACAACTTCAAAAAACTCACCATGCCTCTTACTAAATACCCTGGAATGTCTACTTTCCAAAAAGGGGTCATTTGGGGGATATTTGTACTGTCCTGACATTTCAGGGCCTCAAGAAAGGAGATAGGCTGTCGGTACATCAGGTGTGATCAATTTTCAATGTTTGGCACTATAACTTGTAGACTCTATAACTTTCACACAAACTAAATAACCACTAATTTGGGTTATTTTTACCAAACGTGTAGAAGTATAAATTTTGGAACAAATTTATGAAAAAAAATTACTTATTTGCAAAATTTTATAATAGAAACTAAAACAAAATGTTTTTTTTTTTTCAAAATGTTCTCTTTTTTTCACTTATCGCAAAAAATGAAAAACCCAGTGGTGATTAAATACTACCAAAAGAAAGTTCTATTTGTGTGAAAAAATGATAAAAAATTTGATTGGGTTATAGTGTTGTATGACTGAGTAATTATCATTCAAAGTGTGAGAGCGCTGAAAGCTGAAAATTGGTCTAGGCAGGAAGGTATAACTGCTCTGTATGGAAGTGGTTAAGAAATTGACTGTTCCACCGGTGGTAGACCCCCAGTTTCCAGATTAAATAAGCCAACCAATATTTCCGATTGAGGAGTTCATGGCCTTTAACCACTGCAATACAGGGCACTTTCACCCCCTTCCTGCCCAGGCCAATTTTCAGCTTTTAGCGCTGTTGAAATTTGAAAGACAATTACGCGGACATGCAACACTGTACCTAAACCAAATTCGTCATTTCTCTTACGTCCTCCGACAGTCGCCACCTCCTCGAAGTCATCACTATTGGGTATTGACTTCCGCTCCGCAGGAGTAGCTAGGCATAAGACTTAGTCAAAAGAACAAAAGCATTTAGCATAGACACACCCATGGGGGCTTTCCCACTAGTCAATACCCCCTGCAGTGATCCCTCCCAACTCAGTTTGTTTCTGCCTAGCTTCAGGAGTTAGGCTTCCCTGTGCTGGGGCTCCAGTCTCAGCCTTTTCTAATCTTTTTTTCTTTGAAAAATGTCAGTTTTTCTTTGCTTTACTAGCTGTTTATTTTGTCTGCTTTAGTTTTATTTGGATCTTCGGATGAAGATGGATTCTTGCAGAGCTGGGAATCGGACTGACCGCTCTGGTTCTCCAGGGCAGAGGGACCCCCCAGCCCGCCATCGAGCGTTCAGCCATGTGTTCCTCCTGGCATTATGAACGACCCATCCCTGCTCGCAGCAGGGATGCAGCCTGTGAGGTGGCTACCTCACTGGACATATCTGCGTTGCTGCAGTGTCCTGTCCTTGGCTAACTGCATTCCCTTTCAGATGAGGACAGCGGCTTTCCCTTCATAGAGGCACCCCACGCCAGCAGGTACAGGTAAGTACTTTCTGTGTGGGGTCCTCTGTCTGGGGTGGCAGTCCTGTGTTGCTGTGTCCCCTCATGTCTGTGCGTTTGTGGGGCTCTCTGATAGGATCCCTGCGGGGGTTTTCTTTAATACACTGCTGGCACTGTGTGGTGTGGGGGCCCCTCTCCTGTGTCACTTTTAGTGTTTGGGAGGAGCAGACTGTGTGTGAGGCGACCGCTGCGGCTAAAAACTGCGCGATCCGCCATTTTGGATGTGGGCAGCATGTCTGGCTTCACTATGGGCTTTCACAGTTGCTTGCTATGTAGTGTTTTGGCGCCATCCGGCGCCATCTTGTGTGTGGCAGAACGATCGTTCCGTGCACATGTAGGCGGCCATCTTGCCAAAGCCTTCCATTCATTTCTATGGGCAGCCATTTTCCCTGGGCCTTGCAGCATTTAGTTCAGCTTCTGGTGACCTCACTGCCTTTTCTTCTGGAGCAGCGATCGTTGTGGTAACACTCTGTGGGGCTCTGCAGACTGTCTCTTCCATATCTCTCTGTTCTATCCTTACTGGCTCAGTTTTGCCCCTTTTGGGGGGTCTGTGTGCACTGTGATTGTAGCGGTGGGCTGCGCTATCCGCAGCGCTTTTAAAGGGCCAGTACTTTTACTCATTGTTTTTGGCAATGGATTCTCAGGACAGCAAAATTCCCCCCAGCCTTGGTGGGGGACCCCAGTTCTGCTGAACCCTCCGTTATACCTAATTTGCCCGCTGTGGCAAATATGGAGGTGCTGATGGCTGAACGTGCTGCCAGGAAAAGGCCCAGATTATTTTTCTTCTCCTGTTTCAGATGGTGCTATGGTTGCTGTGGCGGGCGTGCCCTTTTCAGGGTCGCGCTCGTCCTCGGACCCTCTGGGGTCTGAGGGGGAGGCGGAGGTGGAGGGGGTTGATGATTCTTCCCCGGGGTCGCCTGAAGAATGCGCACACATGGATGCTTTAATTTCTTCTGTGGGGGGAAAAAAAAACACTACATTTGGAGGATGAGCCCACTCCTCCGGCCATTGTGTCCTCATTTAGTACACATAGGGCCCTCAAGTCAGTGCAGGTTTTCCCCTGCCCGCTGAGTTTCATCACACAGTGAATGAACAATGGCGCAGTTTAAAACGCCACTTCATGGTGCCTAGTTGGTTTAAACTACTAGCAAACAGGTGTATATGATTCCTGCGCTGTCAGGAGTCTTGGAAACTCCCTAATGCTGCACCACTGGTACTGATACTTAACAGTTAAAAGAATATTATGGTGGGGGTAGTGGCGCGCTTTAGGGGCTAGATGTCAGTATATAAATAGCAAAAGTAGTAAAATAGTCTGTGTTGGGTGTTAATCTGATAAAAATATGTTTCTATATATGTTCGTTTTGATAGGTGTACATCAATGAGTGCTGATTGAAGAAAGTGCTGAGTGCTTCAATATTAGATGTTCTTCAATATTAGATGTGAATCGTGAAATATTAAGCGGTTTCTATTATGTTTGTGATTGTGCTATTAAAGGTGCAATGTGCTTCTTAAATCATCAAATCCATAAAGATCAGTTAACGTATATCTGATAAATATCCAGGAGCACTGACATAAAATTATTCCATCAAATAAATAAATTATTCCACCAATACCACAAATGATTATCAAAATGCTTGAATAAAATATTCCTATTAAGTGAATAAATAATATAGTGACATGTAAACAATGGTGCTCATCAAAAGTGCTACGTGTCTCCTACAATCACCTTATAAAAACCAAAAAGTGACCACAATGAGTATGAATGGATGTTCATATATTTAAAAAATATATTAAAATTGTTTCTAAAATGAGTCCCAGACTGTTCCAAAGTTGAATTGCAATCCTTTCTCTTATTGTGGACGTGCTTAGTATGGGTAAAGTGACTTGATTTCCTCCACCTTGTGTGTCACCTCTGTGTACCAAACTCTCACCTTAAGAACCAAGAAAATACGCCTGTGGTTTAAACTACTGTACCCTTTTGCGCCTTCTACGGATGCGCGCTGGTGCGTGGCTCCCAAGGTGGATCACGCTCTGGCCGTGTTAAACAAGGCTACTCTGGTTCCCACTGAGGATACCCCGGTGTTTCGGGATCCTAAGGACAGGAGGTTGCAGTCTCTTGCCCGCCATGCCTATACGGTGGCGGGCTCTATGCTCAAACCTATTTTCGCTTCTGTCATGGTGGCTCAGGCGGTGGCTGATTGGACTAAGGTGCTTAGACGCACTCTCGTGACTGATTCTGCCCCACCGGCTACGCTGGGAATGGTGGACCAGATTCATTAAGGGGTCATGTTTTTTTGTGCGATGCGGCCTTGAATGAGGCCCCTTTAGCGGCACGCCTGTCTAGAGTCGCGGTGCTTCACCATCGACTGATCTGGCTGTAGAGCTGGTCGACTGACCAGATGTCACGGAAAACAGTGGCTAACTTTCCTTATGCTGGGTCTCGCCTTTTTGGATACTTTGGTAAAAGGAGACACTGGGGGCAAAAGCATGCTGCCCCAGAATCCGAAGAATGTGTCCTTTCGCGGCAAGCGGGGTCCTGCCTTTAAACCCACTCAGGGGTCCTTTGTGCCTTAAGTCACAATTCAAGGGCAAATCTTTCAAGGGCCAATATGGCCAGAAGAAGCCCTGGGCGGGTAAGCAAACGTCCGGCCATGCCGGCACGACGGCTCAACCCGCCTCTGCCTGAAGGGATGACCTCACCTGGTTCAGGGGTGGGGGGACGTTTGCGTGGTTTCCTCCAACTTTGGCTGCTCCGTATTCCGGACAGATGGGTTCAGGAAATCATTCGATCAGGATACAAGGTCAAAATTCCTTTCGCGGCCGGCGAACAGATTCTTTCCCTCAAATCTTCGTTTGACCCCAGGGCGTTTACAGGACCTGCATCAGGCGGTGCAGGACCTCTTGGTCCAGGGGGTGATTGTCCCGGTGCCTCATCGGGACAGGTTTCGGGGGTTTTATTCCAATCTGTTCACTGTGCCAGAAAGGAGGGCAAGGTACGTCCTATTCTGGACCTGAAAGCGCTGAACCGCTTCGTGCGCGTTCGGAAGTTCCGTATGGAATCTCTCCGCTCGGTGGTGGCCTCCCCGAGTCCAGGGGGATTTCTGGCCTCTATAGACCTGAAGGATGCGTACCTACACATCACCATTTTCGAGGGTCACCAGAGGTACCTTCGGTTCGCAATAGCGGAGGAACACTATCAGTTTGTGGCGTTACCTTTCGGTCTCGCTTCGGCTCCAAGAGTCTTTACCAAAGTGTCGGCGCCTGTTCTGGGCCTGCTAAGGGCACAGGGCATTGCGGTCTTGGGATATCTGGACGATCTCCTCTTAAGATCGAGTGCCAGCCAGAACCTGCTGCGCGATCTGTCCACTACGGTACAGACGCTCCAGGAATTAGGATGGACCATCAACGTACAGAAGTCGACCTTGTCTCCTTCGGTTCGTCTTCCCTATCTAGGAATGGTCCTGGACTCTGCTCAGGCAAAGGTATTCTTGCCGGAGGACAAGCTCCGGACTTTACAGGACAAGATCAGGTCCCTCAGGGACAAGCCATCCTCGTCACTCAGGACCTGCATGCAGTCCCTAGGGTTGATGGTATCGGCCTTCGAGGTGATACCCTTTGCTCAGTTTCACACACGGTCTCTTCAAGCGGAGATCCTGGCCAGGTGGGACAGACTACCTCGGTCCTTGGATCTGAGTGTCTCATTGAGTCGCCGGACCAGAATGGATCTTCTGTGGTGGCTCCAGTCCCCGTCTGTGTCAGAAGGAAAATCCTTCCGTCCGTTACTGTGGACGGTGATTACCACAGATGCCAGCCTGTCGGGCTGGGGTGGAGTCCTGGGCAACCTGTCTGCCCATGGCACTTGGTCAGGGGAGGAATCCTCCCTTCCGATCAACATATTGGAATTGAGAGCGATCAAGCTCTGTCTCTTCCAGTGGTTGGATCGACTTCGGGGCCGTCCTGTTCGGGTACAGACGGACAATGCTACTGCGGTGGCTTACATCAACCACCAAGGGGGCACAAGGAGGGCCTGGGAGGTGACCGACATTCTGTCTTGGGCCGAGACTCATGTCCCTGCAATTTCAGCAGGTCACATTCCGGGTGTGGAGAATTGGCAGGCCGACTATCTGAGCCGCCAGACCCTGGACCAGGGGGAATGGTCCCTGCACCCGGAGGTCTTCCAAATGCTGTGCGAAGTGGGGATCCCCGGACGTGGATCTTTTTGCGTCTCGGCTAATCACAAGGTGGCATCAGTATCCTCTGATGTATGCCTTTTCCTCTGATTTAGTTGTTGTCCAGGTTCCTTCGCAGGTTAGCCTCGGAACCGCACTTGGTGATTCTGGTAGCGCCGTAGTGGCCACGCCAGTCCTGGTACGCTGACGTTGTTCACCTGGCAGTAGCGCCTCCTTGGCGGCTGCCACTGCGGGAAGATCTACTGTCTCAGGGACCGATCTTCCATCCTGCTTTACAGTCGCTGGCTTTAACTGCCTGGCTGTTGAAGGCTTATTTCGCCTGGTGTGTGTCCAGGGGTTTCTCCCCCTCGCTCATACTCGGTGACGAGAGTGTTGGCTTTCCTCCAGACTGGTGTGGACTGGCGCTGGCCACGATAAAGGGCCAGGTATCTGCACTGGCTCTTCTTTTCCAACGCCCTGTGGCGTCTCTTTTCTTACTTCGCACCTTTATTCAAGGTGTGCGACATTTGGCCCCTCCCCGGAGGGCGCCTTTACCTCCATGGGACTTGAACTTAGTTCTGTCCGTGTTACAGCGTTCTCCCTTTGAAAACATCCGGGAGATATTGTTGCCTCTGCTGTCTAAGAAGGTTGCCTTTTTAGTGGCGATCACTTCGGCTCGCAGGGTGTCGGAGTTGGCGGCGTTGTCTTGCCGCTCTCCTTACTTGGTGGTTCATAAGGTTAAGGTGGTCTTGCGACTAACTCGTCCTTTTCTACCTAAGGTGGTGTCTGATTTTCACCTGAATGAAGACATTGTGTTGCCTTCGCTCTGTGCGAAGCCCAAACATCCCAAGGAGATTGCATTGCATTCCTTGGATGTTGTCAGGGCGATCAGGGTTTGCCTGTCGTCCACTGAATCCTTTCGGAAATCGGATTCCCTCTTTGTCCTTCCTGAGGGACCTCTGAAGGGCATGGCTGCTTCTGTGGCGACCATTGCCAAATGGATCAGACGGACAGTTGTACAGGCCTATGCTTTGAAGGAACGGGTTCCACCCTTCCTTGTTAAGGCGCACTCTACCAGATTTATGAGTGCGTCTTGGGCCTACCGGCATCAGGCTTCGGTGGCCTAGGTGTGCAAGGCTGCGACTTGGTCGTCGGTGCACACCTTTTTCCAAATTCTATAGGATTGATGTTCTGGCATCAGCTGATGCCTCCTTTGGCCGCAAGGTTCTCAGTGCGGCAGTGCCATAGGGGACCCTTGTTTTTTTGTGGGTCCCTGGCTGTTGGGGTGTTTATCCCCTGGATATTTGTTTTCCTGGGTTGTTGCTCCTGTTGAGCCTTTTCTATTGCCCAGAAGGTTCTCTTACTGTGCGTGTAAGGTTCCTTTCTCTGATGTGGGTACTGCGTTGCCTTTTCTACGGTTGCGTCTCCCACCCCTCATGTCTACACTGCTTTGGGACATCCCCATTAGTGAAGACTGTGTGAATGGGCGGCGACTGTCAGAGGACGTAAGAGAAAACTGCATTTTTGTAAAATCTTACCGTAAAATTCCTTTCTCTGAGTCCTCCGACAGTCGCCGCCCCCGCCCCTCTTTTGGGGATTTTTCTTGTACACCTACTGCTATTCTACCAAACTGAGTTGGGAGGGATCACTGCAGGGGGTATTGACCAGTGGGAAAGCCCCCATGGGTGTGTCTATGCTAAATGCTTTTGTTCTTTTGACTAAGGCTGGCCATACACTATACAATTTTCTTGTTCAACTTTCCTTTAGATTTACCAAAACCATGTAATATAGGGTCAAACCTAAACACTTTCAATTTGTATGCAGTCAGGCAGGCCCTTGCACTACATAGTTTAAGGTAAATCTAAAGGAAATTGAATAAGAAAATTGTATAGTGTATGGCCAGCCTAAGTCTTATGCCTAGCTACTCCTGCGGAGAGGAAGTCAATTCCCAATAGTGATGACTTGGAGGAGGCGGCGACTGTCGGAGGACTCGGAGAAAGGAATTTTACGGGAAGATTTTACAAAAATTCCGTTTTTTTTTCCCCACAAATAAGAGCTTTCTTTTGGTGATATTTGATCACCAAGTTTTTTTCATTTTTGCGAAACAAATAGAGCGAAGAGTTTGGAAAAAAAAAAAATTTTTTTTTTTGTTATAAAATTTTGTAAATAAATATTCCTGCACTGATGGGGTGGCACTGATGAGGCACTAATATGCAGCACTGATGGGCACCGATTGGCACCCCTGGTTTATATGGATAGGCTCTTTACCGGGATCGAAGATGCGGTGTGTCAAAGTGGGGGGCGCGCAGAGTGGTCTATCCTGCTGGACGTCATGACGGCCAGTCAGGATAGAGCAACCACTTTGCCGTCGTCATTTTGCTTTATGACTGGCGGCAAGTGGTTAATGATCCAGCTGACAGGAAGGCGGAGGCTGTGGCCTGAAATATGTACACTCTGGCTGGTTCGGCACTGAGGCTGGTATACACCATTGCCCTTGTGTCGCAAACTCTGACCGAGTGGGCTAAGCTTTTACGCCGTGACCTGGAGGGAGAACAGCTCCCTCCTGCTATTGCTGAGCTAGTGGACTAGCTGGTCCAGGGGCTGTAGTTTTATCTGTGAGGCCTCTTTTGGATGTGGCTCCTCTAGTGGCTCGGCTCTGTTTCGGCAGTGGTCCTTCAGTGTGTCTTTTTGCTTAAATGCTGGTCTGCTAACCAGACTTCTTAAAATGCCTTGACTAATCTCCTCTTTCAAGGGGATCGCCTGTTTGGGGCTACCCTGGATGACATCATGAAAGGTCTCCAAAAAACAATATCTCTCCTGCGCTCGAGTGGTATGCGGGAAGGTGAATCTTCTAGGTGGTTTTATGAAGCAAATGAAGTGGTCTTGCTGCCCCCCTCAGGACCAAGGGTATCCAAAAGGCACTACAAGAAAACAAGAGAAGGGCACACCGTCCTTGTGCATTACCACTTAAAAGTTTATTAAAATCAAAGAAGGGTAGCGTACAATATACTCACAAACGTAGCCTGTGAACAAGCATATAGGAAATGAGCACCGCTCGCTTCCAGGACACTTCTCTACTGCTGGATAGCGTGATGGCGTCCTCAAAACCTGATGTGGCTTACGCGTTTTGAGGGAGGACCCTCTTCCTCAGAGCCAAAATTGCGAGTGGCTGCAATTAGTCTCCTGCTGCTCAGCAGATCGTCATCCCTCCGGAATTGCATGTGGGTGCTGGGCTTGATGGTGTCTACCTTTTTCTAGAGGCGGTTCTGTTTGCACAGTTCCATACGAGATCCCTGCAAAAAATGATTCTGGCCAAATGGGATAATTCTCTGCAGTCTCTGGACAATCGGATCCGGCTGAGCAGGGGAATGAAGGAATCCCTGATAAGATGGCTCTGCTCTCCGTGCTTCAGCTGGGCAAATCTTTCTTCCCCTTGTATTGGACAGTGGTTACCACGGATGCCAGCCTATCCTGCTGGGGAGGCGTCCTCTGGAAAAATTATGCTTAGGAGATCTAGACACTGGTAGAGTACCGATCAATGTGTCTGAACTCAGAGCGATCAGACTGTACCTGATTCATTGGACAGAGCATCTTCAGGAATGTCCAGTGCGCATTCAATTGGACAATGCCGCGACCATGGCTGTCATTCACCAAGGGGGCACAAAAAGTGTCCTGGTGGCTCTGGAGGAACCCGGCATTCTAAGGTGGGCAGAATGGTTCGTTCCAATCCTCTCCACTGTACACATTCCTAGGGTGGAAAACTGGCAAGCGGATTACCTCAATTGGCAGGCGTTGGAGCAAGGGGAGTGGTCCTTTTTATCTGGAGGTGGTTCATCAGTTGTCTCCTGTGGGGCATCCCTAAGGTTGATCTGTTGGCATCTCGGCCCAACAGAAAGGTGCAGAGGTTTGTGGCTCAGTCACGGTATCTTCTGGCAGACGCCGCAGATGCACTGGTTGCCCATGGGGTCAGTATCGTCGGATTTATGCCTTCCCTCCTCTCAAGCTTCTGCCAAGACTTCTATGCAGGATCGAGGCAGAAGGGAATCCGGTCATCCTAGTGGCTTGGTGCGCCAACCTGGTGCAGCTGGTCACTAACATTCCTTGGAACCTTCCTCTTGGAACTGCTGTCTCATGGATCAATCTTCCATCCTGCTTTACAGTCGCTGGCTTTGACAGCTTGGCTGTTGAATGCCAGGTGGTGATGGATAGAAGTTTATCGGTGATTCCAATTAAAAGCTAGGAAGTCCACTTCCCTGAAGATCTTTCATTGTCCGTTGTGTGAGTCTCTTGGGGTTCTTCCTCGCTCCTTTTCGGTGGCTCGGATCTTGACTTTCCTTCAACGGGGGCCTTGGCTTTGAGTACCGTCAAGGGCTAGGTGTCGGCTTTGGCGGTCTTATTCGAAAAACCCTTTGCCATTCACTCCCTGGTGCATACCTTTCTTTAGGGGGTCAGATATTTGGTTCCTCCCAGTGCGGTCTCCGTTGCTGCCTCGGGACCTCAATTTGGTGCTTTTGGTTCTTCAGAAGCCTCTCTTTGAGAATCTTTGGGAGATTCCCTTGCTTAGTGTGTTTTAGACGGTGGTCTTTTTGGTGGCTATCACCTCTGTGCGCAGGGTGTCGGAACTGGCGGCATTAGCCAGTTGTTCACCTTGGTGATTCAGAGGTAAGGTGGTTCTTCGCCCCTGTCTGTCGTTCCTCTCCCAAAGGTTGTCTCTGATTTGAATGAAGACATTGTTGCCTTTCCTGTGTCTCAGGCCTAGACATCCAAAGGAAATTGCCTTGCATGCCTTGGATGTGGTCCGGGCATTTAGGGTGTACCTGGCAGCTACGTAGTCTTTTAGGAAGTCAGATTCACTATTTGTGCTCACAGATGGGTCTCGGAAAGGGTTGTCAGCTTCCTCTGCGACCATTTCCAGATGTATCAGACAGATGGGTATTCAGGCCTATTCCATCAGGGATCAGGTTCCTCCTTTCCCTGTCAAGGTTCACTCGCCTCTTGGGCCTTCCGTCATCAGGCCTCAGTGACGCAGGTTTGCAAGGCGGTCACCTGGTTCATTGGCAGACTTTTTTTTTTTTTTTGTGCTGTTCGCAAACCCTCATGTTTAACACTGCTTTGGGACCTTCCAATGAATATCAGGGCCGGTGTCCGTCAATGAACGAAAGAGAGAATGGGATTTTTGACTTGCCGTACAATCAATTTCTCTGAAGTTCATTAACCACATCCCGCCCTATAGCAGATTGACGGCGGGAATGTGGTTGTATTATCCTGACCGGACGTCATATGACGGCGGCAGGATAATACGCTCTGCGCGCCCCCCGGCGCGGCGATCGGTGATGCGAGGTGTCAGTCTTACTCCCTGCATCTCCGATCTTGGTAAAGACAAGAGGGAAGACAGCGGAGCACCTTCTAAGTGCAGCAAGACATTTATTGAAGTATGTGCAGCAGTATTACACTCACATTTAGTCGGTGAATAAGATGCAGTTAGTCAAGTAATGTTGATCATCAGGAGCATCACTGGAGCGGGTCCTGGTGGTGGAGGCAGTGGATCCCGGTGAGAGCGGCAGGGGGGGGTTCCTCCGTGTGTACAGGGACGGCCTCGGTGGTGTCCGTGGGCTCCCCGTCAACTGGTGGAACGCTGGCACTCGTGGGTCCTGGGATCCTGACGTCACTCCTGGCGGTGATGCGGGATGCTACGGCGACGTGTTATCGGAGCATGCGCTCCTTCTTCAGGCCGTGGATGCACCATGTTTGGACAGGGCATTTATGCAGTGATAAGGACGGTGGCTCAGGGGAGGCAAAAGGCATGGCGTGAAAGTCTGCAATAGGTGGAATATCGGTGTTTGGCCACTAGGTGGGGTGTGTGGGTACACAAACTGATGTGGTTAAATGCATGGGGAGGGGAATAATAAACCATGTGGGAAACTATAGTGTAATATGACCGTAGTTGAAAACTGAAAAGGGGGGGGGGGTTTGTTTTGGGGGTTTTTTTCACTGGGAGGGATGGAGATGACAAGGGATGGGGGGGGGTTTGGGGGGATTATGTGTATGTGTCACAGATATGTGTTGCTGTATGTATGGTGCTATGGGATAAAAATAGGGAACATGGTTTGGGCACGGGGACATATTGGGGGGGGGGGGAGGGGAAGGACATGGGTGTTGGGGGGGTTTGGATAAATATCAAATCCGAACTTTTGCAACAGGCGATGGGGGGGGGGGGGGGGGGTTGGCGGGTGACAGGGGATGGTTTTGGTTGTAGCTGTATTGGGGGGGGGGGGGGTTGTGGGGGTTATTGTTTTCACGGGCAGTTTAAAAAAAAAAAAAACGCACGAATCAATAAATATCAAATCCGAATTTGAGGGGGGGCAGCCTATGCGGGTACGGGTTCTTCTGCTTCTTTGGGGCTTCGGAGACTGGCGCGGTTTGAGTAGGGGCGTGGGGGGGGGGGATGTGGGTGTGTGGAGTATAAGGGGCGGCGGTGTTTGGGGGGGGGGGAGAAGATGGGGGTAGTAGGGGTGGGGGGGGAGGGGGGTGACTCGTGGGTGGTGGTGCGGGTGGGTGTCTGGAGGTTTTTTCCAATTGAAAAACTTTTTTTTACAGTTGTAACCAACGACAAAATCAAAAGGTTGCACCAACACCTTTAGGAAAATAGAACAACTCATATCCTCCGCCATCCACCAATGGTGGGACAAATTCTTCCTAAAACATTACATTTCCCTGGCCATATCCCCCCGTGGCCTCAGAATCCTCAAAATCTGCCCATTTCTATCCACCGAACTGGCCAACATCCTACATGTGGGCATCCCTTGATGTCAACTCCCTATATACCTCCATCCCCCATGACATAGGCCTCAGAGCCGTAACCCACTTCCTCATGGATGATCCCACCATCAACCCTCAACAAGCCAACTTCATCAGCAAAGCCACAGAATTCAGCCTCCAAAAATACTACTTTGATTCAATGGTGAGTTTTTGCCCCCAGCTATGCCAACCTCACCATGGGGTATTGGGAAACCAACCACATTTGGCACAATAATCCGTTCGCCGCCAACATCATCTACTACGGTCGATACATAGATGACATCATTGTCATCTGGGACGGCCCCGAGCCTCTCTTCCAACTGTTCGTCAACCACTGCAACAACAACACTTACAACCTCTCATTCACCTCAGTATACGACCCCACAGAACTCGCCTTTTTAGCCCTCCTATTATACCACCAAGATAAACACATATTGGCCAAGAATTACACTAAGCCCACTTTTTTTTTTTTTACTTACCTCGTAGCGAAGAAAATATACTTACCTTACTTCCTTCTTCCTCCTTCCTCGGCCGCGGCCCGTCGTCACTTCCTGGCTCTGCAATGATTCCTGGGAGCTGGACGTCATAGCTCCCAGGAATCATTGCGCCTGCACCGGCCCCAACGTCAGTTCCGGGGCCGTCCAGCTGCCACCACCCAAGATGGATCTCAAATATCCCCAAAAGCCAATTCTGCCGACTCAGAAGAAATTGCACCAAAGAACATGACTACACCGAACAGAGCGGCCTGCTAACCCAAAAATTTGTTGAAAAAGGTTACCCCCAACCCCTCATCAATGAAGCTTACTCCCAGTACACAAACATCCCTGCCCCCACCCCTAAAGACGCACCCACAACACAGCCCATACGCTTCACCACCCGAATGCGCCTGCGTAGTTCGCGAGGCGCATTCCCGACGCCAGCCCGGATGTACGGCAAGACACAGCGCTTGCACGTCATCTTGGGTGGAGCTCCTTAACCACTATATATAGTGGTTCTTTGGCATTCCCTCCGTGCAGCATGCAGGGACGGGACGCTGATAGCCACAATACCGCAGGTAATACCCTCATCTACTCTATTAAGAACTAACTAGCTATATTTTGGAATGTCTCCTTTCTTAATTGGTCATTCATATTCTCTCAGGCTTTGTGCAGAGGATCTGACTGTGGATATTGGATGTTACACGATCTTTGATCCAACATATCCATCACACCCGTTCCCTGTCCATTCCTCTTATCCGGAATCACTCGGGTAAGAATACACCTATATACTCCATATATTTTAGGCTATGCATTGAAGGTTTATCCTTTAACTTTGCAAGGCTTTTACATATATAATCTTTTTGATTGCATCTTGGATGCACCACCATCAAAGGGTGGATGCACCTTTCATGCATACATCTATGTTGACATTTATATATGGTGTATTTGTCTTTCCAATTTTCAGATAGAGATATCCCTCTTATTGCAGTACTATCTTGTGGTTCTCTGGTCTGAGCTCCCGTGTTCGCCCCCGGGGGGACCTTCCCCCTACCTTGTGGTCCAGGACCTCTACCATTGTTGGCTTGTTGGTTTACCAGACAGGTGCAAATTTATAGACATTCTAATGTATTTGGCACCATTATAAGTTTAGCATATTGCACAGTACATATGGATTTGTGAAAAGTTCTATATAATGTGTCGTATGTGATGTTTTCCTAATATAGACATTCACTATTTGTTTTTCTCCTTACCTTAGTGTTGTATTTACAAAGTGATACCCCATAAAAATTACCCCTGAGGAAGCGGCTTTAAGGCTGAGAAACATGTTGGGTAGACACTGTGGGTTCCATCGCTATCCTGCATAGACACCTCCTTTTGGATGAGTCTTGGGTATATGCCATCTACCCCAATGTAGGAATTGTAAATCATTTGTAAATCTGCTATATATGCCAAATACATCTGTCTACTGCAAATGTTTTTAATCTGCAATATTTCAAATATTGTCTTTTGTATCCTGTTGGTACAGTATGCAATTTTATGTCTTTTCAAGTGTGCTCAATAAATAAAAAAATTTCTCTAGCGCTCATCGACAGACGTAGTCCTCGGTGATACACCACCTTCGGGTTATGTTACCTCCGCAGGAGCAGGACTAGACAGGAAATTAAAAAGCTCTGGCCACACCCTAGGGGCAGTCCCAGAGGGTATATCCTCTCTCTCTCTGCCTCAGCAAATCAGTTATTTTCTGTCTAGTTAGGAGTAAGGACCTAGATACCTTGCTGGGATCTTAGGTCCTGGCAAGAAATTTTTTTCTAAAAGGATTTTGGACAGCTTTTTTTCTCCAGTGTTCCTGTGAGATCTTCAAGCCAGAAAAGATCACCTTGCCTGATAACTATCAGGTATCTGATAAATGTGTGGGAACAGAAAACGACCAGACTTTCTCGGATGGTCGGGGCCAGATACCTCTAGGGACGCCTGGTTCAGATCCAATCAGCGCCAGTGGTCCTAGAAATTCTAGGCTGGCCTCTTCAAGCCGGCCTGGCCGACTTGGACAGGTTAGTCGCAGACGTTCCGTGGGAACTTCGTCTCAGGGAGTGTCTGTAGTCTCAAGGACCTATTTACCTTCGTGCTTTACAGTCGCTGGTTTTAATGGCCTGGCCATTGAGACCCAAGTACTGAAGGACAGAGGTTTGTCTACTTCTGTCATTCCTACCCTTATTAAAGCAAGGAAAGCGACTTCCAGCAAAGTCTATTATCACACATGGAAGACTTATATTGCGTGGTGCGAATCTTTAGGATTTCCTCCACGTACCTATTCGGTGTCTCGTATATTGGCCTTTTTGCAACAAGGGGTTGAGCAGAAGCTAGCCTTGAGCACCATCAAGGGTCAAGTTTCAGCATTAGCAATCTTCTTTCAGAAACCTTTAGCTACCAAATCCTTGATGCGGAATTTCATCCAGGGGGTGCGGCACCTGGCTCCTCCAGTCCGCGCGCCCTTACCGCCCTGGGATCTTAATTTGGTTTTGTCGGTTCTACAGAAACCTCCCTTTGAAAACATCAGGGAGATTCCCTTGCTTACTTTATCCCAGAAGGTGGTCTTCTTGGTGGCTATTACTTCTGCTCGCAGGGTGTCAGAACTGGCTGCATTATCATGCCAGTCCCCATACCTAGTGATTCATAGGGATAAGGTAGTACTTCATCCTAAGCCATCTTTTCTTCCTAAGGTGGTTTCAGATTTTCATCTGAATGAAGATATTGTACTACCTTCCTTGTGTCCTCAGCCCAAGCATCATCGGGAACATGCGTTGCATTCCTTGGATGTGGTTCGGGCAATCAGGGTATACCTGAAAGCTACGGAATCATTCCGTAAGACGGATTCACTTTTTGTGATCACGGATGGGCCCAGAAAGGGTTTGCCTGCATCTGCCGCGACCATTGCCAAATGGATTAGACAAACGGTGGTACAGGCTTATTCTATTAAGGGTCAGAGTCCTCCGTTCCCTGTTAGGGCGCACTCCACTCGAGCGCTCAGTACTTCCTGGGCCTTTCGCCATCAGGCGTCAGTGGTCCAGGTATGTAAGGCGGCCACTTGGTCGTCGGTACATACCTTTACTAAATTCTATAAAATTGATGTGACGGCATCGGCGGATGCCTCATTTGGCCGCAAGGTTTTGCAGGCCGCAATTTGAGGAGACCGGTGGTCTACCTCGAGGGTTTTTTTCTGTTTGAAAAAATTTTTTTGTTGAGTCTCATCATTAAGGATGAGCATTGTAAACTTCTAGTTGGCACCGGTTGGGCCTTCTAGATTGGGATTTGATTTCATTTTCCCACCCCTCAGTTGTGATACTGCTCTGGGACGTCCCGAAGGTGGTGTATCACCGAGGACTACGTCTGTCGATGAGCGCTAGAGAAAAATGGATTTTTGTAAAATCTTACCGTAAAATCCTTTTCTCTTAGCTCATCGACAGACGTAGTCCCCGCCCCTCTGTTTTGGAGTTGGGTTGGGTTAAATTCTCTAAGCACTGCTTTTTCACATAACTGATTTGCTGAGGCAGAGAGAGAGAGGATATACCCTCTGGGACTGCCCCTAGGGTGTGGCCAGAGCTTTTTAATTTCCTGTCTAGTCCTGCTCCTGCGGAGGTAACATAACCCGAAGGTGGTGTATCACCGAGGACTACGTCTGTCGATGAGCTAAGAGAAAAGGATTTTACGGTAAGATTTTACAAAAATCCATTTTTTTCTTACATATCTTCTTTCTTACCTTGGACTATATATATACCAAGCACCCCTATATTTAAAGTCCCACCATACGCCCAAAATCATCTTTCTCCTTTGACATCCAGTTAGGGACGTGGTGCTTCTCGATCTATCTACTACTTCTATGAGCTTGTCTACCCCTTTAAATACTGTACCTCCGGGTTGCAGGAGAAAGGAGCTAAGCCATTCAGGTCTTCTCCCGTCCAATCTACGCCTATCTCCAGACCGGTTAAGGAGTGATTGTGCCGGTTCCTTCTCGGGAACGCTTTCCTGGGTTCTATACAAACCTGTTTGTTGTGCCCAGGAAAGAAGGCAATCCTTGACCTCAAGGCTCTGAACCGCTTTGTGCGGGTACAGAAGTTTTAAATGGGAGTCCATTCACACGGTAGTGGTGTCTCTACACCAAGGAGACTTTTTGGCCTCCATAGATATCAAGGATGCAGATCTACACATCCCTATTTCTGTTCAAGAAATCAGATAATTACAAATTTTGTAACCTATAACATTACAATTCAAAAAATAAACTCTTCTCAGTATAGTGTGAGCTGTGAATATAAAAAATTAAACATGCCTGTGGCAGACATATAGCCTGCTCAAAGAGTGAACAAATGTAAACTTTTATCTAGAACAACAAAACACGTGCTTGTTAGATCTCTGAAACATTGTGCATGCTCATTCTAAACATTTTTTGCAAGATGAGCCTGTCCACAACCTCTGGCTTAAGGCAGGCCCGGTTGCAGGTAACTATTCCCCCACCCACACTAAATACCCTCTCTGAGGGGGCACTAGTGGCTGGAATAGAAAGATATTTTCTCTGTCGCTCATTGACAGACGCAGTCCTCTTTGATTCATATCAATTGGGTTATACTGCCCTCTACAGGAGTAGGACACTAGGCAGAAAAAACGTTCTGGCTCCACCTTAGGGGCAGTCCCAGAGGGTATATCCTCTCTCTCTCTGCTACAGGATGTTAGTTTTTTTTCTGTCTAGTCAGGAGTGAGGACCTAAGTTCCTTGCTGGGATCTTTGGTCCTGGCAAGATTTTGTTTTTTAGAAAATTTTTTCCTTTTAGGTAGTTGTTTCTCCAGTTTTCCTGTGAGATCTTCAAGCAAATCACGCCGGATCTGGGCGACGGGCTGGATGTTGAGATCCAGTGGTCACCCCAGCCGGCCTACGAGCGTGCGCAGGCCATAGCTCCGCGCTGGGTCGGCCGCGACATAGTCCCACTGGACGGGGACTGACCTTGCGAGTTAAACGTCTAGCTTGGACGGCAATGACCAGCAGAGTCACGGCATCCGTATTGGTCGACAGCCCCCCACCTCGGTGGAGAAGGGGTTCTGTTAAGAAAGGGTGCCCGTCAGTTCCGGTATGGTGAGTAGATGTTCCCCCTTCCCCCCTTCCCCCCTGTGGGGTTTTTGGGATACGGGCCCCTCTGTGTATGGTCGGACCTTTTTGACATTAAAGCGGAGTTCCACCCTGGATTTTTTTTTTTTTTTTTTTAATACCCCCGGGACAGTCAGGGCTAGTGCATTCCACAATGGCTAGCCTCTGATCTGTCCCGGGTTGCACTTACCTGTTAGGACAAATACTTACCTTGCAAACGTCTTGTCCAGCGCTGCCATCTCAGATGTGGGCAGCTTGAAGCCATCGCGTCCTCTTCGGCGTCTTCTTCCGCCTTCTTTGGTCCCACGATGCTCTGCGCCGGCCCCGACGTCACTTCCGGGTCCAGAAGCTGTTTAGAAGGGGATGACGCGCGCGACCCGGAACTGACGTCGGGGCCGGAGCAGGCGCAATGATTCCTGGGAGCTATGACGTCCAGCTCCCAGGAATCATTGCAGAGCCAGGAAGTGACGACGGGCCGCGGCCGAGGAAGGAGGAAGAAGGAAGTAAGGTAAGTATATTTTCTTCGCTACGAGGTAAGTAAAAAAAAAAAAAATATGCGATTATCCATTTCTTTTTCAGGTAACCCGGAGCGAGAAGATGGAGGTAAGTATAAAAAATAGGGTGGAACTCCACTTTAAGGTTCCCCCTTTAGCCTATAACAGGTTCACATATCTCCCTGTGATAGTGTGATTTGGGTTGCTCCAGCAGCCTTGGTTTGGGAGCTGACACTCCAGCAGCCTTGGTTTCTCCAGCAGACTTGGTCTCCAAGGAAGCCTGGTTCAATTGACTATTTTGAAATATAAGATACTGGCATTTAGGTAAGGGGCAAGCACCTACCTTATACTGAGGGATACAGAGGCTATCGCCATCCTCCCGCAGGCCGCATTTACAGGCCGCCGCCAGGCTTTTTTTAGCCTTTTATAGCCTTTTATAGCCGTTCGCAGGCCGCTGCTATCCTACGGAGGAGCCACACTAGATCGGCAGTCCGCCGCTATTTTGCTGTAGACCGCACGTCACAGACTGCATTGTCTACACAGGCCGCCCGCAGGTCACGCAGGCCGCCATTTTGCCGTAGCCTGGTGTCTCCTGAATGGGGGCGGCCATGTTTGATGTGCCCAGCCTACCTCGAGGAGTAGCTGGGAGCGCCGGAAGGCGTGCAAAGGGGGCGGAGCCACTTCCTTTTACCCGGGAAAGCTAGCACAGGACTTCCCAGTCTACATAGGACAACGCTGACCGCAGTTTGATAGAAACTTCTCTGCATCAGGTGGTGAGCCCTGGGGGTCTCTCTCTCTCTCTCTCTCTCTCTCTCTCTCTCTCTCTCTCTCTGTGGGGGTCCAAAGCAGGTACGCTGAGGGGCGCTATTGCGCTGGGGGATTACAAAAAAAAAAAAATTTATTTTTTTCTGGCAAAGTGTCCTGGATTAACATGGACCCGGCCACACATGTATCTCCACCTGATCCCCTCGAGGTGGCTGCAGGACCCTCCAGTTCCCCACTTACTATTGATGCATTATCAGTGGTTTTAGAGTCTTTTGTATCCCGGGTGGAAGTGGCCTGTCAGGGACAGGGTGCAAGGAAGCGACCCCCGCCTACCCCTATTTCATCTGAAACTTCAGATTCAGAGTCTGAGCCTGTCACTGCAGGTTCAGGTCCATCATCTGGGGCTTGTGTCTCGGGTACTGTCTCTTCAGACAGTGAGGAGGATGTTTCGGCATCTACCATAGCCTAAGAGGAAGCGTTGGTGAACGCACTAATTGTATCTGTCCGGGAAACCTTAGGACTGCAGGTTACACCGTCGGAAGAAGCTGAGACTGAGATCCCTTTTGGTACTAATAAACGGACCAAAATGGCGAAAGTATTTCCCTTGCCCAAATGTTTTGGTAATGTAATTAAGGAAGAATGGGGTCATCCAAAACTAACCCCTGCTATTTCCAAACGCATTATTAGGCGTTATCCGTTCGAGGAAACCCTCCTCAAGAAATGGACAGTACCACCTGTGGTGGATTCACCAATTTCCAGATTGAACAAAGCTACGGTTATCCCATTGGAGGACGCTCCGTCCTTTAAGGATCCAGTGGATCGTAAGGTGGAAGCTGTGTCTCACGCCATCTTTTCCCTGATTGGGTCAGCTTTTAGACCAGTAATTGCTATTGGTCTGGTTTCACAAACTGTGACAGAATGGACCAAGTGGTTACGCCAGGACTTAGAGGGGAGAGACATCCCCCAGGCAGTATCAGATCTGCTGGAACAGATGATACAGGGGCTACAGTTTGTCTGTGACGCTGCTCTAGACGCCACTCCATTGTTGGGGCGAGCTTCAATTTCAGCAGTGGTCCTCAGGCGTACACTGTGGCTCAAGTGTTGGTCAGCGGACCAAGGTTCCAAGAGAGCTTTGGCTAATCTCCCCTTTCAGGGGGAGCGCCTATTTGAGGCCAACTTAGATGAGATTATCAAGGATCTCACTGGAGGCAAGAGCACTTTTTTGCCACAAAGTACTAAGGGTAAAGGACCTCGTCAGAGAAGGGGGCCTTCCTTTTCCGCTCATAAGAATTTTTTTCGCCCCGCGGGCGATAAAGCAAAGCCCTCCAAAACTCCTTCAGGAGGTTTCAAGGGGCGCTGGTCGGGCAAACAAAAGTCCGGCTCTTCCAGACCTGAAGATAAGACTACTAAAGACTGAAGGTGCGCCCCCACCCATAGCTGGGGTGGGGGGACGTCTTCGCCGGTTTCCGGATCCATGGCTTTCCAGAATCCCGGACATGTGGGGTTTGCGAAGTCATACGGTCCGGTTACAAGATCGAGTTTCAATCACTCCCACCGGTGCGATTCTTCACTTCCAATATCCGACTATCCCCGGATCGCCTAGAAGCTCTGCGGGGGGCGGTCACGGATTTAATGCAACAAGGAGTGGTGGGCCACGTTCCTTGGACAGAGCGTTTTCAAGGGTTTTATTCGAACCTGTTCACAATACCCAGGAAGAGGGCAAGGTGCGTCCAATTCTGGACTTAAGAGCACTCAATCTTTTTGTCAAGATACAAAAATTCAAGATGGAGTCTATTCGCACAGTAGCGGCCTCCCTGCATCAGGGGGATTTTCTAGCGTCCATAGACATCAAGGATGCCTATCTTCACATTCCCATTTACGCAGGACATCAGCGTTTCCTGCGTTTCTCCGTAGAGGAGAACCATTATCGGTTTGTGGCGTTACCCTTTGGTCTCGCCTCGGCTCCCCGGGTCTTCACAAAGGTGTTGGCCCCAGTGTTGGCACTGTTGCGACAACGAGGCATATCGATTCTAGGTTACCTAGACGATCTTCTGCTCCGTGCGGAGTCTCCGCAGACTCTGTTACTAAACTTAGAGATCACCATGATCTCTTTGCAAGAGTTCGGGTGGCTGGTGAACCTGCAGAAGTCTTCTCTGGTTCCCACCAGGAGGCTGGAATATCTGGGTCTAATTTTAGACACATCCAGGGCAAAAGTATTTCTTCCAGCGGGGAAACTCCGGAAGATTCAATCGACAATTCAGTTGTTACTATCCGACAACTGGCCTTCTCTTCGGACTTGCATGAGGGTCCTGGGTTTGATGGTGGCTTCCTTCGAAGCAGTACCATTTGCCCAGTCCCATACCCGAATCCTTCAAGGAGAGATTTTTCTCAAATGGAACCGGAATCCAGATTCCCTGGACAATCGGATCCGATTGAGCGAGCGGACCAGGGAGTCTCTGGTCTGGTGGCTTCGGTCTCCGATGCTCAGCCAGGGCAAGTCATTTCTGCCAATATACTGGACGATTGTCACCACGGATGCCAGTCTATCCGGGTGGGGAGGTATTCTCTGCCAATTATCTGCCCAGGGGCTTTGGTCCCTGGAAGAATCCAGGTTACCGATAAATGTATTGGAAATGAGTGCGATCAGACTTTGTCTGATTCACTGGACCGAGCAGCTCCAGGGCAGCCCGGTTCGGATCCAGTTGGACAATGCCACAGCAGTGGCTTATGTCAATCATCAAGGGGGCACCAAGAGTGTCCTGGCGGCCATAGAAGTGGCCAGCATTCTTAGTTGGGCGGAACGGTTTGTTCCAGCTCTCTCCGCGGTGTTCATTCCGGGGGTGGAAAATTGGCAGGCAGATTATCTCAGCCGTCAGATTCTGGATCAAGGGGAATGGTCTCTTCATCCAGAAGTTTTCCACCAATTGTGCCTTCGTTGGGGCACCCCGGATGTGGATCTGTTGGCATCTCGGCTCAACAGGAAGGTGCGGAGGTTTGTAGCTCGCTTCCGCGATCCTCTAGCAGATGCCGCAGACGCGCTGGTCGCCCCGTGGGGGCAGTATCAGCTACTGTATGCCTTCCCTCCTCTCAGGTTGCTGCCGAAGCTTCTTCGCAGGATAGAGGTGGAGGGAATTCCAGTTATCCTGGTAGCTCCGGACTGGCCTCGTCGAGCCTGGTGCGCCGACTTGGTCAGGCTGGTAGCGGATGTCCCGTGGCGACTTCCTCTCAGGGAAGACCTGCTGTCTCAGGGACCGATCTTCCATCCTGCTTTACAATCGCTGGCTTTAACGGCCTGGCTATTGAGACCCAGGTGCTCAAGGACAAGGGGCTGTCAACTTCAGTTATTCCTACTCTAATTAAAGCTAGGAAAGCGACTTCCAGGAAGATTTATCATCGCACATGGAAGTCTTATATCGCGTGGTGTGAATCTATTGGGTTTCCTCCACGTTCTTAGTGGATGTGGTTCGGGCGATCAGGGTATACTTGAAAACGACGGACTCATTTCGCAAGACGGATTCACTTTTTGTGATCACGGATGGCCCCAAAAAAGGGGTTGCCTGCATCTGCCGCGACTATCTCCAGATGGATTAGACAGACGGTGGTACAGGCTTATTCTATTAAGGGTCGGGAGCCCCCGTTCCCTGTTAAGGCGCACTCCACTCGGGCACTTAGTGCGTCATGGGCCTTTCGCCATCAGGCGTCAGTGCTTCAGGTTTGCAAGGCGGCTACTTGGTCGTCAGTGCATACCTTTGCAAAATTCTATAAAGTTGATGTAATGGCATCGTCAGATGCCTCTTTTGGCCGCAAGGTTCTGCAGTCCGCAATTTGAGGAGACCGTTGGTCTACCTCGAGGGTTTTTTCTGTTGGATTTTTAGTTGAGTCTCATCCCTTTTATCTGATGAGCCTTTAAACTTCTAGTTGGCACCGGTTGGGCATTCTAGATTGGATTTTGATTTCCGTTAATCCCACCCCTCATTTGTGGCACTGCTTTGGGACGTCCCAATTGATATGAATCAAAGAGGACTGTGTCTGTCAATGAGCGACAGAGAAAAATGGATTTTTCTAAAATCTTACTGTAAAATCCTTTTCTCTTAAGCTCATTGACAGACGCAGTACCTGCCCCTCTACTTTTGAGTTGGGTTGGGTTAAATTCTCTGACACTGCTTTGTGACATAACTAACATCCTGTAGCAGAGAGAGAGAGAGGATATACCCTCTGGGACTGCCCGTAAGGTGGAGCCAGAACGTTTTTTTCTGCCTAGTGTCCTCCTGTAGAGGGCAGTTTAACCCAATTGATATGAATCAAAGAGGACTGCGTCTGTCAATGAGCTTAAGAGAAAAATATTTTACGGTAAGATTTTACAAAAATCCATTTTTTTAGCCAGTAAGCTTAGCCTTGGAAAGTTGGGCTGATGCAGCTTCCACCATTCAAGAGGATCTGTGTCTGGCTCTATGTCTGGAATAAGGAAATACGTTGCAAGCTCAGTCTCAATTTTTTTTTTCTCAGATTGTGGGTGTGGCGTGGTGGATGGTGCACTGTTTTTAAAGAAGGCATCCAGAGTCATTTTCTTTTTTGGTGGGGTGTTCTCTTGAACAGCTGAGGGACCAGCTTCCTCTGTGGTAGAGTTGCAGAGAGCAGAGATCTCAGACACCGCTCTTTTTTTGACAACTTCCAGTTTGCTAGCATCAATGTAGGTTGTACGGAACCTCGGGTCTAAAAGTGTGGCCATGTCCAAAAGTTCCTCTTTCTCCAAATCACAGTATTTACTTTCGAGGTAACGCATGATGTCCGCTTTGATTGTTTTTGTTGGCTCCAAATCTTCCTCCTCTGGCAGGAGGAGACTTGTTTTAAACAAATGTAGCACTGGTTTGATGCATGACACACTGACATATGATTCCCCTGACAGCGCATCAGTGAAGTCCTGGAGAGGTTTCACTGCTTTGTTGGTGGCTTCTAATACTTCCAAATCTTGCCACGTGGTAACAAGATGACGCGTTTTCTTGGCCGCACCCAGGACACGAGTTATTGCCTTCTCTTGCTCAAGAAAGCGCTCAATCATCTTTTGACAAGACCCCCAACGTGTTGGGGATTCTGAGATCAAAAGATGCTGGGGAAGTCCAAGCTCAGCCTGCAACTGTCATGTCTCGCCTTTTTTTCCAGCTGTAGGAGAAGGCTGATACAGCTTTTTTGCAGACCCCTATGGCCCGATCGATCCTTGGATCCTTTACACCATTCTCTGTAATAAATGTTAAAATTATATTTAGTATATTTTATGTTCTGGCTATTAAATTATGAGCAAACAGTACTTTACAATGTGCAAGTATGTGCACCTATTTATTCTTACACCAACTCTTACCTATAGCGTTGTGGAGTCTGTGGCCAAAACACTGCAAGCTGGGCCAGTTGTTGTCTTTAAGGGCTTTTATGATGTTGGTGCAACTATCGGTTGTCATGCAGACGAGTCGTTCCTCAAAGTCCCCAGGAGCTGAGCATCTTTTAAGCCATGGGGGCAATTATGTCACCAGTGTAGTTGTCGGGGAAATACGCTGTCTGAAGGCAGATGCTGCGCAGAGTCCAACTAGTGTTGATGTAGTGAACCGTCAGACTCAGATATGGCTGCATCGTCCGGCTGGACCACAGGTCCGTTGTGGCTGAGTAAAACTGCATCTCCTCCAGCTCACTGCGGATCTTTTCCCGAGTTGTATTGTACAGGTGAGGCAGCGCTACAGCGGCGAAATACTTGCGACTGGGGACAACGTACCTCGCATCTAATACTTTCAGCATGTGATTAAAGCCTCGCTTTTCGACAGAATAAATTGGCAGCATGTCTGTGGCAATATAAAACGTGATCGCCTCTGTAAACGCTTTCCATCGCGCTTCGTTCTTATCATAAGGCACACAGTTTGTAAAGCTCTCAGGAAGTGTAGTTTGCTTTTTAGCAGGTGTGCTAGAGGAGCCGTTTTCGCTACGGAGCCGGCTGCACTTCTCCCATTCTTCACGATGTTTATTCCTCAGGTGCTGGAAAAGATTTGTTGTACTGCTGCTTCCAGTAGCAACGGCCTTGAAACATATTTTGCAGCACGGCTTCGTCTGTGTTTTGTCTGCTGCATCAAAACTAAACCAGTTTCAAATTACAGAATTACCTGGGCCTTGCTTTGGAAGTAGTTCTCTGCTAGTACTACACGCTGCCATGTTTTTTGACTGTCTATGCTTCTTTTACTGTCTATGGTTACGCGGGGCGGGGACTGGCTCATATCGCGCTATGGTAACGCACAAGGACTGTGTGGAATGAGGGGCGCTGAGCGGGGAGGGAAGGCTCACAAGAGGAGAGCTCACACCTGTGTGGAGGATTGAGGAGAAGTGCTGTACAGGTGTGGCTATTCTCTGTACCTATCACAGCCCCTGTACAGGTTTAACCCCGCCTCCCCTCAGACGCACCCCCCGCTTCCTCTCCCGGCAGCTGACGTCACATCCAGGCCTGGCGGTGGCCGCTGATAGGCTCGTTCCTCGTAGACTCTGAGCAGAGATGGCAGTGGCGGTGGTCCGGTTACTGGGGAGTTCTCGGTGTGTTGTGGCCGGTTTCCAGGCCTGGCTGTGCGTTGTGCAGCGGACTAGGAGCTGGCTGGAGCCCAGGGCGGCCCGCCTGTACAGGTAAGTGTCCCGCATGCAGGCCATGGGGGCCCCTGAGTGACCTCTAGTGTGTGTGTGTGTGTGTGTGTGTGTGTGTGTGTGTGTGTGTGTGTGTGTGTGTGTATACTGTCGGTTACACGGGGCGGGGGCTGGCTCATATCGCGCTATGGTAGCGGAAAAGTCCGAAAAAACTTGAGTTTGCAAAATTAAAAATCGTTTTACACTACTAAATCGATTACATCAATTTTTTGCCCAGCCCTGCATTCAGCCCTGTTGGGCGATTTGCTAATTAATGTACTTACTCTGCAAGTGTTTGGTTAGAATATCAACTTAATCAATTTAACCCTGACAACCTCTTTTAAAACTTGATTATCTGGACCTGACTCTGGATTGCGCTTCGTCAAGGGTTTTTCTTCCCCCTGCACAAGCTGCAAAAGTTGCAGGGGGCAGTTTGTTTCCTGTTAGCCAGCAATGTGTCATCTCTGCGGACTTGCATGTGGGCCTTGGGCCTGATGGTGTCAACCTTTGACGTGGTTCTGTTTGCTCAGCTCCACACGATACCCTTACAAATGGAGATTCTCATAAAATGGAACACGACTCCAAAATCCTTGGATGCTTTGTGCTTTTCTGTGATGGCCTAATTTGTCAGCACTTCGCCAAGGCAAGTCCTTCCTGTCATTGTATTGTATGGTGGTAACCACGGGTGCCTGTCTTTCAGGCTGGTGAGGAGCTTTGGGGAAACTGAGTTCTTTGCCATGAGGTGGCTTGTTGAACTTCCAGTGACCTGTATGAGAGAGTGATAACACCAAATTTAACACACCTGAGACTTTTAAACACTTAACGAGTCACATGACGGGGGGGGGGGGGAATTACTAATTGGGCCCAATTTGGACATTTTCACTTAAGGGTGTACTCACTTTTGTTGCCCTTCGGTTTAGACATTATTGGCTGTGTGTTATTTTGAGGGGACAGAACATTTACACTGTTATACAAGCTGTACACTCACTTCTTTAAATTGTAGGAAAGTGGGCAATAATTGTGGAATAGCTCTGCAGCTATCATTGGCTTTCCTGTGCCTCACCCCTCCTCTCTTGCTGGCAAACCCTCACGAAAGTGAGAGAGGGGGCTGTGCATGAGGTTATTGGCCTAGGCTTTTTACCAGACAAGAAAGAGGAAGTGGGCTGTATTAAGGTATTTGCTGGTAGAGAAAAGGACAGAGGACTTAATAGATGGAAAGATGAAAAAATTACTGCTTTAAAGAGGACCTTCCACTTACCCGTTCAAAATGAAGATCAGCCACTCTTAAGTACTATCCCTGTAGGTTATAGCCTAAAAAATACATGCTTACTAGACTGGATAGCCCAGCACCTGTTACCATGGTATTTTATATAATTTTTTTTCTCCCATGCAGCCATTTTGATTTTTTTGGGGGGAGCTGTCATTTCTCTATATTTATAGGGTTCCCCCTACTGTCTTGCCGCTGTGTCGGCTCAAGATTTGTAGGTACTAATAGACTGTCCTAAAGCCTCTTGGGATGTGTGACAGAGCTACCTTTTAAGATGTTGCGAGCCTTTGTCTAGGCGAGAAATAAGTTGGTAACCAAGGACAAATTCTATGAAACAAACTGTATTCATATTCAATTGTGCAGGGGAGGGGAGGGACAGAGAGCACATTTGGTGAAAGGTCTGTTTTAAATGTATATCTTGTGTGTTTTTATTTTCTCTCTAAATTTGTATGTTTTTCCTTTGCAGTAGAGGATGTGTATGTGTCTCATGTGGAAAATGCTGTGACATTTTGGGGACAGGTAGGCTATCACTGTTGTAGAAATTTTTTTGCCTTTACATACATGTTAGAGTATAAAAACTAGTACCAAGCAACAGATGAAAAGCAATTAATATCATTACTTTGCTTCGGCTGTGGACGAGAGACCTATCTTTATGCGTATTTTTGAACATGTTGTTTACTATATTGCACATGGGGATCTGGTCACTGTGTGGCTGAATTTTGGCGAATGTGTTAAAAGGGTCTTTTTTTTATAATCTTATCTTACCTCCTGCTTGGAGTGGATGGATGCTTACTTTTTGGCCTCCTACCTCCCTCAAGATATACACTGACTTGACTTAGCGCTATACATATGTTTTGTGGATGATATCTAAAAGGCTTATACTCTGAAGGCTCATACAAAATTTGATCCTGAAGAAGCTCGCTTTTTTTTTTTTTTTTTGTGTGGGCGTAACGCATTGATCCACCAATTGTATGATTACATGCAGAATATACAATTATTTTCTCTATCGTTCATTGACGGACACAGTTCTCTCTGATTCATATCAGTAGGGTTATACTGCCCCCTACAGGAGTAGGACACTAGGCAGGAAAAAGTTCCGGCTACGCCTATGGGCGGTCCCGGAGGGTACACCCTCTCTCTTCCTGCATAGGATGTCAGTTTTAATCCGCCTAGTCAGGAGTAAGTACCTAGTTCCTTGCTGGGATCTCTGGTCCTGGCATATAAAGTATTTTTTTTATATAGAATTTTTTTAGCTAGCCTTTTTTCTCCGGAACCTTTTTTCCTGTGAGATCTTCAAGCAATTATGCCGGGCTGGGCGACAGACTGGACCCCCATATGCAGTGGTCACCCCAGTCTGGCCAGCGAGCGCGCGCAGGCCTTAGCTCTGTGCTGGGTTGGCCGCAACATAGTCCCACTGGACGGGGACTGGCCCAGCGAGTTAAACGTCTCGCCAGCGCGCACACGACAGGGTCGAGGCTGATGTTGTAGCGTTCCTATTTGGCCGACAGCCCCCCTACTCCGATGGCGTGGGGTCCTGTCAAGAGATGGCGCCCGCCTGTGTTCCTGGTATGGTGAGTAAATGTTCCCCCCCTTTCCTGGCGGATTTTGGAGTGGACATGGGCCCTCTCCCTGGGATGGTCGGACTCGCACTCCTGGGTTTCCCCTTTGTCCTATTGTGACCCCCCCCCCATGTGGGGGACTGTTTGGGCCTACCTGAGCCTGGGGCCTAGTGTGCAGGCCGCAGGAGGGGCCGGGTGAGTGTGCCCTGCCCGCTGTGCTCAATGATCGTGCGGGGGGGGGGGGGGGGGGGTTGGCCTTGCTGGGGTTCTTCTGAAGTGGATGGGTGTTTGGGTGGTCCCCCAAAAGGGCCACAGAATACAGCGATTTTCGGGCGGGCCGCCATTTTGTTGTAGCCTCTGTTTGCTTCTATGGAGGCGGCCATCTTGGTACACCCATTTTCGGCCATTTTGCGGGAGATTTTTTTTGCGGTGAAGGCCGGTGGGGGAGTGCCTGAAGGACAGTGAGTTTGGAGGGTGGTCTCTCCCTCTCTGTGGGGGTCCGTTAGCGCGTGCCTGACCTCCGGGGGCGCTGTAGCGCTGTGGGGCCGTTAAATGAAAAAATTTATTTATTTTTTTTTTTTCTATTTTTTTAAAAGTTTCTGGCAGGTTCCTCAGGTTCAGTATGGACCCTGCGGGCTATTTTTTCCCCACCTGACCCCCTCATGGAGGCCGCAGGGCCTTCCGGATCTCCACTGTCCGTCTATGCCTTCTCGGCAGTTCGGGACGCATTTGGACCCGGGGGTGGTGGTAGGTGCGCTAAAACGTTTCTCCACCTACCCCTGTCTCTTCTGATGGCTCGGAGTCTTGAGTCTGGCTCAGGCGCCGCAAGCGTCAGGCTGACGTGGGCCTCCCTGCCGGGTTTGTTACCTCGTGCCCTGTCTCCTCGGATGATGAAGATGGCATTTCCACCTCCCCTGCCACGACAGGCGCTGGTGGACGCACTGGCTGTTTTTGGTGCGTGGCACCCTGCAATTTGGGGGTCGCAGCGGCGGCTGTGCCTAGGGCGCAGGTTGCATCTGGCACTCACATGCCACCCGGAGCTGCTCATTTTGTTGGCTGCTCATGTAGGAGTGGAACCGTCTGAGACGTTCCCCTGGGGTGTCTATGCGGCCATTAGCCGTTGCCTTTTTGGGGGAGTCTCTGGTACAGAGGACTGTTTCTGCCTTTGGTGGATGTACGATCTCTAGCTGAATGGGACTACCGTTGTTCCGGTGGAGGAATCCCCGTCCTTTAAGGACTTAGGATGGCGTGGGCTGTGGCCTGAGCTCTGTGCTCCCTGGAGTAGCTGCACTGGGAAAAGTGTTTGTTTGCCCTTGTCACGCAGACTCTGCCTGATGGCCGGAGTCCTAACTCCTCAATTTGGTGTAGAGAATGTCCCTCTTGCTGAGGGGGAGCTGTTGGACCAGCTGGCGCAGGGGCTGTATTTTGTTTGCGATGCCGCTCTGGTCGAGGCTCCCTTGTATAACACCTTGTCGTTTTTGGCGGTGGTTGACCGGAGTGTTGGTCTGCGGATCAAACTTCTAAGAAGGTCTTAATGGATCTCCCTTTTCAGGGGGATTGCCTGTTTGGCGCTGCCCTGGATGACACGGGCTGTCAGGGGTGAGGGCCTTCGTCGCAGTCGGGGTTCCTCCCTTTTGGCTCGCAAACAGTTTCTTCGTCCCTCGGGGACAGTCGATGTGGCAAAGTCCTTCCAGACTTCCACGTGGGTTCCAGACGACCCTTGTCTGGCGTACATGGGTTTGTTTTTTTCCAGACCTGCTGACAAGGCATATGTGGCCTGAAGGTGCTTCCTCTCCCATCTAGGGTGTCGAGGACCTGCAGCTGGCCCGGATCCCAGGCTGACTGGGTTCAGGAGGTCATGCGGTCCAGTTGCAAGATCGAGTTTCAATCCGGTTATTTCCGGTAAGGTTTTTTCCCTTCTAATGTGCGGCTGTCTCCGGATCGCTTACAGGCGCTCTGTGGGGCAGTTCAGGCTCTGGTTCAACAAGCTGGACCTACTGGTCTTTTGTTGGTTCCGTGCAGATCACAAATTCAAGTTGGTATTGGGTCGCACGGTGGTGCCTTCTCTACATAAGGTGGCATCCTAATAGACCTCAAGCTGCCTACCTTCACGTCCCGTTATGTTCTGGACAGTTACCGGTTCTCTGTTTTTTGCAGTGGGGAAGGATCTCTTGGTTTGTGGCGTTACCCTTTGGTCTCGCTTATGCTGCCAGGGTCTTCACGACGGTGTTGGCTCCGGTCCTGGCGCTGTTGCGGCAGCGGGGCGTATCGGCCCTGGTTTCCTGGCCGCTCTGCTTCTCCATATGGAGTCCCCTACGGTGCTGACAACAAAGTTGGTTGTCACCGTGGGAACTCTGGTCGAGTTCAAGTGGGTTTTGAACATTCAGAAATTATCCCTGGTCCTTTCCATGAGACTGGATTTTCTGAGTCTGACTTTGAGCTTGTCCTCGGTCAGGGTGTTTCTCCCTCCGGGGTCAAAACTCTTGGCACTTTAGACTGAGGTTGACTGTTGCTGTTCCGCACATGGTCTTCTCTGATGGTGTTGTTTTTCAAGATGGTCCCTTTCGCTAAATCCCTCTGGGGATCCCCCAGGAAGCACTCCTTCTCGAAGGCGACTGGAATCCAAACTTTCTGGACTTGCGGATCCGGCTGGGCCTGGTGCCCGGGGATTCTTGCTCTGGAATCCTTCCTTCCCGTCTACTGGACAATTGTCACCACGGATGCAAGCTTGTCTGGGTGGGGAGGAGTCCTCGGCAGGTTTTCTGCTTCCGGGATGTATGGTCCCTGGAGGATCCAGGTTACCGCTTATTGTCCTGGGACTGATAGCGTTCTAGCGTTGTCTAGTTCATTGGATCGGACACCTGCAGCTGTCCGGTGCACTTTCAATTGACTACGCCGCGACCGTGGCTTGTGTCATTCGCCATGGGGGCACCATAAGTGTCCTTGCTGCCTTGGAAGTGATGTTTCTTGGGTAGAGCGCCATGTTCCAGCTGCTCTTCCCTTTCCTGGGGGGAAACAACACAATTGGTAGGCGGTTTGCCTCAGTCAACTGGCCCTGGATGCAGGGCAATGGTCCCTTCATCCGGAGTCGTTCCAGCAGTTGTACCTTCGTTTGGGGGCACTCCAGACATGGGCCTGCTGGCATTGCATCTACAGGATAGTGCAGAGGTCGTGGCCCGCTCCCGGGACCCTCTGGTGTGTGCAATGGTGGCCTCATGGGTTCTGTCATGGGCAAGAACATTCGCTAGGTTCAACATGTTCAATGCTGAGATGATTGGCGTGGTCACCTGAGCCAGGCTGACGATGGCATGGTCGTGAGAGAGTGCTCGCCGATGGGCAGAGGTCAGTGTCAGCTGCTGTCTGCCTTTCCTCCTTCGTTGCTGCCAAGAATCCTTCACAGGATTGAGGCGGCAGGATTTCGGTCATTCTCGTGGCTCTGGACTTCCCTCGCCGAGCTTGGTACGCTGACCTGGTCAGGCTTGCCGCTGAAGCTCCTTGGGTTTTCTTCTCTCCGGGGCCGATCTTCTGTCTGGCTTTACGTTCGACGTCTTGCGGGCTTGGCTGTTGTAAGCCAGGTGTCAAAGGACGGGGGGTTGTCTGCTTCGGTAATTCCCACCCTACTTAAAGCGTGGGAAGCCTCTTCTATGATGATTTTTTTTCATCTTATAAGAAAGTCACGTATTGCGTGGTGTGAGTCTTCTTGGGCTCCCCCTCGCTCTTGCTCAGTGGCCGGATCTTGGCTTCCTTCAACGGGGGGATTGATCAAAAGTTGGCCTTGAGTACTGTCAAGGGTCAGGTTTCGGCTTTGATACTTTTTATTCCACAGGCCGTTTGCCATCCATTCCCTGGTGCGTTACTTTTTCCAGGTGGTGCGAAACTTGGTTCTTCCGGTGCGACCTCCGTCGCCAACTGGGGACCTTGGTTGGTGCAGTTGGTTCTTCCAGACTCTCCTTTGCGAGTATCGTGGGTATCCCCTGCTTACCTTTATTGTAGAAGGTTGCCTTGGTTGCTGTCACTCTGCACACAGGGTGTCAGCACTGGCGACATTGTCCTGTCATTCTCCCTATCTGTTGGTTCATGGGGCCAGGTGGTACTTCGTCTGGATCCATCCTTCCCTCCGAAGGTGGTTTGTAGTGTTCACTTGCTCGGGTCCATTGTGCTGCCATCTTGTGTCCTGAGCCCCCTCATCCTACAGAATGTGCGCTGCATACTCTGGATGGAGTTCGGCACTCGAGGGGTACTTGGCGACTACTGAGTCTTCCCGTAGTCAGGTTCGTTCTCTGTGCTCACGGATGGCCCAAGAACAGGGCTGCCTGTGTCTGCTGCGACTATTTCCAGGGGAATCGGACAGTCGGTGGTGCAGGATTCTTTATTTATGGGTCAGGTCCTACCTTTCCCTGTTTCTACTTGGGCGCCTAGTGCTTCCTGGGCTTTTTGCCATACAGGCATCTGTGCTTCAGGTTGTAGGACGACTACCTGGTCGTTCACACCTTTGCTTCATTTTATGAGGTGGATGTGCTGGCATCTGCAGATGCCTCTTTTTGGCCGCACCGCTTTTTGCTGGCTGCTGTTTGGAGGGCTTTTGGCCTCCCTTGAGGGTTTTACTGTTTATCAGGTGGGCCTCATCTTTTGTTCTGATGAGTCCTATGTTGCCTGGTTGGCTGTTTTTGGTCTTGGGGACTTGTTCTTTTCTGCTGTTCCACCCCTCGTTTTATGGCACTGCTTTGGGACGTCCCTACTGATATGAATCAGAGAACTGCGTCCGTCAATGAACGATGGAGAAAACTGGATTTTTGACTTACCGTAAAATCCTTTTCTCAAGTTCATTGACGGACGCGGTACCCGCCCCTCTATTTTGAGTTGGGTTGGTGTTACTTTCTGACACTATTTTACTTTAATACAAAACTGACATCCTATGCAGGAAGAGAGGGTGTACCCTCCGGGACTGCCCATAGGCATAGCCAGAACTTTTTCCTGCCTAGTGTCCTACTCCTGTAGGGGGCAGTATAACCCTACTGATATGAATCAGAGAACTGCGTCTGTCGAACTTAAGAGAAAAGGATTTTACGGTAAGTCAAAAATCCAGTTTTTACATGTTATGACTGTTGTTTTAATCCTTTTGTGTCATTGAATAAAAATTGTTTTTTTAGCCATTTTCTTGTTATTTCAGGGCACACTCAAATCCCCAGCTCCCAGTGTCCTTCTGGATTTTCTCTCACTTCCCCCTTTTCCCCTTCCCTTCCCCCAGTAAGACCTGGAATTTACATTTTCTATTTCCAGGGGACGGTGCCAGAATTTTTCAGACAGTTACTCTCCACCCAATTTTTATAATGCATACCATTATTTGGTTTTGTTAGCTACAATCTTTAAGAATAAGCTCAAGGATCCTGACTACCTTGCCCTCGGACAGAAAAGTATCTACTTTAAGATGAATGCTAGTTTGGTTACACTTTAAACCTGTTCAAAGTAGCATACTTATTATCTTTTTATCATTTTTGTTTTGGGTAGTGTAGGGAAGAGTTGCACCCTATGCAAAGTTTTTTGTTTTTATTATGGCCTGTGTCTCCATTGAGAAGATTTATCTGTCTTTGTCTTTGGAGGTAGAATTCCTCCCACTTTTGAGGGGGGGAGGGGGCCCCTCTTTCTGTCGTCTCTAAGAAAAAGAAGTTGGGGGGAAAAGCAAGATACAGACGCAAAAAAAAAAAAAAAAAGACCCTGATAATTGTTTTAACCACTTAAGCCCCGGAAGATTTTACCCCCTTCCTGACCAGGGGGTATTTTGCGATTCGGCACTGCTTGACTTTAACGGACAATTGCGCGGGCGTGCGACGCTGTACCTAAACGAATTTGACGTCCTTTTTTTCCCACAAACAGAGCTTTCTTTTGGTGGTATTTGATCACCTGTGCGATTTTTTTTTGATCACGCGCTATAAACAAAAAAAGAGTGTCAATTTTGCAAAAATAACAATTTTTTTCACATTTTTTTTATATGAAATTCCCAAAAAAAAGTAAATCACAAATTTTCTGCCAATTTGTTTTATGCTACATATGTTTGGTAAAAAAAAAATCGCAAAAAGCGTATTTTGATTGGTTTGTGCAAAAGTTATCGCGTTTACTAACAAAGGGAAAGATTTTTGTCATTTTTGTTGTTTTTTTTTTTAACGCGTAATGGCGGCGATCTGCGATTTCTTTTTTTTTTTTTGCAGTACTGCGACATTGCGGCTGACAGATCGGACCCTTGACTGATATTTTTGACACTTTTGGGGTTACCAGTGACATTTCTACAGTAATCAGTGCTATATATATATATATATATATATATATATATATATATATATATATATATATATATATATATATATATATATATATATATATATATATATATATATATATACACGGTTACTGTAAAAATACACTGGCAGTGAAGGGGTTAACTTTATTTGAGAGGGAGGGGCTGTGTGTGTCCCTAGGGGCGTGATTCTAACTGTGATTGGCTGTGGCTTGAGGTGTAGTTACACTGATCTACGGTTCTACATAGTAGAACCGTATGATCAGTGTCTCTACACAGGGAGAACTGACAGGCAGCTTGTTTACACAAGCTGCCGGACTTTCTCCCTCTCCCCCGCCGATCGCAGAGTGACCGGCGGACATCGGGTCCGCTGGTCACACGTGCGGGGTGGTGCGGGAGCGGGAGCGCGCTGCCGGCGGCGCGCGCTCGCTCCCCAGACCCTCCCGGGCTAGTGACGTACCGATACGTCACTCTGCCTGTGAGGGGCTGACCGCCGCAGTATATAGTCGTGCGGCGGTCGGCAAGTGGTTAAAGATGAAGTAATGTCTTATTTTTTAATTGTACCTACAGGTAAGCCGATATTAAGAGCCGGTTCACACTGGGGTGACTCAGTCTCCCCAACTTTGAGCCGCCTCTTGCAGTACGACTTCATCGCGGCTTGCAAACGACTTCTATAATAGAAGTCAATGCAAGCCGCTCCGATGTCGCACCAAAGTAGTGCAGGAACCTTTTTCTAAGTCGGAGCGACTTCAGTCGCTCTGATTAGAACGGTTCCATTGCACTAAATGGAACACTTGTCAGGCGACCAAGTCGCCTGGCAAGTCGTGACAGTGTGAACCGGGTCTAAGGCTTACCTGTAGGTACCGTGAATACCTTCTAAACTTGCACAGTTTAGAAGATATTCAGAGTGCATGGTCGGCATATTATGGTGGACCTTTTAGCACCTGTGCCGTGAGCAGCGGCTCCCGAGTAAATGCGCAGGAGTGACGTCATCTTAGCTCAGGCCACTCACCGCGCCAGAGATGGAAGAAACACAGGGGAAGATGTCATCTGTCTCAGCGGTGTGCAGAAGCTGCTGGAGGGCTTTGTTCTAAGGTAAGTATTTCATGATATGTTCTGGACATGCCACAGGTGGCACAATTCTGGAAAGAAGTTTTTGATCTTATTACGAGTCTCCAATTATCTGTTCCTTGCACTCCTGATGATGAGCAAAGACCTAGAAACATTGGTGTCGTACCTGTTATACTATGCTAAAAAGGAAATAATCAAATGGACTTCACTCCACGCTATCTTGGTGCAAAACTATTATAAATGGGGCCCTACCAGTGTATAAGTTGACACCTATCAATAGAAACTGCCCCCACAAATATGAAACAATCTGGCAACCATGGTTAGATTGACTGTTCCTCCTCTAAGGGATGACTTTGCCTCTTCCTGAATACATTTCCCTTATGTTCTCTAGATAACATTCTGTCACATATTTTAAATTGCTAGGATATCTCCTTCCTCATCTCTTTTGGTAAAAGTATTTCATAATGAGCTAGTATGCGATTCATACTATATTATTATACCTTTGTCTTAGTTTTTTTTTTTTTCCCCTCAGGGTTTAAAACCTCTAACTTTTCCCTTTCTATTTTAAACTAAAAAATGGGGTCTGGTATGCACACAGAGTGTAACTCCAGCCCAAACTTTCATTTATATTTTTGGACAGTGTGGAATTGGTTAGAACATCTGTCCAGTTTATATTACGTTTCACTCTACTTTCTGTATGAGGTTAATCACTGCAGTAAGTGTTCTCTTGAAAAGTATATGCCTTCTCTGTGTTTTCTGGTGATGACCATAAAAATGTGATTTGCCTATCATCTTTGCTTCTGATGATAATGCTCCCAGGGACAAATGGCAAGTTTGGGCCAGAAAACAAAGATTACATGTGTCCTCATAACCTGTAAGAAGAAAAAAAAAACTTCACAAAAAACAACCTCTGAGGCGGTTCTGCGGGGGAAGGGTTTTTTTCTGGTGGAGTACCCTCCTGGGGACCATCCAATGCCTTTGCCGTGACCCCTCCTGGGGGTCCTGGAGACCGCATGGCGCGCTGTGGGAGCCGCCATTTTGCTGTAGACTTGTCCTGCATTACTGTCAGAATCCTTATTGTAATGTATGGGCAGCCATTTTCTAAATCTTCCCAATAGGAATGCATGGGGCGGCCATCTTGTGGTCCATGATGCTGGACAGCAAGGCATCAGACATTCTAGGCATGATCCAGTTACTTTCACTTCCTGTGTGTGATCGTTTCTGCTGTACAGATCGTTCATGCAAGCCTCCTGGTCGGTTTGGTAACGTTTTCTGGGGTCTATTGTGGGTTTCCTCACACACACTGCTAACAGAACAGACTGTGTTAGGCTGCGACTTGCAATATCGTCGTAGCAGTGGTGCGATCGCGTTTTTGCAACTTTTTTTAAAGTGACACTACATTTTTTAAATTTAGTACATATGGAGTTCCAGAACAAAATTTCACCTACAGACCCCCCTCAGTGCGACTGCGGAACCTTCTGGGTAGCAGCCCCTGTCCGCTATTACAGCAGTTCTAGAAAGCCTATTGTCAAAGATGGATTTAGTGTTAAAAAGTAACACTAGCCGTAAGCGCCTTTTGCCTTTACCCACCTCTGGTGTATCTTCAGATTGAGGTTGATGTGGCTGCCGCAGATGCACCCCCACCCTGGTGACTCTGTGTCATCGCACTCTGATAGCGAAGAGGACCTGTCCTCGGCCGCTGAGCTGGAAAGCGCATTGGTGGAAGCACTTAGTTTCAGTGAGACAAACTTTAAAAATGGCGGATGAGTCTACAGTGTCAGGAACGCAGCTGTCTTTTGGCACCGGCAAATCCCAAAAATCAGGCAAAGTGTTCCCCTGTCTGGAACTTTTTGACAATATTGTCAATGAACAGTGGGGGCGCATTAAGCACATGTTAGTGGTGCCCGAGCGTTTTAATTGCTGTTATCCCTTCACGGATAAGGTTTCCTCTAGTTGTATCGTGCTACCAGAGGTGGGTCATCCTGCTTCCAGACTGAATAAGTCTACTATGGTCCCGGTGGAAAAATCCCCGGCCTTTACGGACCCCGTTGATTGACGGATTTAGTCTCTCTCCCATCATTTACATGCGATAGCGGGCTCCATATTGAAACCAATTTTTGTGACCACCCTGGTTTCGCAGACCTTCACTGAATGGGTGAAGTTACTAAAAGGTGTCTTTGAAACGGAACAACTATCCCCGGAGCTGATTGAGCTCTTGGATCAAATGGCTCAAGCCCTTATGTTTATATGCGATGCGTCGCTGGATGTGGCTCTGCTGGTAGCCAGAGTGTCCGCTGTGGGGATTGCTATTAGACGCATGGTGTGGCTAAAAAGCTTGTCTGTGGACCAGGCTTCCAACAAGGCCCTTTCTGACCTTCCCTTTATGGGGGAGAGGTTGTTTGCGTCCTCCCTGGATGAGTTGATCCAAGGCATTACGGGTGGGAAGAGTACTCTTCTCCCTCAATCCTCTAAGGGCAAGGCAACACGTGCTAGACGGGGGCCTTCTTTTATTGCTCATAGGTGGCTTTTTCGTACCTCCGGGTCGCAAGAAAAAGGAAAGCCATTCAGGTCTTCTGGGAGTGCCAAGAAGACGTGATCAGGTAAACCGATGACAGGCCAATCCGGATCTGCAGACAATTCCGCATCTGCATGAAGGGGCGTCCTCACCCGATTCTGGGGTGGGGGGATGTCTTTGCTTCTTTCTGGAACCATGGACTTCCTTGTTTCAGGACAAATGGGTTCACGAACTGATCCAATCGGGGTACAAGATTGAATTCCGGTCTCGACCGTCGGACAGGTTCTTCCCGTCCAATCTGCGCCTATCCAGACCGTTTTAAGGGCTCACAGAGAGGTGGTACAGAATTTGCGGTCGCAAAGGGTGATTGTGCTGGTTCCCTCTCAGGAAAGTTTTCAAGGTTTTTAATTTTAAACATTTTATTGGTTTATATGCACTCATACATAGTGAACAAAGAACTAAACAGTGCATTCTAAATGAGTAAACATGTGGCAATCAGCCAACTGATGCAGCGAAGGTACATAGCATGAAGCAATCAATATGCAGGACAACTGTTATTAATAAAAGCAGGTAAGAGTAATAAGTAACAGAAGGGATCAAAGAGAGATTGTGCCTATAACAGGTATCAGGTGAACATGAGTAGATAGGCAATAATGTTTTTTTTATTTTTCTAATGAATCTTTATTTAGTGTACCTGAGTACAAACAAATATGAGACAACATAGAAACATAGAATGTGTCGGCAGATAAGAACCATTTGGCCCATCTAGTCTGCCCAATATATCTGAATCCTATGAATAGTCCCTGGCCCTATCTTATATGAAGGATAGCCTTATGCCTATCCCATGCATGCTTAAACTCCTTCACTGTATTTGCAGCTACCACTTCTGCAGGAAGGTTATTCCATGCATCCACTACTCTCTCAGTAAAGTAATACTTCCTCATATTACTTTTAAACCTTTGCCCCTCTAATTTAAAACTGTGTCCTCTTGTGGTAGTTTTTCTTCTTTTAAATATGCTCTCCTCCTTTGCCGAGTTGATTCCCTTTATGTATTTAAATGTTTCTATCATATCCCCTCTGTCTCTTCTTTCTTCCAAGCTATACATGTTAAGGTCCTTTAACCTTTCCTGGTAAGTTTTTTCCTGCAATCCATGAACTAGTTTAGTAGCTCTTCTCTGAACTCTCTCTAGAGTATCTATATCCTTCTGGAGATATGGCCTCCAGTACAGAATGTTATCTAGAGAACATAAGGGAAATTTATTCAGGAAGAGGCAAATTCATCCCTTAGAGGAGGAACAGTCAATCTAACCATGGTTGCCAGATTGTTTCAGGCATTGGATGGTCCCCAGGAGGGTACTCCACCAGAAAAATGCCCTCCCCCCGCAGAACCGCCTCAGAGGTTGTTTTTTGTAAAGTTGTTTTTTTCTTCTTACAGGTTATGAGGACACATGTAATCTTTGTTTTCTGGCCCAAACTTGCCATTTGTCCCTGGGAGCATTATCATCAGAAGCAAAGATGATAGGCAAATCACAATTTTATGGTCATCACCAGAATACACAGAGAAGGCATATACTTTTCAAGAGAACACTTACTGCAGTGATTAACCTCATACAGAAAGTAGAGTGAAACGTAATATAAACTGGACAGATGTTCTAACCAATTCCACACTGTCCAAAAATATAAATGAAAGTTTGGGCTGGAGTTACACTCTGTGTGCATAGCAGACCCCATTTTTTAGTTTAAAATAGAAAGGGAAAAGTTAAAGTTTTAAACCCTGAGGGAAAAAAAAAACTAAGACAAAGGTATAATAATATAGTATGAATCGCATACTAGCTCATTATGAAATACTTTTACCATAAGAGATTTGCTCTTTTTTAAAAATATAGATGACACATACACAGTAGGCATTCAAGGTTACAGATACATAGATGAGGAAGGAGATATCCTAGCAATTTAAAATATGTGACAGAATGTTATCTAGAGAACATAAGGGAAATGTATTCAGGAAGAGGCAAATTCATCCCTTAGAGGAGGAACAGTCAATCTAACCATGGTTGCCAGATTGTTTCATATTTGTGGTACAACAACAACAAAAATACAGATTAAGGGTGGCAGCGGAACAGGGCCACACCCCAATGGGCATAAAAGTGCAAAGTGGTACATAACCTAGTGTTAAAGGGGTAGCGTGTATCAACACAACATAGTGCAAAAACCGTCGTTCAGTGGAAGAAATAAGAGGGCGGCCTGCCGGGAGTTACGCGGCACGGTCAACTTCAGACGTCTGCAGGTCCCAGAGGGTGCAATACATATCCCAGGGGAGCCCCAAGCCGAAGCACGCCGCAGGGGGAGGGGGGCATCAGCTTCCATCAAACCGCCCCCAGTGCTGCGCCCCCCAGGCACCTCAAACCGCCCCCAACTGGTCGTGGGGGGCATCTATCAACAGGGTGGGACCACACAGAAGAGCTGCACCGACCTCAGGCCAGCTCCGCGGGCGGAGGGCCCGAAGGAAAGGGAGACACAACATAACTAACTCCGGTAGACCCTCCAAAACACTGACAAAAATCGCCCACTCGAGGTAAATGGGGCAGCGTGTAGGGAGGAAAAACAAAGAGAGTCCAGAAACAGGGATACCAGGGAGAGGAAATATGAGGAAAAGGTAGGGAGAGGGAGAGAAAGAAAGAAGCCTAGGGAAGAAGAGGAAGGGGGAAAGGAGATCGTACCTGCCAGAATCCGGAGCACTGCCAACGCCACGCCCCCACGGGATCCTCCCATCCACCTGAAGACCAAGGACAGCCTACGGAAAGGGACCTAAGGGCTGCTAGGGAAGGATCGGCCAACACCAGCAGGGCATGATCTAGGCTCGAGGGCAACGCGGACAGATCACCTAAGTGGTCAGCCCACGGTTGCCACCTCAAGTCATTGCGCTCCCGTGTCCCACGACATCTAGCGACCCAATCCTCCGCAATCTCGGATAGTGTCCACCATCCGCCGCCACTCTGTCCTGCCCGGGACCTGCGGCCGCTTCCAATAAATCGGAATCAGTCTCCTCGCAGCATTGAGATGGGGTAGCAAGCTACGTCTATATCGGCTGAGCGGCATACAGGGTACGTGCAGGAGAAAATGGAGGGGGCTAAATGGCACGTCCAGATCCAGGATAGTTTTGACTTGGTCCCGGACATCGTGCCAAAAAGGGGCGATCACCGGACACTCCCACCACAAATGCATCAGGGTACCGGTACCGCCGCAGTTTCGCCAACATGCGGAGGAGGCCGAGGGGTAGATGCGTGCCAAGGCCGCCGGCACCCGGTACCAGTGCGTTATAATTTGTTTCTTGCATCTTAGAGTCTGCCGAACTCGAGTGAGTCAGTTGGAAAAGGCAAGAAAGCTGGGCCTCAGTAAGTTTCATTCCCAGGTCCCGCTCCCAAAGCCGAGTACATATGGGCGCAGAAGCGGAGGATGCAGCACCCAGTAGTTGGTACAACTCAGAAACCATGTGGGGGACGGGGTCGTCCTGGATAAACAGGCGTTCAAAGGGCGTAAGAGATGTCTGAGGACGGATCGCCAGGCCGTGGACAGCAAAGAAGTGGTGTAGCTGCCTGTACCTCCAAAAATTCATAGGGGACCCGCCGTGACGTGCCTTCAGGACGTCATAGGGCAGGAGTTTACCACTTTTCATCAGTTTCCCGCAACTGGCGTTGCCATCGTCCACCCAGGGGTCAAAAAAGGCCATCTGTTCCCGGGGGGGGAACCAAAGGTAACCCCCTAGGAGGGCCAACGGGGACACAGGGGGCGCCAGATCCAGGAGCTTATTCACACGGTCCCACACTGTCAGCGCGTGGACTGTGAGGGCAGAGACGTTGTCTGACAGCCCCCGTTATTCCCGGGAAAGCCAGGGGGCATAGGAAACTATGAACTTTTCGAGAGGGACCCAGAGCTTGGAGCGGAAGCGCCAGTTGAGGATGCGCTGAAGGACAATAGCGCGGTAATAGCGCCGCACATCTGGAAGGCCAAGGCCTCCCAAGTGTTTAGGATGCTTCAGGGTGGCCAGGGCAATGCGGGGACGTTTACCATTCCAGACGAAACCCGTGATTAGGCTGTCCAGAAGGCAGAAGAAACTACGAGGCAAAGGGATAGGCAGCATCTGGAGGTAAAACAACACCCTGGGGAGAACATTCATCTTAATAATGTTAACCCTCCCCAACCAGGTAAAGGCCGTTTTGGTCCAGTGCAGGAGGTCCTGTTTGATGTCTGCCAAGAGGCGGGGGTAGTTGGCTTTATAGAGTGTGTCAAAACGGTCTGTAAGCTGTTAGCCTAGGTACGTCAGGGAAGAGACAGTCCACTTGAGAGGGAAGGCGGCCCGCAGGGAAGCAGACAAGGGTCAAGGCACACAGACGGGGAGAATCTCAGATTTGCCAAAATTGATCTTAAAATTGGAGACAAGGCTAAATCGTTCAAGTTCTCGCATCAGGACCGGCAACGAAAGCAGGGGATCGGTAAGATGGAACAAGATGTCATCGGCATAAGCCGAGAGTTTATGCTCCATCGTCCCGACCCGCACACCTCTGATGTCCCCATTCGCCCTGACCTTGGCCAAAAAGGGCTCTAGGACCAGGGCGAAAAGAAGGGGCGAGAGAGGGCATCCCTGCCTGGTACCGTTCTGGAACCCGGCGGAAAGACACCCATTAACACGGACCCTAGCACTAGGATCCCTGTACAGTGCCATGATCCATGCCAACATGTGTGGTCCCAGGCCCAATGACTCCAGGAACCCCCTCAAATAAGTCCAGTCCACCTGATCAAACGCCTTTTCGGCATCGGTCGAGAGGATCAGGTAGGGCGGGGAGTCAGAACGGGTGGTAGCCCAGTGGATTAACTGTATCGCCTGAATGGCATTGTCTCTAGCCTCCCTACCGGCAATAAACCCGGTCTGGTCAAGATGGATAACCTGGGGCATAAGATGTTTCAGGCGATTTGCCAGGAGTTTAGCGAAAATTTTGATATCTACATTAAGCAATGAAATGGGGTGGTAGCTTTGTGGAGCCGTAGGATCCTTGTTAGCCTTCGGAATCACCGTAATGTGGGCCAGTAAGGCTTCTGAGGGTATCTCCCTGTCTGTGACCAGCGAATTAAAATAGTCACACATGGATTTCTGCAGGAGAGGGAGGAATGTTTTGTAATAGGACTTTGTGTAGCCATCAGGGCCGGGGCTTTTGCCATTAGGCAGGGAGAGAACCGTGCGTTCCAATTCATCCAGTGTAATGGGAGCGTCCAGGTCAGAGCGCTGGTCTGAGGACAGGGAGGGGAAGACGTGGTCAGAAAGGTAGTCCCTAATGGCCGTCAACTTAGCAGTATGGGAGTCTGCCGTGGTGGAACCGGATAGGTCGTAAAAGTCCGCGTAATAGGCGCGAAACTGGTTAGCAATCTCTGAGGGCTTAATAACCGAGCCGCCAGATGGGGAGCGTAGTTTGTGCACACACATCTGGGCACGTTTCCGATGCAGGGCTCGGGCAAGCATGCGGCCACACTTATTGCCTTGTTCATAAAACTTGTGAGAGACATGACGCAAGCGGGCACGGGTATGTCTGTCTAGAAGACGAGAGAAGAGAAGGCGTAGGTCGACCAGTTTGGTCAGCGCGTTTTCAAGGTTTTTATTCAAACCTGTTTACTGTGCCCAGGAAGGAAGGCAAAGTGTGTCCAATCCTGCACCTCAAGGCTTTGAACAGCTTTGTGTGGGTACAGAGGTTTCGAATGGAGTCCATTTGCACGGTAGTGGCGTCCCTACACCAGGGAGCCTTTTTGGCCACCATAGATATCAAGGACGCATATCTACACATCCCTATCTAAGCTGGACACCAGCGTCTTCTCTGCTTCGCTATAGGAGAGGAGCATTATCAATTTGTGGCGTTACCCTTTGGTCTCGCCTCCTCCCCCAGGGTATTCACCAAGGTGTTTGCTCTGGTGTTGGCATTACTGCGCCAACAGGGGATTTTGGTACTGGGGTACCTGGACGATCTCCTCCTATTGAGGGCGAACTCTCATTCAGCCCTGTTGGGCGATTAGTCTGACACTGTCAAAACACTGCAAGAGTTCGGTTGGAACATCAACTTAAAAAAAATATGCCCTGATTCCTTCAATGAGACTGGATTATCTGGGCCTGACTCTGGACTCCGCTTTGGTGAGGATCTTTCTTCCCCCGGACAAGTTTAAAAAATTGCAGGGGGTGATCCAGTTGTTAGAAAACAATCTGTCCTCTATGCGGACTTGCATGTGGGCCTTGGGTCTGATGGTATCAACCTTCGAGGTGGTTTTGTTTGCTCAGTTCCATACAAGACCCTTACAAAAGGAGATTCTCGTTTTGCCTGAGTCGTTGGAAGGCTCCCCTGCAGGGTTGCCTGGTCCGGATTCAAACGGACATTGCCACGGCTGTGACATACATCAATCATCAAGGGTGCACCAAGAGTGTCTTGGCAGCCCGGGAGGTGGCCGAGATTCTGGGTTGGGCCAAGAAGTTTGTCCCAGCTCTTTCTGCTGTGCACATCCCAGGTGTGGAGAACTGGCAGGCGAATTACCCGAGTCGTCGGGTGTTGGATCAGGGGGAGTGGTCCCTGCACCCGGAGGTTTTTCACCTCCTGTGTGTCTGGTGGGGGACACCTGATGTCGACCTGTTTGCCTCTTGACTCAACGAGAAGGTTCAGAGGTCCGTGGCCAGGTCAAGGGATCCTCTGGCTGATGCCACAGACGCACTGGTGGCTCCTTGGGATCAGTATCGGCTGATCTGTGTTCCCTCCGCTGAAACTCCTGCTGAAGCTGCTGCGCAGAATAGAGGTGGAAGGAATTCTGGTCATTCTAGTGGCCCCGTATTGGCCTCATAGGTCTTGGTACGCAGACCTGGTAAGGTCTGGAGCCAATGCTCCTTGGAGGCTTCCTCTCAGGGTGGCTGTTGAAAGCCAGCTATTGAAGGATAGAGGTCTTTCTAAATCTCTGATTCCTACACTGTTGAAGGCCATGAAATCTACTTCCAGGAAGATCTACCATCGTACGTGGAAATCGTACATTTCATAACGTGAATGATTGAAAGTGCACCCTCGCTTTTTTTCGGTAGCTAGGTTTTTGACTTTTCTTCAAAAAGGAATTGAACAGCGTTTGGCTTTGGGTACTATCAAAGGCCTTGGCTGTGTTTTTCCAAACGTCCTTTAGCAACGCATGCCCTGATTCACCCTTTTATTTAGTGGGTGCATCATATATCGCCTCCAAGGCGATCCCCGTTACCTTTGCTGGATCTGAATTTGGTGTTATCGGTTCTTCAAAAACCTCCTTTTCTCTATCATTCATCGACAGACGCAGCTCCATCTAGTCAGAGACTATAGGGTTATGCTTCTCCTCCTCCCATCAGGAATAGGCACTAGGCAGGAAAAAAGCTTAGCCACACCTATGGGTGCTGTCCCTGCAGACATAACCCCACACACCCAGCTATCATCAAACCGTTTGTTTCTGCTTTGTGTAAGGAATAGGTCCTAGCTTCCTGCTGGGACTTCAGTTTTAGCTATTATAGGGAAGTTTGTTTGCTTTTTTATTTTCACTAGTTAGTTCTTGAGGACCAAGGTCCAGAGGAACTACAAGCAACAGCCGACTGAGGTTTTGCACTGGATACTCTATCCTTAAGAAGGTCTCCCAGTCTTGCCAGCGAGCGTGAGCAGGTTATAGTCCAGAACTAGGCCTCGCCACGACAGTGCCCCCATGGATAGGGATGAGCCTGTGAGTGGACCGTCTCGCTGGGATGCACACGACCTGGAATCCCCTTGTTTTTCAGCTTTCCCTTAGCTGACTGCACCCTCATCCCGGGTGGGAGGTGATCTGTTTCAGAATGGCGCCCACCTGGTACCGTGGTATGGTGAGTAAATTGTCCCCCCCCCCCAAAAACCTTTGGCGGTCTTGGGTGGATGTTAGCCCTTCCCTGGAATAGTCTAACCGTAAGGGCTCCTTCGGTTCCCCTGGCATCTCGGACTAGTCCTGTGTACCCCTCGGCATTCTGCTACCCCTAGCAGGTTTTTACCTTTGGGGGGGGTGGGGGGATGGTAATTCGGCTGTTGTGGCACTTATTTGAGGGGGGTGACTTTTCCTTTTGGGCCCTTGGTCAGGGACCTTCCGATGCCTGTTCTCGGCCCCCTTTTGGAGGTCTGGAGACCACTTGGCGTTTCGTGGGTGCCGCCATTTTGCTGTGGATCATGATTTTTATATTTCCATTCGATTATATGGGCAGCCATTTTCTATAATTCCCAATTAAGAATGCATTAGCGGCCATTTTCCTGAGGTCCATAGGCTAGACAGGCATGCGGCATGGTTTTTAAAATATAGAGGCTGAGTTTTTTCTTCCTCTTCCTGTACAGTCAGTGTCAGTTTTGTTTTTGCATAGATCATGCTGGAAGTCTCTGTGGTCTGGTAAAGTTTTCCTGGGGTTCCCTGTGGGTTTTTCTTCATTCACTCTATTATCTTATAATAATCAGAGATTGTGAGCTGGCACTTACAGCGGTGGGACCGCGTTTTTGGCGGTCTTAGAGACACTGCCCAATTATTTTAAAAAGTGTAACATGGAGTCCCAAGATAATAATTAACCTGCAGACCCCCTGGGAGCGATTGTGGGACCTTCTGTTTCCCAGTCTCAGTCAGAGATTGCAGCTTTTTTGCAAAATGTTATGTTTAAGGTGGATTTTGTCATTGCTAGTGCTGCCAGCCAAAAACACCCTCCGCCTTCTGCAGGGTCTTCAGACTCTGAGATGGACATGGCCTCCGTAGACACAGACCACCCTGAGGGGTTGTGTTGTCACACTCTGACGGTGAAATGGACCTGTCCTCAGCGGGCGCTTTGGTGGAAGCTCTGATAGTTTCAGTGCGGGAAACTTTAAAATTGGCTGCTGAACCCACAGCGCCGGGTACACAGGTGTGTTTTGACTCCCACAAATCCTTTAAATTGGGCAAGGTGTTCCCTTGCCCAGACATGTTTCATACTATTGATGAACAATGGTGGAGCATTTGGCACATGTTAGTGGTGCCAAAGCGTTTTTGCACGCCGTTACCCCTTTTGCAGAAGCAGCGTCCACTAGGCGGACTGACCAGGTTAAAAAAAGCGACTCTGGTACTGGTGGAAGAGTCTCCAACTTTTGTGGACCCCGTGGATAAATGGGTGGAATCCTTGTCCCTCCATTTACACATGGTAGCAGGTCGCATATTAAAAGACTACCTTTGTGAATGTTTTGGTAGGGCAGACTGCTACGGAATGGGTGAAGTTACCTAAAAGTAACTTGGAAGCTGACTGGCTCTCCCCTGTGGTGTTGGAACTACTTGGTCAGTTGGCTCAAGCCCTGGTGTTTGTGTGATATGTCCCTGGATTCAGCCCCGTTGGTGGCCAGGGCGTCGGCAGTGGGGATTGGTATTAGGTGCATGGTGTGACTGATCAGGAGGACCAGGCTTCTAAAAAGGCCTTGACTGATCTTCCTTTCGTAGGGTAGAGGCTGTTTGGATCCTCTCTGGACGAGTTGATCAAAGGTATAACGGGGGAAAACGCACTCATCTTCCCCAATCCTTTAAGGGCAAGGCACCACATCCTAGGTGGGGGCCTTCCTTTTAATGCTTATAAATGTTTTTTTTCGTGCCTCCGGTTCGCAAGAAAAAGGTAAAGCATTCAGGTCCAAGAAGCCATGGTCCAGGAAAGCAAAGACCGGCCAATCTGAACCTGCAGACAAGTCCTCATCTGCATGAAGGGGCGCTCTCCTGATTCTGGGGTGAGGCGATGTCTTTGTTTCTTTCTGGAACCCTGGATCGCCTTGGTTCAGGACAAATGGTTTCACAAACTGATCCGATCAGGGTACAAGATCGAATTCCGGTTTCGCCGGTCGGGCAGGTTCTTCCCTTCCAATCTTCGACTATCCCCAGTCTGGTTAAGGGACTTGCAAGGGGCATTAACACGATTTGCTGTCGCAATGAGTGTTTGTTTGTACTGGTTCCTTTTCAGGAACGTTTTCAAGGGTTTTATTCAAATCTCTTCACCTTGCCCAGGAAGGAAGGCAAGGTGCGTCCCATCCTGGATCCTAAGGCCCTGAACCGCTATGCGCATCTGCGCGGTGGTGGCGTCGCTGCACCAAGGAGACTTCTTAGCCTCCATAGAAAACAAGGATACATATCTACACATCCCTATTTACGCTGGACACCAGCGGTTTCTTTGCTTTGCGGTTGCAGAGAAGCATTATCAATTTGTGGTGTTACCCTTTGGTCTCTCCTCAGCTCCCAGAGTGTTTACCAAGGTCTTCGCGCCAGCAGGGGATTGTGGTAATGGGGCACCTAGACGATCTGTTGAGACTCTATTTTAGTCTTGTTGGGGGATCTATGGTCACTGTCAGAACTCTGCAGGATTTCGATTGGAACATCAATTTCAAGAAATCTGCGGTGACACCTGTCTTGAGGTTTATGTGGGCTTGACTGTGGATTCAGCCTTGTCCAAGGTGTTTCTTCCCCTGGACAAGCTGCAAAAGTTGCAGGAGGCGATTTTGCTTGTTTTTAGCGAACAATCTGTCCTCTCTTCGAGTTTGCATGTGGGCCTTGGGTCTAAAAGGTATCATCCTTCGATGCAGTTCCTTTTGCTCATTTCTATACCAGACCTTTGCAAAGGAAGATTCTTGTCAAATGAAACAAGGATCCAAAGTCCCTGGACTCTTATTCTGTTAAGCTACAACACAAAGTTTGCTCTGTTGTGGTGGATTCAGTCTCCAGCACTATGCCAAGGCAAGTCTTTCCTTCCGTTGTTTTGGACGGTCGTGACCACGGACGCCAACGGGTGCTGGGGAAGCTCTGTCCCCAGGCTACCAGGACTATGGAAGAGTCTCTAAACTACTGATAAATGTTTTGAAGCTTGAAGCAATAAAGCTTTGTCTGAGCCATTGGACGACTCGTCTGCAAGATTGTCCGGTTCGGATTCAGTCAGACAACGCCACGGCTGTGGCTTACATCAATAACCAGGGGGGCACCAAGAGTGTCTTGGCAGCCAAAGAGGTGGCCTGAGATTCTGGCCTGGGCAGAAAAATGTATTCCAGCCCTCTCTGCTGTACACATTCCAGGTGTGGAGAACTGGCAAGCCGATTACCTGAGTCGTCAGGTGTTGGATCAAGGGGAGTGGTCCCTGCACCCGGAGGCAATTTATCTCTTGTGTGTTCCGTGGGGGACTCCCGAGTTTTATCTGTTTGCTTCCTGCCTCAACAAGAAGGTTCAGAGATTCGTAGCCAGGTCTCGAGATCCTCTGGTTGATGTCACAGATGCTCTGGTGGCTCCTTGGGGTCAGTATCGGCTAATTTATGCCTTTCCTCCCTTGAAATTTCTGCCGAGGCTTCTGTGCAAGATAGAGGTGGAAGGGATTCTGGTGGCTCCAGACTGGCCTCGCTGGTCTTGGTACGCAGACCTAGTAGGGTTGGTCGCCGATGCTCCTTGGAGACTTCCTCTCAGGGAAGATCTGTTGTCTCAAGGCCTTATCTTCCATCCTGCTTTACAGTTGCTGGCTTTAACGGCATGGTTGTTGAAAGCCAGGTGTTGAGAGAGAGAGAGGTCTTTTTGACTCTGTGATTCCTATGCTATTGAAGGCTAGCAAGTCAACTTCTAGGAAGATATATCATTGTACGTGGAAATCCTATATTTTTATGGTGTGAATCACTGGAGGTGCACCCTTGCTTGTGTTCAATAGCTAGGGTCTTGGCCTTTCTGCAGAAAGGAGTTGAACAGCGGTTGGCTTTAGGCACTTTTAAAGGCCAAGTGTCGGCTTTGACTATATATTTCCAACGCCCGTTAGCTATGCATGCTTTGATTCGTACTTTTTATACAGGGAGTGCGCCATATGGCTTCTCCAAGAAGGTCACCGCTTCCACCGGGGGACCTCAATCTGGTATTGTCTGTTCTTCAAAAGCCGCCTTTTGAGAACAATCGGGGGATTTCTCTGCTTTCATTGTCCCAGAAGGTTTTCTTCTTGGTGGCTATTACTTCTGCCCGCTGGGGGTCTGAACTGGCGGCATTGTCTTGGCGTTCACCTTATTATGTGGCCCGCAGAGATAAAGTGGTACTTTGACCAAATCCATTGTTTCTTCCTAAGGTGGTTTCTGATTTTCATTTGAATGAAGACATTGTTCTGCCTTCACTCTGTCATAAGGCCCAGTATCCCAAGGAAATTGCCTTGCGTTCTTTTGGATGTGGTTTGGGCAATCAAAGTTTACCTGGTGGCTACTAAATCTTTCAGGAAATCAGACTCCCTTTTGTCCTTACAGAAGGACCTCGAAAAATATTGGCTGCGTCTGCTGTGACTATTTCCAGATGGATCAGGCTTATTCATTGAAGGGTCAGGTTCCTCCTTTCCCGGTGAAAGTGCATTCTACTAGAGCGCTGAATGCCTCTTGGGATTTTCGCCATCAGGCGTCAGTGATGCAAGCTTGCAAGGCGGCTGCTTGGGCGTTGGTGCACACGTTTACAAAATTCTACAAGGTAGATGTGTTGGCATCTTCGGATGCCTCTTGACCGTAAGGTTTTGCAGGCTGCTGTTTAAAAGAGAACTTATTTTTTCTCTTTGAGGGTGTATATTTTTTCTAGGTGAGCTTCAGTTGTTCCTGGTTGATCTCCTCCTTTTTACCTGGTTGGCTACGTTTAGCCTTTGGGGAATTGTTATTTCTTGTGGTGTTTTTCCCACCCCTTATGATAATACTGCTTTGGGATGTCCCAATGGCTAAAGAAGATATGAAGCTGCGTCTGTCAATGAACGATAGAGAAAACTGGATTTTTGTACTGACCGTAAAATCCTTTTCTCTGTTCATTGACTGACTGCACCCGCCCCTCCAATTATGAGTGGAATGGGTTGTTGTCTTCTAAACACTGCTTGTAATGAAACTAAATGCTGTAGCAGAGTGTGTGGTTATGCCTGCAGGGACAGCCCTATAGGCGTGGTGAAATCTTTTTCTTGCCTAGTGTCTTATTCCTGATGGGAGGAGCATACGGTAAGTAAAAAAAATCCAGTTTTCTCTTTCGTTCATTGACAGACACAGCTCCATATCTTCTTTGACCTGTGGGTTATGCTGTTCTTCCTAGGAGTAGGGCACTAGGCGAAAAAAGGGTTATCAAAGCTTAACTACGCCCATGGGGCAGTCCCAGGAGGTATTCTCCCACTTCCTACTCTAGGATCTTTTTTTTTTTTTTTCTGCCTAGTGAGGAGTAAGGGTTTAGCTCCTTGCTGGGATCTCTGGTCCTGGCATTTTTTCCCTTTTAAACTGAATTTTTTTTCTCCTTATTATTTTCTGTTCCTGTGAGAACTACAATCAAATGCCAGACTTGGTGACGGACTGGATATCCTAGATCCTTACCATCTTCCCAGTCTGGCCAGCGAGCTCGCGCAGGCTTCAGCTCTGCGCTAGGTCAGTTGCGACATTGTCCCACTGGACGGGGACTGTCCTGCGAGTGAAACACCTCGCGAGTGTGCACACGACCTGGTCGCGGCCTGAGTCACAGCGTTCCTCTAGCCCGCAACACCCCCCTATTCCAGTATGGGAAGGTAGTCTCCCCGGAGTGGTGCCCACCCGGTTCCATGTTGTGGTAAGTAGTGTTCTCCCTTTGTGGTCCCTCGGGGTGGATGTGGGGCCCTCCTTGGGATGTTTGGACCCCTTGATTTCCCTCCATTCCCCCAACCCCTCTAACAGTTACGGTGTTCTTTTTGCCCCAACCTTACCCCCCCCCTGGGGTGAGATAGGAGCTGGCTTTGCCACTTGCTCCTGTAAGGGGGGGTGGATGTGACTGTTGCTGTCCGATTCACACATGGGGGTCTTTGAGCAAGTTCCCGCCCCCCTGTGGGGGTTAGTGACTGGAGCAAGGATGTCCTCTGGGCTCCCTGCAGTGGTTATTGGGCTGGGGTGGGGGGGTAGCGGGTGTCTCATCCACGAGTATGCGCTTCATGTGGCTGGATCGGGTCAAAAATCAAGGCCGTGGCTTTGCGGCCTACTCGTGGCTGACGGAGCTGGCTGTCTAGGCGACTGAGCAACCTGCCGAGTGACTGACCAAGCTGTCCAAGCTCCTTACCGAGCTGTTTGAGCTGCTGATCAAGCTAACAGAGCTGACGGCGGACACACGACTCACGCGGTTGGATCGGGCCACAAATTTAGGCCGCCGCTTTGCGGCCTCTTCGGGGGTGGCTGTCGGAGCTGCTGGCCAGGCTGTCTGAGCTTATAACCAGGCCATTCGAGCTGCTGACCAGGTTGATGGAGCAGCACTTTTCCCCCCCACTCGGAGTTGACATGTGGTCTGCCTGGCGGCCCCCTTGAACCAGGGGGCGCTGCATTTTTTTTTTTTTTTAGAGTCGTGAAGCAGCCGTTATTGTGTGAGGGTACTCTGCCTGCTCGTCTGCATCACGGCGGACCCCTTCTTTCCCTTTCTAAGGGTCCATGTCCTATTATGTCCACTATGGAGTTGACCCTTGGGTGTAATAGGTGGTCCTTTTTGTGGACCTTTAGCCAGCGTCTCCTTGGGGGACTGTGGTCGGCAACCTCCCCTGCATCTTATGTTCTCAGGGTGAGCTTAGCATATAGCGACTCTACTTGGTCTGCGTCCACACACTTCGGGTGCTCTGACAAGGAGGACCATTCCTCTTACTGCAAGTGCGCTGGTGGATGCACTGATTGGAACGGTGCAGGAAAACTTTAATCATGGGGGATGCTGCAGCGTCAGAGGAGCCAGTCCCTTATTGGGCCTGCAGATCCCCTAAAGCGGCAAAGGTATTTGCCTTTTCCCGCCTACTGTGACAAAATTGGCGCTAGTCAGTGGAGTTGTTATAAACGCAATGTGGCGGTGCCTAAGCGTTTTGATAGACGGTATCCCTTGAAGGAAAGGATCTCTATTAAGTATGTGGGCAGTCCCATCTGTGGTGGACTCTCAGGTCTTCAGGCTGAATATTTCTGCCTTATTTCTGGTGGAGGAGTCACCAGTCTTTAACCACTTTACCACTATGCCTATTTTTGACACTTTTTGTTTACAAGTTTAAATCAGAATTTTTTGCTAGAAAACAACTTAAAACCCCCAAACGCCATTTTTTTTGGAAAAAATAACAAAAAATCACATTTCACTGCATTTAAAAAACTAAACCGTAAAGTTAGCTCATTTTTTTTTTTGTATATTGTGAAAGATGATGTCACGCCGAGTAAATAGATACCCAACATGTTAGGTTAAAATTGCGCACACCCGTGGAATGGCGACAAACTACGGTCAATAAAAATCTCCATAGGCGACGCTTTAACATTTTTTAACGGTTACCAGTTTAAAGTTAAAGTGTAGCTTTTTTTTTAATTATTGCTCTGGCGATAGCGGCGATACCTCACGTGTGGTTTGAACAGCGATTTAATTTGCGGCGCAACTTCCATATACGTTTTCTTTTGTGCGCGAGCTAACGGCGACAGGGGTGGCTAATTATTTTTTTCCCTATTTATTATATATATATTTTTTTTAATTTTAACACAGGATTTTTTAAAAAAAAATAAAATATCTGATCACTTTTTTGCTGTAACAAGCAATGTAAACATCCGTTGTGACAGCAATATGCAATGACAGGTACTCTTTATTAAGGGATCGAGGGTCTAATAGACCCCTCCACTACACTTCCATGTATTCAAAATGCCGAAAACGGCATTTTTGAATACTGTCACTTTTTAAATTTGTCATGGACACCGCCTCCGGGTTACGTCATCGGAGGCCTGATCGAAGCTGCTTACGGCTTTGATTGGGACTCCATCCAGGCGGCGGATGTGCCGGCTGGGTGCTCGGGTCTCCCGGTGGGACGGGAGACCAGGGCAAAGCCGCGGGAGGGGGTACGTCCCCTCCCGCTCGCCGGGGTAACGATCGAGCGCCTCCCGAGCCGCATTGGTCATTACCGCCGGAAAGCCGACCGCCGGCTCTATAAAGCGGTATCGGGATGATGCCTCTAGCTAGAGGCATCACCCCGGTACAACCACGCAAAGTCAGCCGACGTAGGTCTACGTGGCTAGACGTAAAGTGGTTAAAAGATCCTTTTGACGGGGAGCAAGACTTTGGTCCTTCACATGTTTTCTGCGGCCGGTTCGGTCCTTAAGCCGGTGTTCACCATAGCATGGTGTCCCTGACTTTCCTGAGTGGGCAAAGCTTTTGTGCCAGTATCTGGAGAGGGGACAGATTACTCCTGCTTTTGTGGACCTGGTAGACTAGTTGGTTCAGGGGTTGCAGTTAGTCTGGCTAAAATGCTGGTCTGCGGACCAGATTTTCCAGATGGCCTTATGTGATCTTCCCTTTGTGGGGAATCGTCTGTTCGGAGCTTCACTGGAAAGAACTCCTCTGGGGGTTCCATGAGGACCTGGTCTGGTATGCCGAGAGTGGGTCCTTCCAGACCTGCAGACAAACACTCCTGCCTGAAGTGGCGCTCTCACCTATATCTGGGGTGGGGGAGGACGTCTTTGTCTCTTTCCGGACCCGTGGATGTTCCTGATTTAAAGACAATTGGATCCACGAGCTGATTTGATCCGGCTGCAAGATCAAGTTTTTCGGTCTTCTCCTCCCAGAGAGGTTCTTTTGTTCCGAGCTGCATTCATCCCCAGACCGCCTGCAACGTCTCTGGGGCAGGGCAAGACTTGCTAGTACAAGGGGTGATTGTTTCGGTTTCAGATCTCGGAACCTTTGTTTAATGTTGTAGGTCCCAGGAAGGAAAGTGAGGTTGGTCCAATCTTGGACCTCAAGCTCTGAACTGCCTTGTGCAGGTACAGATGTTTTGAATGGAGTCCATTCGTACGGTAGTGGCATCCCTACATCAGGGGGATCTTCTGGCCTCTATCGATGGTAAGGACGCTTACCTTCTCTCTCCGATATGTCGGTCATCTGCACTTTCTCCACTTGCTGTGGGCAAAGAGCATTCTCAAGAGGTCTCACCTCAACCCCTCTGGTTTTCGCAAGTGTTGGCCCCGGTGTCGACATTGATGTGCCAGCGGGGAATTGCGATACTGGAGTACCTGGATGATTATCTTCTGTGAACAAAGTCTCCGACTGCTCTGAAGGACAACCTGGAGATTACTGTGGGGACTCTGTAGGAGTTTGGTTGGAAATTACATTTTTAGGTATTGGCTCTGGTTTCGTCCACCTAGTTGGACAATCTGGGTCAGTTCTGGACTCGGCCTCAGCCAGGGTGTTCCTCCCATGGGACGAGTTTTTAAAATCTGTCCACATGAGACCTCTGCAAAGAGAGATTCTTGCCTTGTGGGGCAAGAATCAACAGTCTATATACAATCTGATCCTATTGGGCCAGGGTACAAGTGGGTCCCTGATTCGTTGGCTTCGCTTTCCGGCTCTTCGGGGTAAATCTTTCTTCCCTTGTACCACACGGTGGTCACAACGGATGCTAGCCTGTCCAAATGGGGTGGTGTTTTTTTTGGCACAAATTGTGCTCAGGGGGTCTGGACAGAATCCAGGTTAACGATTTGATATACTGGACATTTCCTCCAGAGGGGTTTCTATAGTTGTGTCTCCGGTGGGGAATTCCCGAAGTGGGCCTTTTGGCCTCTCGCCTCAACAGGAAGGTGCTTAGGTTTGTGGAAGGGTCTCGGGATCCTGTGGCCAACGCCACAGACGCACTGGGGGCTCCTTTTGGGTTCAGTATTGTCTGATATACGTCTTTCCTCTTCTAGAACTTTTGCCTGGACTCCTGCGTAGGCTGGAGGGAGAAGAGATTATGGCCATCCTAGTGGCTCTAGACTTCCCTAGCCGGTCTTGGTATGCAGATCTGATACAGTTGGTTGCCGATGCTCCTTGGAGACTTCCTGTTAGAGGAGATCTTTTGGCTCAAGGGCCAATCTTCCATCTTGCCAGTCGCGGGCTTTAACGGCAATTCGTTAATTCCCACACTGTAAGCTAGTAAAACTACGTCTAGGTACCACCGAGGGCCAGGTTCGGCCTTGGCGGTTTTCTTTCATCGTCCTTTGGCTACGTTTTCTGTGGTTCGCACCTTTTTTCTTGGTGTTTGCCACTTGGCTCCCCCAGTACGGTCTCCATTGCCCTTGTGGTATCTCCACTTGGTGCTGTCGGTTCTTCAGTAACCGCTGTTGGAAAATATTCACGCGATTCCTCTGCTTAAATGTCCCAGAAGTCTTCTTGGTGGCTTTTTCTTTAGCATGTACGGAGCTGGCAGCTTGTCTTGTCCACTTTACTTGGTGGTTCACTGAGATAAAGTGGTGCTTCAGCTCCGCCAGTCGCTCCTTCTTAAAGTCATTTCTGGTTTCCAGTTACAAAAATGCCTAAGCACCCTAAAGTGCTTGCCTTACATTCTTTGTATGTGGCACGGGCAATCAGGGTGTACCTGGCATTCCCGAAACTCAGATTCCCTATTTGTCCTTACGGATGGACCCTGTTAGAGGCTGGCTGCATATGCTGCGGGTCAAAGATGATATGGAGCTGTGTCTGTCAATGAACAAAAGGGAACTGGATTTTTGTCTTACCGTAAAATCCTTTTCTTTGATGTTCACTGACAGACACAGCACCCACCCCTCTGTGGAGTTAGGATTGGGTATTCTTCTGACACTGCTTGTTACAAAACTGAGATCCTAGAGCAGGAAGTGGTAGTATACCTCCTGGGACTGCCTCATGGGCGTAATTAAACTTTAACTTTTGTTAACCCTTTTTTCCGCCTTGTGCCCTACTCCTCGGAAGAGTAGCATAACCCACAGGTCAAAGAAGTTATGGAGCGGTGTCTGTCAATGAACATCAGAGAAAAGGATTTTACGGTAAGACAAAAATCCAATTTTCTCTTTCGTTCCCTGACACGGACAGTTCCTGATCTTCATATCCATTGGGTTATACTGCCCCCTACAGGAGTAGGACACTAGGCAGAAAAAGAATCTGGCTACGCCTATGGGTAGTCCCAGGGGGTATACTCCCTTTCCCTGCTATAGGTTCTCAGTTTTTTTTTTTCTGCCTAGTCAGGAGTAAGGATGTAGTTCCTTGCTGGGATCTATGATCCTGGCAATTTTTTTCCTGTTAGATAGAAATTTTTTCTCCCGTTTTTTTCCTTTGAGATCTACAATCAATTGCAAGACTGGGCGATAATCTAGATCCAGTGGTCACCCCAGTCAGGCCAGCGAGCGCGCGCAGACCTCAGCTCTGCGCTAGGTCGGCCACAACATAGCCTCACCAGATGGGGGCTGGTCTGCGTGGTTGCATACAACTGGGTCCCGGCCTGAGTCGCAGTGTTCCTCCTGGCTGACAGCCCCCCCTCCGGTTTCGATGGTGAGGAGTTTTGTCTGGAGCGGTGCCCCCCTGGTTCCTGGTATGGTGAGTAGCTGTACCCCCTCTTCCCCTAGAGGGCTTTGGTGTGAACGTGGGCCCCTCCCTGGGACGGTCGGACCCCTGGGTTCCCTGCCTTCCCGTCAGGCACCCCCCTTTTAATCTTGCCCCCATCTTTCTTCTCCACTTATGCTAGGGCTGTGTGTGGGGGGGGGGGGGGTCTAGTCCACCTCTTAGGAAGGGGGCAGGGCACTATGCTGGCGATAAGGGCTGGGGGGTGCGTGCGCTGCCGGCAACTGGACAATTGACTGTGCGCGTGGGGGTTGTACCTGATGGGGTCTCGTACCTGGTGGGGGCTGCTGCCAGAAACCCTGTGCAGCCTGGGCCTGTCCTTGAGGCCTAGGGATCCCTCCTTGGTACCTGGGAGCCTCGTAGCCTGTTTTTCTATGCACGGCGGCCATGTTTGTGTAGTCCGGTGGCGGTTTTGTGGTGGTTTGCCATTTAAAATAGTGGCGGCCATGACAGTGGGATCCCCTCCTCATCCCCTGGTGCTGACTCCTGGATTCTTTCACTTCTTGAAAGTCGCATGTGGAGTGCAGATTATCCTGGTGGCTGCAGGTGCCTGTTTCTGCTGGGTGGTGAGTCTAGTGGGGTTCTCCCCTCTTCGCTGAGGATCGCTTGACAATGTGGGCTATGTGGGACTTTAAATGAGACATCGGCAGGTATGCCCAGCGTCTCCATCCCTGTATCGGAAAAAACAAATTGAAAAGGATTAAAAGAGGTGCATGGAAGCCAGCCAGCCCCCAGTCTGATGTACTCACCCTCCAGTCTGCCACCAACCAAGTAGACCTGTCTCGATATAAAGAACAGGGGTTTAGTTGATACGCATTTGCAAACGCATTTGTAAGCTGCAGAGCCACGACACGGCACCCTGTTTTATCTGCAGTCCCTAACACTTTTTTAAATTTGAGTGTCTCCACTCTGGGAGCACATTTGCTGAGGATCGCTTGATGCTTGTGCCTGGTGACTTGGTGGTGCTGCCAGCGCAGTGGGGGTTGTCCCTCTGCAGTGTGGGGTCCCCCTGGTGACTCATGGGTAGAAGCACTGATTGTATCTGTGCGTGAGACCCTCTATATGAAGGAGGCAGCTGTGACTGAGGCGCAGGTTCCCTTTGGATCTGTTGGTGTCTTGGCTAAACAGAAAGGTACAGAGGTTTGTTGCTCGGTCAAGAGATCCTCTGGCGAATGCCACAGACACACACTGGTGGCCCCGTGGGGTCAGTATTGTCTGATTTACGCCTTCCCTCCTCTCAAGCTTCTGCCCAGACTTCTACGCAGGATCCAGACAGAAGGCATTCTGGTCATCTAAGTGGCTCTGATCTGGCTTCACTGGGCTTGGTACATCCATCTGGTGCGGCTGGTCGCCGACGTTCCTTGGCAGCTTCCTCTGAGGGAGGATCTGCTGTCCCAAGGACTGGTCTTCCATCCTGCTTTACAGCTGTTTTGATGGCTTAGCTGTTAAACGCTAGGTGCTGAAGGATAGGGGTTTATATGAGTCAGTGATTTCTACACTCTTGAAAGCTAGGAAATCTACCTCCGTATGTGGAAGACGTACATTTCGTGGTGTGAATCTCTTGGAGTTCTGCCTCGCTCCTTCTTGGTGGCTTGTATCTTGACCTTCCTACAACGGGGATTGAACAGAAATTGGCCTGGAGTACCATCAAGGGCCAGGTGTCTGCTTTGGCGGTCTTCTAACGACCTTTGCCCACACACTCCCTGGTATGTACCTTTCTTCAAGGTGTTTTTTTTTTTTTTTAACGGGAACGTTTTTATTGATTTTCAAACAGTGGTTATAGTACAAAACTCTCACAAGGAGTAAACAATAAAACAGAGGGAACAAGTCAAGAAAACAGTGTACAATGTGTCAGTGCATACAAACCAGGAGTATAACAGACAAAATGGGGAGTAAAACAAAAGTGGTAAACAACCGTATCTATATGAGAAGGGTAAGGCACAATTTCAGTTGGAAGATGAACCCAGCAAGTAAAAAAGGAATGACGATACACAAGATACGCAAGAGACCAGAAGAAGCAGGAGGAGAAAGGCAGAGGAGAAGAAAGCAGCAGGGAACGTCAGTAAAAAAAAGAACAGGACAAGTAGAGGAAAGGCGGGTTAAACCAGTGCATCACACTACCACTTTGGAGCCCGTCCAGAGACCCCCAAACTTTATCAAACTTCTGGGGGCAACCCCTACTCATGTATGCAAGTTTATATTAGGGTAAGACTCAGTCGACCAGAGCCCTCCAGCGTGAGATCTGGGGGTGGGGGGTCATCTGACTTCCACTGTAGCAGTATCATTTTCCTGGCATAAAATAAGAGGTAAAACACAAACAATTGCGTATGGACCCTAGGGGAGACCAACTCAGAGGCCCAACAACAGCACCTGGGGGGTCAAGGACCATAGAGGGAACACCCACACTTTGGGTCTCATCAACCACCTCCTGCCAGAAGGCTTGAATCACAGGACATGACCATACCATGTGCAGAAAAGTGCCGACCTGACCGCAGCCCTTGGGGTACCCATCCGAGCTGCTGGGATAGATTCTAGCCACCCTCTGAGGGGTATAATGCACCCTGTGAAGGAACTTAAAGTTGGATAAAACGGTCACTGGCCGAGATCATCCTAAACACATAGCAGCCCAAACCCTCCTCCCAGCTCTCCTCATCTAGTAATGGGATATTCTCCCTCCACCGGGCGAAACAGTCGGGGGTAATAGCCCTTCAACTTACTGGCTATTCTGAGATACACTGAGGAGATTATACGGTCAGCATTTCTAGTGATCAGGAAGCACTCCACGGAGTTTGGGGCCAACGTGATAGCTCCAGGGAATTGAGATTGTAGCGCGTGTTTCAGCTGCAGGTAGTGGAACAGCATGAAGGAGGGGAGACCAAATTTTGTGCCGATAACGAAAACAGCAGTGACTTTCCCCAATTAATACGCACACCGAAGAAGGAACCAAATCAAAAGGAAAGGAAAGGAATCAAAAATCTGCTGCACCAACTCCAAAGAGCCCGCTGCGTCTGGGGGGTATGCTCAACCAAAGGGCCCACCTGCAACACCCCCCAAGGCGGGGGTGGATCGCAGGAGAATAGCCAGGGGCTCCATGGCAAGGACAAAAAGACCAGGCGATAGCGGGCAGCCCTGCCGGGTCCCCTGGTGGAGTGAAAAGCGAGGCGAGAGAGTGCTATTGGTGGGAACCCTAGCTGCAGGGGCAGCATACAGAAGCTTCAACCTGGATATAAATAGAGGCCTGAACCCAAACTGACCCAGCACCTCCCAAAGAAAGCCCCACTCCTAGTCAAAGGCCTTCTCCGCGTCGAGGGAGGCCACAACCCCCTCAGAGCCAGACCCCGCTGCATAGGAACAGTGGGTGGGTGTAAAGGCATCGCACGTTGATATCTGTTCCCTTACCTGGCATGAACCCAGTTTGGTAGCCATGTATCAAGGACAGGATAACAGAGTTGAGTCGCCTGGCCAGTCGTCCATGTCAATAATGGAGATCGGTCGGTAGGAGGCGCATAGTTCAGGGTCCTTCCCGGGTTTCGGTATCCACACAATCACCGCCTCCGACATGGATGGGGGCAGACATCCCTCCTCCAGGGCTCCAGCACGTAGGGCATGAAGGCGCGAGGCCACTAAGTCCACGTTGGACTTGTAGAACTCTACCGGCAGTCCAACCGGACCCGGTGCCTTACCAGACTGGAGAGCTGCAATGGCCTTTGTAAGTTCCTTGAATATAATAGGGCTACCCAGCTCATCCCTGCCTGCGTCAGAGAGCTGTGGGAAATCTATGGCAACGAGGTACGCATATAAACTATCCAGGGAGTAGGACACCCTGGAGGCATAAAGTTCCTCGTGAGAGCAGATTTCTTTCTAGCCCGTCCAATCGCTCGCTGGTATGCCCCACTGGCACTAGCCTTAAAGGCATCCCAAGCGATCGAGGGAGGGGCAGAGCCATCGTTATGAATCCAATAGTCCAGCAGCTCGGATGAGATAGCCGGGCCAATCGCTCATCATCTACCCAGATCCTGGATAGTCTCCATTGGCCAGCACCCGGAGCAGCCCCATCTCGAGCCTGACAAGCACCGGGGCGTGGTCCGAGACCCCACGGGGCAGAATGGTAACCTCCTGGGTTTTAGCAAGCAGGGGGCTGGAGAGGTAAATTGGATCAATTCTAGAATACCAGGCGTATGTTGCCGAGTGGCAGGTAAATTGTCGTTGCCCCGGGTGCTTCCACCTCCACACATCCCCCAGGTCCAGGGCATCCGCCCAGCGGGAGAGGGGAGAGTCAACAGGCCCCCCGCCAGGAAATTTGTCCAGGGACATGCAGGGGGCATGTTGAAGTCAGCCGCCACCAGCAGACAAGCAGCCGGGTACAGAGCCAGGAGGGGAGTGAGCCGGTGCAGAAGTGTAAGCTGCCCCGGCGACAGGACATAAACCCCAGCAATAACCACCTCCGCCCCCTCACAGAGTGCATGTACTACCACATATCTACCCTCAGGATCCAGGTGGAGATCCAGGAGGCTGAAACAAAGGGACTTGTGCACTAAAACGCTCACACGTCTAGAATAGGAGGAGCAGGTGGAATAATAATAGGAATCCACCCAAGCCTTTTTTAGAGCTAACACTCAAATTCCCCACCAAGTGGGTCTCTTACAATAAACAAATGTGGGGGCATTAGCGATGCAGGAATGTGAAAAAGAGACCGCCTAATTTGGAATTTAGCCCCCTGACGTTCTATGAAATTACAGTAATGGGGCCCATAGTCAGCTAAAATTAGAATCGGAAAGCCTCCATATCATCACCTTGAGCCCCGCACATTTGTGCAGAAAAAGAGTAGCAAACAAGGAAGGGAAAAGTACATCCCTCCTCAGGCAGCATAGCATACACTGTACCAGAACATAATAAAGCAAAGAAAGTAAGAACAACCACAAAATCCCTCTGCCCCCCCCCCCCCTCCAACATGGGTGTGCTTGAAATCTCATAACCGCCAAGGCAACTTCCAACCGGGGTCACGTGCCAGTGGGCACAGGAGATGACAACAGGTGCTACATCATCAGTCTCCAAACCAAAGATGGTAAAACGGATAGATGATCTCTGCAGAACATGATGTGGTCAGTACATAAACTTCACCCAGGGAAACCCAGGGGGCACAGGCTTGAACTCGTGGAAGGTGGAGTATGAAGGTGCGTTGAGGGGCGCCTGGCGGTCCATGAGTTGCCGGCATCCTGTGCGCCCGCTCCACCAAAAAGAAGGGGGAGAATTGGGCCTGAGGCAGTAGCATGCGTAGAAGGCGCTCCGTGAACAGCACCGGGTCAGTGCGCTCTGCCCCCTGTGGAAGACCCACAATGCGCAGATTGTTCCTCCTATTTCTGTTCTCAGCGTCCTCTGCCCTCGTTTCTAAGGCCTTAACCCTGGTGGAGAGCGTACGAAGGGCATTCTCGTGGTTGTTCAGGGTATCCTCCACATCTATCAACCGGTGTTCCGCCACTGTCAGTCTGGTGTGGAATTTGTCCATGTCCTTACGGATTAACCCAATGTCCATCTGCACAGAGTCTATTATGCCGGTGAGGGCCGTTTGGCAAGTTGTGATGGCCTGTGTTAGTGACGTGAAGTTGGCCTGCTCCACCAGGGCCGGCTCCGTGTCCTCTGTCTGAGTCACCATATTCAGACGAGTGGCGGGAGGGTTTACCGCCCCGCTGGAAGGCAGAGGACGACGACCTGCTTTTGCAGGGGTACGGAGGGCAGACGAGTCCTTGCCCTTCTTCCTAAACGGCATAGAGGGCCGGGTGTCACGCCCAAAGAAGGTAGAAAAATGGGTAAAAAAGGGCAGCAGGGTCCGGAGCTCTAGCAAAACACGTCCGCTGCAGTGGCCATCTTGGACAGGCCCCCCTTCAAGGTGTTTGACATTTGCTTCCTCCAGTGTGGGCTCTGTTGCTGCCTTGGAATCTTAATTTGGTGCTTTCGGCTCTACAGAAGCCTTCCTTTGAAAATATGCTGCCGATTCCCCTGCTTACACTTTTCCAGAAGTAGGCCTTATTAGTGACTATAACCTCTGCGCACAGGGTGTCAGAACTGGCGGTGTTATCTTGTCATTCACCATACCTGGGGATTCACAGAGATAAGGTGGTTCTTTGCTCCTGTCTGTCATTCCTTTCAAAAGTTGTCTCTGATTTTCATTTGAATGAAGACATTGTGTGGCCTTCCCTGGGTCCCAGTCCTAAACATCCAAAGGTAATTGCCTTGCATACCTTGGCTGTGATCAAGGCAGTTGGGGTGTACCTGGCAGCTACGGAGTCTTTCAGGAAGTCAGACTCTTTGTGCTCACGGATGGACCTCGAAGGGTTTGTACGCTTCCTCTGCGACCATTTCCAGATCGATCAGACAAACGGTGGTTCAGGTCTATTCCATCAGGGGTCAGGTGCCTCCTTTTCCTGTCAAGGTGCACTCTACTTGGGCGCTTGGTGTCTCCTAGGCTTCCCGTTATCAGGCGTCAGTGACGCAGGCTTGCAAGGCAGCCACCTGGTCGCCTGTGCACACTTTTACAAAGTTTTATAAAGTGGATCTGTTTACCTCAGCGGATTTTTCTTTTGGCCGCAAGGTTTTGCAGGCTTCTATTTAAGAGGATCTGATTCTCTTTAAGGGTGTTTTTTATTTTTTTATTTTGTTCCCACCCCCCATGTCTAATACTGGTTAGGTATGTCCCAATGGTTAAGAAGATCAGGGGCTGTGTCTGTCAATGAACGAAAGAGAAAATGGGATTTTTGACTTACCGTGTATTCCATTTCTCTTACGTCCTCCGACAGTCGCCGCCTCTTCATATTCGTCACATATGGGGTATTAGACTTTGCTCCGAAGGAGTAGCTAGGCAACAGAATATGTTAACATTAAAGCTTTTAACATATCCCACCCTCAAGGGGTGGTCCCCTCAGTCAATACCCTCCTACTTCCTGCAACCATATCTCAGTTTTAATGTCTAGCTTGTCAGGAGTGGCTGGCTCTCTCTGTGCTGGGGCTTTGTGCCCCAGACTCTTTCTTCTTTTTTGATTTTTTGTTTGAGTTTTCTCTCTACCTTTACTTAGCTGTTCTTTTTGTCAGCATTAGTTAGTTCTTCGGATGAAGAGGATCATGCGGGCTGGGTCTCGGGCTGATCCCCCTGGTCGCAGGTCGTGGGTCAGTGGCTTCCCAGCCTGCCATCGAGCGTTCAGCCAGGTAACGCTCCTGGCACAGTGAACGACCCATCCCTGTTCGGTGCAGGGATGATTGGTGAGGTGGCTACCTCACTGGACGCTGTGCGGTTTCTTAACCCCCATTCTGTGCGTCTTGTATGCGACTCTCCCTGCCTCATGTGCAGCGGCTTGTTCGCCTGTGCGGGTCCCCCACGCCACTGTGAGGTAAGTGTATTTATGTGGGGACCTGTCTGTCTGGGGGGGTGTCAGTCTGGGACTGTGTAACCTGCCTCTATTCACACTGTTTGTCTCCCTATCTCTCGGCTGCATGCTGTGGGCTGCAGGGGGGGGGGGGGGAGCTGTGTGACACTGTGTGTGTCAGCCTTGTCAGTGTGTAAAGCTGTGTGCTGTGGGGCATGTTTTGTGGCATGTTTGGGCATTATACAGCGATCGCTGCGGCGATCTGACATGTTTTTTTATATACAGACATGTGTGCATTACTGTACTGTGGAGCGGCGGTTTCGGCGCCAAACGGCGCCATTTTGCCTACACTCGCTCCGGCCGCATGTTCTACATGCATGGCGGCCATTTTCTTGTAGCCTCCCATAGGCTTTCATAGAGCGCCCTGGCAGCATCACTTCCTCTTCTCCAGGAACACTGATCGAGGCAGCAGCAGCGGCGAGGGTCTCCCCAGGTTATATCCTTCCTATCCATTGCCTGTGTCAGTTTTATTGTCCCTGTGGGGGTCTCATTGTGCTTGTGTGTGGTGTGGTGGGCTGCGCTCGCCGCGCTTGTTAAAGGGGCAGTTAACCCTTTATTATCCGGCATTTGTTATAGGGGCAATGGATTCTCAGGAGGGCAAATTTCCTACCGCCTTGGTGGAAAGCCAGGGGACCGCTGTTTCCCCCCCAGGGGGGGATTTAGCCACTATTGTGGCTGGCCTTGCTGCTCAGGTGCAGATGCTGGTGGCTGCTCAATCTACTAAAAGACCCAGAGTTGCTCTTTCCTCTGATTCTGAGGGTGAAGGTGATGGGGTTGTTATGGCGGGGGCCTCCTTATCGGGGTCCCGCTCCTCCCTGGATCTAGTGGGGTCCGAGGTGGAGGCTGAAGTTGAAGGGGTTGATAATTCTCCCCCTGGCTCGCCTGAAGAGCTTGCAATCATGGATGAATTGATTGCTTCCATAAAACAAACGCTGCGTTTGCAGGATGAAGTGTGTCCCCCCGCTGCCTTGGCGGCTTATGGGACGCAGAGAAAACGCAGGACGCCGCAGGTTTTTCCCTGCAATGATGATTTTCAGCGCGCTGTTAAGGAACAATGGCGCAATCTATGCAAACCTTTTGCTGTACCAAGTAGGTTCAAGCTGCGTTATCCTTTCTCGCCTTCCACTGATGAAAGGTGGTGTGTGCCACCCCCGGTGGATCACGCTATTGCGGTTTTAAACAAATCCACTGCGATTCCTGCAGAGGATTCCCCTGTGTTCCGTGATGCCACGGATAGGAGATTGGAGTCTCTTGCCCGTCATACTTATTCTGTTACGGGTTCTATGCTTAAGGCTCTGTTTGCCTCTCTCATGGCGGCCCAGGCGGTCGCAAGTTGGACGCAGATGCTTAGGCGCGTCCTAGTGGCCGATTCTGCCTCGCCGGCGACCCTGGATATGGTGGATCAAATCCACCAGGGTGTCATGTATCTGTGTGATGCGGACTTGGACCTAGTCCCGTTGGCTGCACGTGTGCACAGCGTGGCGGTGTTGTCTCGCCGCCTGGTTTGGTTGAAATGTTGGTCGGTGGACCAGTCTTCGCGTAAGACCTTAGCCAATCTGCCTTATGATGGGTCTCGCCTTTTTGGGGAGTCCTTGGATGTGTTGATTAAGGGGATCACCGGAGGTAAGAGCACTCTCTTGCCCCATTTCCCCAAGGCTAAGGGGGCTTCTGGGAAGAAGCATGCTAATTTTCGGCCCCCTCAGGGGTCCTTTCGGTCGCACTACAAGGGCAAACCGTTCAAAGGTCAAGGCTCTCAGAAGAAGCCCTGGTCTGGAAAACAGAAGTCCGGTCAATCCGGATACGCAGCCCATAACAGTGCGGCCTGAAGGGGCGCCCTCACCCAGTTTTGGGGTGGGGGGACGCTTGCTTGGTTTTCTTCAGCCCTGGTTGACCCGCGTGCGGGACAGATGGGTTCAGGAGATCGTTCGATCTGGTTACAAGATCGAGTTTCTCTCTCGGCCGGAGAGCAGATTTTTTCCCTCAAATCTTCAGCTGTCTCCAGAGCGTTTACGGGACCTGCACCTGGCGGTGCGGGACCTGAGGGCTCAGGGAGTGGTAGTTCCGGTGCCTCGTCGGGACAGGTTTCGGGGGTTTTATTCCAATCTGTTCACCGTGCCCAGAAAGGAGGGCAAGGTTCGTCCAATTCTGGACTTGAAGGCTCTGAACCGCTCTGTGCGGGTTCGCAAGTTCCGCATGGAATCCCTGCGGTCGGTGGTGGCTGCCCTGGTTCCGGGGGAATTCATGGCCTCCATCGATTTGAAGGATGCGTATCTTCACATCCCCATTTTCGAGGGTCACCAGAGGTACCTTCGATTTGCCATTGCGGAGGATCACTACCAGTTCGTGGCGCTGCCTTTTGGTCTCGCCTCGGCTCCGCGGGTCTTCACCAAGGTGCTGGCACCGGTTCTGGCATTATTGAGGGCCCAGGGCATTTCTGTCCTGGGGTATCTGGAAGACATTCTGGTTCGGTCTGCGACCAGCCAGGGTCTGGAGAAGGACCTGTCTGTCACGATGCAAACTCTGCAGGAGTTTGGTTGGACGATAAATTTTCCAAAGTCGACACTGAGTCCGTCGGTTCGTCTTCCCTACCTGGGAATGATTCTGGACTCGGTGCAGGCGAAGGTCTTCCTGCCGGAAGACAAACTCAGAACTCTTCAGGAGGAAGTCAGGTCCCTCAGGGACGTTCCGCACTCGTCTCTGCGGACGTGCATGAGATGTCTGGGATTGATGGTCTCGGCCTTCGAGGCGATTCCCTTCGCCCAGTTTCACACGCGGGGTCTCCAAGCGGAGATCCTGTCCATGTGGGACGGGCGACCTCAATCTCTGGATCTTCAAATCTCGTTGAGTCATCGCACCAGAAGAGGCCTTCTGTGGTGGCTCCAGTCCCCGATGGTGTCCGGGGGCAAGTCGTTTCGTCCTATCTCGTGGACGGTGATCACCACGGATGCCAGCCTGTCGGGCTGGGGTGGTGTTCTGGGCGTTCTGTCCGCCCAGGGAACTTGGTCAGAGGGGGAGTCTTCCCTTCCGATCAACATTCTGGAATTGCGTGCGATAAATCTCTGTCTTCATCGCTGGACGGACCGGCTGCAGGGCTGCCCGGTTCGGGTGCAGACGGACAATGCCACGGCGGTGGCCTACATCAACCACCAAGGGGGCACCAGGAGTGCCCGAGCGGCTCGAGAAGTGGCCGACATTCTGTCTTGGGCCGAGACTCATGTCCCGGCGATAACGGCGGTTCACATTCCGGGGGTTGAGAACTGGCAGGCGGACTATCTGAGTCGCCAGACCCTGGATCAGGGGGAATGGTCTCTCCACCCGGCTGTCTTCCAGATGTTGTGCGCGAAGTGGGGTCTTCCAGATGTGGACCTGTTCGCGTCTCGTCTCAACAACAAGGTGAGAAGGTTCGTGGCAAGGACACGCGATCCTCGGGCAGACGCGTCGGACGCGTTAGTGGCCCCGTGGCATCAGTACAGGCTGATGTACGCGTTTCCACCGATTCAGTTGCTGTCCAGGTTCCTTCGCAGGTTACACTCGGAACGCAGCACGGTGATTATTATGGCACCGGACTGGCCTCGCCGGTCCTGGTATGCAGACCTCGTGAATCTGGCGGTCGACGCCCCGTGGCGTCTGCCTCTTCGAGACGATCTCCTGTCTCAAGGACCGATATACCATCCTGCTTTACAGTCTCTGGCTTTGACGGCCTGGCTGTTGAGACCGAGGTCCTGAAGGAGAAGGGTCTCTCCCCAGAGGTCGTTCATACTTTGATCAACGCGAGGAAGTCTTCCTCGGGGAAGGTTTATTACCGTACTTGGAAGACCTATTTTGCCTGGTGTGAGTCCAGGGGGTTTTCACCCCGCACGTACTCGGTTTCCCTAGTGCTGTCCTTCCTTCAAACGGGTGTCGATCAGCGTTTGGCGCTGGCTACGATAAAGGGTCAGGTGTCTGCGCTGGCCGTTCTGTTTCAACGTCCCGTGGCTTCCAACTCCTTGGTTGGCACTTTTGTTCAGGGTGTGCGGCATCTGGTTCCTCCTAGGAGGGATCCTTTGCCCCCTTGGGACTTGAATCTCGTTCTGTCTGTGTTGCAACGTGCTCCTTTTGAACAGATCAGGGAGATCTCGTTGTCTATGTTGTCCAAAAAGGTCGCCTTTTTGGTGGCGATCACTTCGGCTCGCAGAGTGTCGGAGCTGGCAGCTTTGTCCTGCAAGTCTCTGTATCTGGTTGTTCATTTGGATAAGGTGGTCTTGCGACCTAATCCTTCTTTTCTTCCGAAACGAGTTTCGGAATTCCATCTTAATGAGGATATTGTCTTGCCTTCGCTGTGCGCGAAGCCTAAACATCCAAAGGAGGTGAGATTACATTCTCTGGATGTTGTTCGGGCGATAAGGGTTTACCTTAAATCGACTGAGTCTTTTCGAAAGACGGACTCCTTGTTTGTTCTTCCAGAGGGTCCTCGGAAGGGCATGGCGGCGTCGGCCTCTACCATCGCCAAATGGATCAGGCAGACCATTGAACAGGCCTATGCCTTGCAGGGGAAGGTTCCCCCTGTGCCTGTGAAGGCGCACTCTACTAGATCTCTGAGTACGTCTTGGGCCTGTCGTCATGGGGCTTCTGTAGCCCAGGTGTGTAAGGCGGCGACTTGGTCGACCGTACACACTTTCACAAAATTCTACAAAGTAGATGTTCAGGCATCGGCGGATGCTTCCTTTGGCCGCAAGGTTCTTAGTGCGGCAATTCCCTAGGGTCCCTTATCGGGGACCTCTGGCTGTTGGGATAAGTTTTTTATCCCCTGGTTATTTGTCTTTTCCTGGGTTGTTGCTCCTGTTGAGCACTTGTTTTTCCTGTTGCCCAGCTGGTTTCCTTCCTTTGGTAAGGTTCCTTTCTTTGATGCGGAGACTTCGTTGCCTTTTCGGCGCGGATGCGTTTCCCACCCCTCATGTTTGCACTGCTTTGGGACGTCCCCATATGTGACGAATATGAAGAGGCGGCGACTGTCGGAGGACGTAAGAGAAAACGGAATTTTTGTAAAATCTTACCTGTAAAATTCCTTTCTCTGAGTCCTCGGACAGTCGCCGCCCCCGCCCCTCTTTTGGGGTTTGGTTGTATACTCTACTGCTATTCCACTAAAACTGAGATATGGTTGCAGGAAGTAGGAGGGTATTGACTGAGGGGACCACCCCTTGAGGGTGGGATATGTTAAAAGCTTTAATGTTAACATATTCTGTTGCCTAGCTACTCCTTCGGAGCAAAGTCTAATACCCCATATGTGACGAATATGAAGAGGCGGCGACTGTCGGAGGACTCAGAGAAAGGAATTTTCTCTATCGCTCATTGACAGACGTAGTCTTCTTGATTCTCAAGAGCTTGGTTATGTTGTCTCCGCAGGAGTAGGACTAGGCAGAAAGACAAAACGTTCTGGCTCCACCTTAGGGGCAGTCCCTGAGGGTATATCCTCCCTCTCTCTGCTACAGGGAATCAGTTTTTTTCTGTCTAGTCAGGAGTAAGGACCTAAGCTCCTTGCTGGGATCTTTTTGGTCCTGGTAAGATTTTTTCTTTAGAAGAAATATTTTTTAGGTAGTTTTTTCTCCAGTGTTTTTCCTGTGAGATCTTCAAGCAAAAAACGCCGGACTGGGCGACACTAGTGGTCACTCCAGCCGGCCTACGAGCGCGCGCAGACCATTGCATTGCGCTTGGTCGGCCGCGACACATTCAAGTAAGTATGCGGGGCCGGGCGACGGGCTGGATGTTGAGATCCAGTGGTCACCCCGGTTTCTGCCTACGAGCGCGTGCAGACCAGAGCTCCGCGCTGGGTCGGCCGCGACGGAGTCCCAGTGGAGGGACTGACCTTGCGAGTTAAAAGTCTCGCTTGGACGCCAGGAACCAGAGAGTCGAGGCGTCCGGAGTGGTCCACAAACCCCCACCCCGGTGGAGAGGGTATTGTGAAGAGAGGGTGCCTGTCGGTTCGGTATGGTGAGTAAACGTTCCCTTTTTTCTTTCCTCGTTATGAGGCAGTATGTATTATGGGCCCCTCCATACATGGTCAGCATATATCTGACACTAAAAGTCCCCCTTGTAAATACAGTATGTGTTTGTGGGAAGTGGACTTGGTTTGAGAGCTAACACTCTACCCAGCAGACTGTAGCATTACAGCAGACATAGGAGGTATAATCCTACCTTATTTGTAGTATATCTCCTGTAGATCTATCAATCGCCACTCAGCAGAGATGCAGGTGGATGTGCTGGGAAAAACGATTTCGGCGGTCCGCCGCCATTTTGCCGTAGACCAGGTGCATGCATGTCCTCAGGTCACGCCGGCCGCCATGTTTTTGGAGTCTAATGTCTCCTATATGGGGGCGGCCATGTTTCATGAGCCCAGCTACCTCGTGGAGAGCTGGGAACGCCGGAAGGCGTACACAGGGGGCGGAGCCACGTCCTTCTACCCGGGAAAAAGCAACAGCTCCTTCCAGTCTGTAAAGACAGACGCTGACTGCAGTTGGTTGGAAACTTCACTGCATCGGTTGGTGAGCCTTGGGGGTCCCTCTCTCTCTCTGTGGGATCGAGAAGCAGGTACTCTGAGGGGCGCTATTGCGCTAGGGGGAGACACATAAAAAAAAAAAAAAAAAAAAAAATTTAAAAAAAAAATTAAAAAAAAAAAAAAAAAGTTTTTTTTGTGTTTTCTGGCAAAGGTGTCCTGAATTATCATGGACCCTGCCACTCATGTATCTCCTCCGGATCCCCTCGAGGGGTCTGCGGGATCCTCCAGCACCCCACTGACGATTAAATCATTGTCCGCTATTATGGAAGCTTGTGTCCCGGGTGGAAGTGGCTTGTCAGGGACAGGGCGCAAGTAAGCGACCCCCGCCTAACCCCTTATTATCTGAAACCTCGGATTCAGACTCTGAGCCTATTTCTGCAGTTGCAGGTACTTCATCTGGTATTGGTGTCTCGTGTACTGTCTTTTCAGACAGTGAGGAGGATGTTTCGGCATCAGCCATAGCCAGAGAGGAAGCGTTGGTAAACGCACTCATGGTATCTGTTCAAGAGACCTTAAGATTACAGGGTATTCCGTCAGAAATAGCTGAAACTGAAATCCCTTTTGGGACAAAAAACGCATCTAGTGGCGAAGGTTTTTTTCCATTGCCCAAATGTTTTGGCAATCCAATCAAAGAAGAATGGAGTCTGCCAAAACGCATTTCTACTATTTCTAAACGCATTAACAGGCGTTATCCGTTTGAGGAAACCCTCATTAAGAAATTGACAGAACCACCTGTGGTGGATTCACCAATTGCTAGATTGAATAAAGCCACGGTTATTCCTCTAGAAGACGCTCCGTCTTTTAAAGATCCAGTGGATCGCAAGATAGAAGCTATGTCTCGCACCATGTTTACCTTGATTGGATCAGCTTTCAGACCAATAATTGCTATTGGTCTGGTTTCGCAGGCTGTAACTGTATGGACCAAGTGGTTACGCCGGGACATAGAAGAGGTCCCTCAGGCGGTATCAGATTTGTTGGAACAGATGATACAGGGGTTACAGTTTGTGTGTGATGCGGCGTTAGACGCCACTTCATTATTGGCGCGAGCATCTGTCTCAGCGGTGGTTCTCAAGCGTACACTGTGGCTAAAAGGTTGGTTAGCCGACCAAGGTTCCAAAAAAGCATTGGCTAATTTCCCCTTTTTAGGAGAGCGTCTATTTGGAGCCAACTTAGATGAGATCATTAAGGATCTCACGGGTGGAAAGAGCACCTTTTTACCGCAAAATTTTAAAGGTAAAGGAACTCGTCAAAGACGAGGGCCTTCTTTTTCTGCTCACAAGAGGTTTTTTTTCGTCCCGCGGGTGAAAAAATTAAGTCCTCCAAAGCTCCTGCAGGAGGTGTCAGGGGTCGTTGGTCGGGCAAGCAAAAGCCCGCCCCCTCTAGACCTGAAGATAGACCGTCCAAAGCCTGAAGGTGCGCCCCCCCACCCATAACTGGGGTGGGGGGACGTCTTCGCCGGTTCCCGGATCCATGGCTTTCCAGAATCCCGGACAGATGGGTTTGCGAAGTCATAAGGTCAGGATACAAGATCGAGTTTCGATCTCTCCCACCGGCGCGATTCTTCCCTTCCAATAGCCGACTATCCCCGGATCGTTTAGACGATCTGTGGAGAGCAGTCACAGATTTACTACAACAAGGAGTGGTAGTCCACGTTCCTTGGACAGAACGCTTTCAGGGGTTTTTATTCAAACCTATTTACAATACCCAGGAAAGAGGGCAAAGTGCGTCCAATTCTGGACTTAAGGGCACTCAATTCTTTTGTCTAAATAAGAAGATTCAGAATGGAGTCCATTCGCACAGTAGCAGCCTTTCTGCATCCAGGGGATGTCCTAGCGTCCATAGACATCTAGGACGCATATCTTCACATTCCCATTTTCGCAGGACATCAGCGGTTTCTACGTTTTTCCGTAGAAGAGAACCACTATCAGTTTGTGGCGTTACCTTTCGGTCTCGCCACGGCTCCGCGGGTCTTCACGAAGGTGTTGGCCCCAATGTTGGCACTTCTGCGCCAAAGAGGCATATAGATTCTAGGTTACCTAGACGATCTTCTGCTTCATGCAGAGTCTCCTCAGACCTTGCTACAGAACATAGAAATTACTATGATTTCTTTACAGGAATTCGGGTGGCTGGTGAACCAGCAAAAGTCATTTCTGGTTCCCACCCAGAGGCTCGAATATCTGGGTCTAATTCTAGACACAGTCAGGACAAGAGTTTTTCTTCCGGTAGGGAAACTCCGAAAGATTCAATCAGCAGTCCACCAACAGCTGGTCTTCCCTTCGGACTTGCATGAGGGGTCTGGGGTTGATGGTGGCTTCCTTCGAATGCAGTCCCATTTGCCCAGTCCCATACCCGAATTCTTCAGCAAGAGATTCTTCTCAGACGGAATCGGAATCCGGAATCCCTGGACAATCAGATCCGATTGAGCAAACAGACCAGAGAGTCTCTGGTCTGGTGGCTTCGGTCTCCGATGCTCAGCCAGGGAAAGTCATTTCTGCCAATATATTGGACGACAGTGACCACGGATGCCAGTCTATCCGGATGGGGAGGAATTCTCGGTCAGTTATCTGTCCAGGGACTTTGGTCCCCGGAAGAATCCAGGTTACCGATAAATGTATTGGAACTGAGAGCGATCAGACTTTGTCTGATTCACTGGACCGAGCAGCTCCAGGGCAGCCCGGTTCGGATCCAGTCGGACAACGCCACGGCCGTGGCTTATGTCAATCACCAGGGGGGCACCAAGAGTGTCCGAGCGGCCAAAGAAGTGGCTTGCATTCTTCGCTGGGCGGAACGATTTGTTCCAGCAATCTCTGCGGTGTTCATTCCGGGGGTGGAGAATTGGCAGGCAGATTATCTCAGCCGTCAGACTCTGGATCAGGGGGAATGGTCCCTCCATCCAGACGTTTTCCACCAGTTGTGCCTACGATGGGGCACCCCGGATATGGATCTGTTGGCATCTCGATTCAACAGGAAAGTTCAGAGATTCGTGGCTCGCTCCCGCGATCCTCTAGCAGAAACCGCAGACGCACTGATCGCCCCGTGGGGGCAATACCAGCTAATGTATGTCTTCCCTCCTCTTGGGTTACTGCCAAGACTTCTTCGCAAGATAGAGGAGGAAGGAATTCCAGTAATCCTGGCAGCTCCGGACTGGCCTCGTCGAGCTTGTTACGCCGACTTGGTCAGACTGATGGCGGACGTCCCGTGGAGACTTCCTCTCAGGGAGGATCTACTGTCTCAGGGACCGATCTTCCATCCTGCTTTACGATCGCTGGTTTTAAACGGCTTGGTTATTGAGACCCAGGTGCTGAAGGACAAGGGATTGTCAGCTTCAGTTATTCCTACTCTAGTTAAAACAAGGAAAGCGACTTCCAGAAATTTTATCATCGTACATGGAAGTCTTATATTGTGTGATGTGAATCCCTTGGGTTCCATCTACATCTTTATTCGGTAGTCCGAATATTGGCTTTCTGCAACAGGGAGTTGAGCAGAAGCTGGCCTTGAGTGTTATCAAGGGTCTGGTTTCAGCATTTGCTATCTTCTTTCAGAAGCTTTTGTCTACTCATTCCTTGGTGCGGAATTTCATCCAGGGGGTGCGACACCTGGCTCTGCCAGTGCACGCGCCGTTACCATCCTGGGATCTTAATTTGGTGCTGTCGGTTCTTCAGACACCTCCCTTTGAAAATATCAGGGAGATTCCCTTGCCTACTTTATCCCAGAAGGTGGTCTTCTTGGTGGCTATCACTTCTGCACGCAGGGTGTCAGAACTGGCTGCATTATCCTGTTGTTCCCCAGATCTGGTGGTTCATAGGGATAAGGTTGTTCTTCATCCGAATCCATCCTTCCTTCTAAGGTGGTTTCAAAGTTTCATTGAATAAGGACAGTGTATTGTCCTTCCTAGGTCCTTAGCCCAATCATCCTCGAGAATTTGCATGGCATTCCGTGGATGTAGTTTGGGCGATCAGGATATACTTGAATACTACGGATTCAATTTGTAAGACGGATTCACTGTTTGTGATCACGGATGGCCCTAAGAAGGGGTTGCCTGTTCTGCTGCGACCATCTTTAGATGGATCAGACAGACGGTGGTATAGGCTTATTTTATCTAAGGGTCGGGATCCCCCGTTCCCTGTTAAGGCGCATTCTACTCGGGCGCTTAGTTTCCTGGACCTTCCGCCATCAGGCGTCAGTGGTTCAGGTTTTCAAGGCGACTGTTTAGTCGTCGGTTCATACCTTTACAATATTGTATAAGGTTTATGTGATGGCATCGTCAGATGCCTCTTCTGGCTGCAAGGTTCCTGCAGGCCACTGTTTGAGGAGACTGTTGGTTTACCTCGAGGATTTGTGGGGTAGGTCTCATCTGTTTACTCGATGAGTCCTTTGATACTTCTGGTTGGCTCCGGTTGGGCCTTCTAGATTGGATTTTGATTCTGTCAATCCCACCCCTCATTTTGTGGCACTGCTTCTGGATGTCCCAGCTCTTGAGAATCAAGAAGACTACGTCTGTCAATGAGCGATAGAGAAAAATGGATTTTTGTAAGATCTTACCGTAAAATCCTTTTCTCTTAATCTCATTGACAGACGTAGTACCCGCCCCTCTATCATTGAGTTGGGTTGGGTTAAATTCTCTGTACTGCTTTAAAACAGAACTGATTCCCTGTAGCAGAGAGAGGGAGGATATACCCTCAGGGACTGCCCCTAAGGTGGAGCCAGAACGTTTTGTCTTTCTGCCTAGTCCTACTCCTGCGGAGACAACATAACCCAGCTCTTGAGAATCAAGAAGACTACGTCTGTCAATGAGCTTAAGAGAAAAGGATTTTACGGTAAGATCTTACAAAAATCCATTTTTACAGGTAAGATTTTACAAAAATTCCGTTTTTTGACTTACCGTGTATTCCATTTCTCTGATGTTCATTGACGGACACAGGACACACCCCTTTGTGGAGTTATAATTCTCCTGACACTGCTTGTAGCAAAACTCAGTGGCTATAGCAGAGAGAGGGACTATACCCCCCTGGGACTGCCCATGGGGGTCTAGCCAGTTATTTTCTGCCTAGTGTTCTACTCCTGAAGGGACAATATAAACTAATGGTTGAATATCAGAAGCTGTTTCCATCAATGAACATCAGAGAAATGGATTTTACGGTAAGTCAAAAATCCAATTTTTTACTTTTCACAAACTGAGCATCTTCTTCATAGCCACGTCCAGGTTGCTATGGTCTTAGCAGTAGGTGCCCTGGTGATTTCTTGGCTGATAAATGCCTTCCCTTTGATTCAAATTCTTCCTTGACTGTTACACAAGATAAAGAAAGACAGGCTCCTGGTGATCCCCAATGCACTAAATAGGCCCAGAAGGAAATGGTACACAGACATACTCAGACCTCTGTCAGACTAGCATTGGCCTCTTCTAAATAGACCACACGCATGGCCTCCTATTCCACCCTGTTTTTTCAGTTTCTAGCTTTAATGGCATAACTGTTGAAGCCTAGGTCCTAAAGGAGGAACTTCTCTTCCGAGAAAATATATCTATCACAAGATTAACCATCACACATAGAAGTCTTACTTCACCTAGCGCAAGGGCAGGAAGCCCAAGAGTCCCAGGAAATACTTTGTTTTTATTTTGACCTGGTCTGGACCAGTGTCTGGCCCTGAGTACCCTTAAGGGACAGGTTTCTGCTTTATATATTCTCTTCCAGAAAAGTCTTGCTCGCAATCCTTTATCAATCCTAAGGTTTTTTAAAAACAGCTGCTCATAAATATTCCCCAATTTGTCCTGTTGTCGTCTTTGCTCCCTGTACTCCCACCTCCCTCCATTTGGACCTATTAGATACCCCTTTGGAAGACATTGCATGTGTCAATCTCATATGTTAGTTGTGATTCTTAGCTGGCAGATTTAGCCTTTTCCTGATTTAGACAGGGACCAGGTGGTCTTGAATCCCAGACCTTACTTTCTACCCAGTGTGGTCTAGGCCTTTAACTTCAATGGGATATTGCCTTCTGTTAGTCTTGCTCCATAACACCCAAGGAAACTTCATTGCACTGCTTCGATTCGTTGTTGGGGCTTTCAGGGTCCACCTGGCAGCCACTGCTTCCTTTTTGATCTGCCTGCAGCCCCTCGTAGATGATATCCTATCTCCCACCCTGCCATTGAGCAGGTGAATTAGACCTTTTATTTCCAGGGCATGTGGCTTTTGAGGAAAGGGTTCCTCCTCTCCCTATCAGAGCTCATTCCACCAAGTCTGTTGGTGTCTGGTCTGTTGGGCTTTCCAGCATTAAGCATCAGTATTCTAGATTTGCAAGGTCGCTGTCTGGCCTTATGTTCACATGCTCTCCAGGTCCTGCCAGCATTGATGTTAATGCCTCGAATAATGCAAGCTTTAGCTGAAGGGTATTTCAAGCTGCTTTTATTTTGTAGGCCATTATTGTTGATTTACCTTCAGTTTATTACTGAGTCTATGACTACAAGTCCTCTACTGTACGATTAGGGAGAAAAAGAATTTACAGACAAGTCAAAATTCTCAGTCTTGGAGTACAGTACAGGATGCTGTCCTTTATGGTCATTCCTCATTGAGGCTAGGGTTATATGAGCATGCAGTAGGGGCAGCTCTCGCAATTATTCTTGCCAGTGCCCAAGCACCTGAAGGTAGCATGCATATAACCCATGATTAATGCATGCAAATCCTGCACTGTACTCCAAAATAGAGAATTTACAGGTAACTCAAAATTACTAAATTACTGACTCTTATAATTACAGAAAATGTGGACATTTTATTGTTGTGTGCACTAAAATGAATTTCAGTGTATTTTTAATGCTACAAAAAAAAAAAAAAAAAAAAAACGCTGGAGAAAATTCTGGAGAAAAAAAACGCTGGTAATAGCTTTTTGTAGTAAAGTTTTAGTATCGTTTTAGTAGTGTTTTTGCAGTTCCTTTTTTAAAAAAAGAAAAAAAAAGGAAAATAAAATTTAAAAAATGCTATTAGCGTTTACTGGTGTTTAGCAGCTTTTAGAAAATTTTCTGCTGGGAATACGCTCCAAGGAACTAAATTTTTTTTTTTGCTCCTTGGCACTAAAGCTCAAACGCTAATAGCATAAATTAGTGTGCTTGGACGCAAAAGATAACACTATTTAGCTTCTAGGAGCTTAAAAAAGGCTAGTGTGCATGGAGCCTAAAAACAGTTATACAATTATTCTGTGACCCAAAAATTGCAATGCTCTGCTTTCAGAATATATATAATGCGTTTTGATATTTCAAATGTGCACTTTATTTCATGTGTGCTAAAAACAGAAAAAATGGCTCCGACAGTTGCCAAAATCTGGTAGACCGTAAAATGCATATTTTGTCTTAACATTACATTTAGAAATGGCTACTTTTGACCAAGAACAAATTGAGACATTACGTTGTTTACTTAGGCTTTTACCAGAATTATTGAGATTTCGAAGATCAGTGAATCTTTGGCCACCGTTTGTCCTACGATGAGTCCTGTGTATGGAATCCCCAATCTTGACAAGGTATGATTGATACATTAGTATTCTTGTAATGCTTAGTATATTTTTAAGTAGTGTTAACTTGACCACTTCATATATAGCTGTATGTAATTTGATTTGTCCAGTGTTTGTTAAATCCCAGGTAACCTGTTTTTCTCAAAAAAATTTAAGCTTGATCAGAAATTTTTAACTGATGGTTTTGGAAGCAAATATTCCATGTTTCCGAGAGTGTATGTGGACGCCTAACTTGAAAGGGGTAAATCAAAAATTGTAATTTTACAAAGCAATTTCAGGCATCCTGTAAACTGTTAATGGTCAGAAAATATTGCAGCTGCGCTAGAGGTCAAATGTAAACCTATTTATGAAGCTAACCTAAAGGTGTTTTTTTTTTTTCTTTTTTTAATGCATGCCAGGCACTGAAATTGCAAGTAAAAAATAGTGCATGTTGAAAATTGACAATCTATATCTTGTGGCTTTACCAGGGTTCCTAGCTGCTGTGCAGACATAGCAGGACCCAGGATTTTAAAGATGACAGGTCAGAAATCGGGATCGACCGATTATCGGTAAGGGGTGCAATTATCGGAGGCCGACATTCACTTTTTTTTTTAACTATTGGTATCGGTCACAAAACTTGGATATGACCGATGTTGTCTGCAGAGTACACAACGTCATTATGTACAGTATCTCACAAAAGTGGGTACACCCCTCACATACATACATACATGTTTGTAAATATTTTATTATATCTTTTCATAGGACAACACTGAATACATTACACTTTGCCACAATATAAAGTAGTGATTGTGCAGCTTGTAGAACAGTGTAAATTTGCTCTCCCCTCAAAATAACTCAACATACAACCATTAATGTCTAAACCGCTGGCAGCAAAAACGAGTACACCCCTAAGTGAACATGTCCAAAGTGGGTCCAAAGTGTCAATATTTTGTGTGGCCACCATTATTTTCCAGCACTGCCTAAACCCTCTTGGTTAAGGCTTCACAGGTTGCCACTGGAGTCCTCTTCCACTCCACTCCTCCGCGATAGCATCACGGAGCTGGTGGATGTTAGAGACCTTGCGCTCCTCCACCTTCCCTTTTGAGGATGCCCCACAGATGCTCAATAGGGTTTAGGTCTGGAGACATGCTTGGCCAGTCCATCACCTTTACCCATAGCTTCTTTAGCAAAGCAGTGGTTGTCTTTGAGGTGTGTTTGGGGTCGTTATGTTGCAATACTGCCCTGCAGCCCAGCCACCGACGGGAGGGGGATCTGCTCTGCTTCAGTATGTCACATTACATTTTTGCATTCATGGTTCTCTAAATGAACGGTAGCCTCCCCAGTGCTGGCAGCACTCATGCAGCCCCAGACCATGACACTCCCACCACCATGCTTGACTGTAGGCAACACACACTTGTCACCTGGTTGTCGCCACACACGCTTGACACCATCAGAACCTAATAAGTTTATCTTGGTCTCATCAGACCACAGGACATGGTTCCAGTTATCCATGTTCTTAGTCTGCTTGTCTTCGGTAAACTGTGTGCTTTCTTGTGCATCATCTTTAGAAGAGGCTTCCTTCTGGGACAACAGCTATGCAAGACAACTTCTGGATATGATGCTGAGCACGTACACTTAATTTCTTTGGTCGACCATGGCGAGGCCTGTTCTGAGTGGAACCTGTTCCGTTAAACCGCTGTATGGTCTTTGCCACTGTGCCGCAGCTCAGTTTTGGGTCTCTGCAATCTTCCTATAGCCTAGGTCATCTTTATGTATAGGAACAATTCTTTTTTTTTTTCAGATCCTCCGAGTTCTTTGCCATGAGGTGCCATGTTGATCAGTGACCAGTATGAGAGAGAAGACCAAACTTAACACACCTGCACCCCATTCACACCTGAGACCTTCTAACACTAACGAGTCAAATGACATGGGGGAGAAAAATGGCTAATTGGGTCCAATTTGGACATGTTCACTTAGGGGTGTACTCACTTTTGTTGCCAGCGGTTTAGACATTAATGGCTGTGTGAGTTATTTTGAGGGGACAGCAAATTGACACTGTTATAAATGCTGTACACTCACTACTCTACATTGCAGCAAAGTGTCATTTCTTCAGTGTTGTCACATGAAAAGATATAATAAAATATTTAAAAAAATGTGAAGGGTATACTCTAGTGAGATACTGTATGTTGCACCACGTGCCTCCGCACAGTGGGCCTGGTTTCTGACTGAGTCCTGGCTTCTTCTACCCGGATAGGCCGCCTCCCTCGCCTCAGACAGTGCACAGCCGTGTGCCAGCCACCTAGAGCTGTGTGCCAGCGAGCCACCCACAGCTGTGTACCAGCCACCCAGTTTTATTTAACCTTATCTGTATTCTATAAACACTTTCAAATTGCAATGGAGACTGATGCAGACAGAAAAAATTAAAAGTGTGGTTTAGGACCATTTCTGGTCCCCCAGGAAAAGCCGCAGTGTGCAACACATGCACAGTCAATGTGAGCATGGGATCAACAACTGCAAAAACTGGCTAAATTTGGATGGAAGATCCCAACTGCTGGACAGAGTAATCACAGATGGTCACAACCATTTACAATGTTGACTGACTGGATTCAAGCGGTTGATGTCCATAGCTGAGTCAAGGTACACTTTGAAGAGTGAAAAGTATTATCGAACCAAAATGCTGGGAAAGATTTACCAAAAGGTAGTTGAGAAAATAAAGACTATGTTGCAACCAGAGAATGCTGGCAACTCCCTCTCATTCACTACTGACTGCTGGTCAGGACAAACAGTCACTAATGAGTCTTACATGCCACTTCATTGACAGTGGATGGACAAAAAGGCAATTGGTGTTGAATATGAAAGTGATGCAAGGATCCCACAGTGGGAAGTACATTAGAGAAATGTTTCTAGGCATGTTTGAAGACTGGGGAATAAACAAAGACTGAGTGATGCTTGTGCTTCGAGACGGCGGAGCAAATATGGTGAAAGGAATGAGACTTGCTGTAGTGTCAGACCTCAGTTGCATAGCATACACCCTGCAACTTGTTGTAAATGATGATCTGTCAAGCCAGAGAGCTTTGATTGATATAATTTGCATGCTGAAGAGGTGCGCAGGCCATTTCCACCATTCAATTCTGGCCATGTAGCGACTGAGGTGCATTCAGGAAGACCTTGGTCTACCCAAAAAACAACTTGATTCTGGCTGTTCCAACATGATGGAACTCAATACTTGCTGCAAAGAATGCTGGAACAGAAGCTAGCTCTTATCTATTCAGGTAAATATAGAGAATATATGGATTTTTTTTCTACAGCTTACCTGTAAAATCCATTTCCTGGAGTACATCACGGGACACAGAGCCATATTCATTACGTATGGGTTAAAGGCAACTTTCAGGTGAATGGACACTGGCAACCAATCACACAGGAAGTCCCCCTATGTAACCCCTCCTTTTACAGGAAGTACCTCAGTATAGTAGCAAGCAGTTAATACCCCATACAAGAGGGGAGGGACCTCTGTGACCTTTGATGTACTCCAGGAAATTGATTTTTTACAGGTAAGCTGTAGAAAAAAAAAAATCCATATTTCTTACATCCTCTGACAGTCGCCGGCCACCCATTCATACAGTCTCCATGATTGGGTATTGGCCTTCTCCGCAGGAGCGAGCTAGGCAGTAATTTTGTTAATACAACAAACATTAACATATAGATACACCCACAGGGGGCCATCCCTCTGGCCTATATCCTCCAGCCTGTACCACTCTAAGTTCTTTGCTGCCTAGCGTCAGGAGTAGGCTAGGTTTTCCCTGCTGCGACCTAGTGTCTCAGTTTTTTTCTTGTTTTATTTCTGAAAAGTGTTTTTTTTTTCTTTTAAGAATAGCTTTTTATTTTTTCTCACCTACGCTAGTTAGTCAGAATTTGGAGGACTACAAGCATCAGCAGAACTGGGTTTCGTACTGGTTAATATAGAACCTTATGGAGTCCCAGTCTGCTATCGAGCGTCGCAGGCTTTTGGTACGCCCAGGCCTCGCAACAACAGTGCCCCTAGGAGCGGGGACGAGCCTGCAAAGTTTTTCTATCTTCGCTGGGATGTCTCAACTTCATAACGCCCGGGGTTGCTAGCATCCTTCCTGGCTGACGGCACCCCCACCCAGGTTGGGAGGTCTCCCGTGTCTGAGCGGTGCCCACGTTCACAGTATGGTGAGTACTACTACCCCTCTGTCTTTGGGAACAGGTTTTTGAAGTGGTATTGAGTGGGCCCACTCTGGGGATGGCGGTTCATGTAAAGTTTGTAATATCCCCCTCATGGCCGTGGGATGGCCCACTATGTCTTACCTTCCCTGTCCCTGCGGAGGCGCTCCTGCGGTGCAGACCGCCATACGGGGGAGTGTGGGGGCTTCTTTCTCCCCGGGGTGCTCTGTGCAGATCCCGGTGGGGGCCAGTGCGGGCGTTTTCTGCGGCGTTTGGCGCTTTTTCGCCCGGCTGCCATGTTTGGTAAGGTCTGGCTGTTTGGCCTCAGAGTGAGGGCAGCGTCCATTTTCCATCATTGCCAGCGCCGATCGGGCGCCATCTTTAGTGTGGGCGGATGTCCTGTCTGCGCAGTGGCCATTTTCTAAGTGCGTTTCCTTCATTTGACTCTATCAGGCACCATTTTTTTTGTGGCTTAGGGCTGGCTTTTGCCTCTAGGGGCGTGAGGTCACTTCCTCTTATAATCCGCTTTCTCAAAAGCAGCGTGGCAAGTATGGGGACACTGTGGGGGGATTTTACTGGTTTTCTCTGGCTATATTTCTGCTAGCACTCTTTTGTCAGTTTAGCTTTAGTTGAGAGAAGACACCTGTACTGCAGTTTGCGATAGGGGTCCGCGGGAACCGCCGTTTTACAGGGCCTGTGTCATTTTTTTGCACTTTGCTAGTATGGATTTCCAGGATAGTAAATTCCCCACAGACCTAGTTGGTGGTTCAGATACTACTGATCCCACTTCCTTAGCCTCTTTTTCTGCTGCACTTGCGACTTTAGCCTCAAAAGCTGATCTGCTGATGTCTGCCCTCTCATTCTTCTGACTCAGAGCCTGAAATGGTTGCCATGGGCGACGTCTCCCTTGAGGGGGTCCCCATTTTCTCAGTCAGATGTGGAGGAGGAGGATTCTTCCTCTGGGATAGCACGTGACCGCGTTGAGGTAGACGCACTTAGCTCCGTTAAGGAGACTTTAAATCTTGATGAGCCCTCCATGGCAGGTAAGCGAGTTTCCTTCGGGACCTGCAAGGCCTAAATTCGGGTCAGGTTTTTCCTTGTCCCGAGGAGTTTCAGGAAATGGTAAATGACCAATAGCGTTGCATTAAGCAGAGTAGTACCTAAGAGATTTAAGTACCGTTATCCCTTTGCGGGTTCGGTTGATACTCGCTGGACTGTGGTTCCTAAAGTGGACCACACTGTTTCCAGACTGAATAAATCCACCTTGATGCCCGTGGAAGACTCCCCGGTGTTTAAGGACCCGGCGCACAGACGGGTGGAAACACTTTCCCGCCACATGTATATGTTCCCTGCTGAAACCGGTGTTCACCTCAGTGATGGTTTCTCAGTCTATCGCAGAATGGACCAAAGTGCTTAGGCGCACTCGGGTAGCAGAGTCGGTTTCTGCTGCTGCGCTGGACATGTTGGATCAAATGGCACAGACCTTTGATGTACCTGTGTGACGCGGCTTTGGACAAGAAGGGTAAGTCCTTTACGGCCTCCGGTGGTCACAAGAAATTTTGGGCGGGTAAGCCCAAAACGGGTCAAGCTGGGCAGGCAACCCAGTCCACCCCCTCCTGAAGGGACGCCCTCACCGTAACAGGGGTGGGGGGATGTCTGCGTTGTTTTCCCGAGCCCTGGCTGTCCGACATTCAGGACAGGTGGGTTTGCAAGCTCTTTCGTTCAGGGTACAAGATCGATTTCCGATCTCGCCCCGCAGACAGATTCTTTCCATCAAATCTCCATCTGACTCCCGATCGTTTCCGGGATCTACAACGGGCGGTTCAAAATTTTCTCGCCCAAGGGGTCATCGTGCCGGTCCCCCTCCAGGACAGGTTTCGGGGGTTTTACTCCAATCTGTTCACAGTGCCCAGAAAAGAGGGCAAGGTGCGTCCGATTTTGGACCTAAAGTTACTGAACCGCTTTGTGCGGGTACAGAAGTTCCGGTTGGTGGTGGCATCTCTTGAGTCCAGGGGAATTCATGGCCTCCATCGAACCTAAAAGATGCATATCTGCACATCCCTTTTTACGGGGGTCATCATCGGTATCTCTGCTTCACAATCGCAGAGGAGCATTACCAGTTTGTGGCGTTGCCCTTAGGTCTCGCTTCGGCTCCAAGGGTGTTCACTAAGGTTTTGGCTCCTGTGTTGGCTCTGCTAATTGGCAGAGATCCTTACCAGGGGGGACAGGCATCCTCAGTCTTGGACAGAAGGATTTCTCCAAGCCACCAGGTGAGATTGGATCTTTTGTGGTGGCTCCAGTCACCGATTCTGACACAAGGCAAGTCCTTCCAGCCGTTATTGTGGACGGGGCTCTCCACGGATGCCAGCCTGTCGGGCTGGGGTGGACTTCTGGGCACGATTTGTGGTCGGGGGAGGAGTTCTCCCTACCGATAAATGTCCTGGAGCTCCGGGAAATCAAGCTCGGTTTGTTCCATTGGTCTGCTCGGATTCAGGTCTGCCCTGTACGAGTGTAGACAGACATCGCCACAGCGGCGGCGTACATCAATCATCAGGGGGGCACCAGAAGTGCCCGGGCAGCCTGGGAAGTGGCCGAGATTCTGTCTTGGGCCGAATCGCATATTCCGGCGATTTCGGCCTTCCACATTCCTGGTGTGGAAAACTGGTAGGCGGACTACCTGAGTCGCCAGACCCTGGGCCAGGGAGAATGGTCCTTACACCCAGAGGTGTTTCACCTTCTGTGTATCCGGTGGGGGTCTCCGGACGTGGATCTGTTCGCATCCCGTCTCAACAAAAAAGTGGAAAGGTTCTTGGCTCGATCTCGCGATCCTCTGGTGGACGCCTCGGATGCGTTGGTGCCTTGGCATCGGTATCGGCTGATATATGCCTTTCCTCCGATTCAAATGTTGTCCAGGTTCCTCCGCAGGTTAGCCTCGGAACGGATGCTGGTGATTCTGGTAGCTCCAGACTGGCTGCGTCTGTCTTGGTACGTGGACATTGTGCAGATGGCTGTCAAACCTCCCTGGCGGCTGCCACTAAAACGATCTTCTGTCTCAGGGACCGATCTTCCATCCTGCTATACAGTCGCTGGCTTTGACAGCTTGGCGGTTGAAAGCCAAGTCTTGAGAGACGGGTACCCCGTCGGCTGCCATTCCTACCTTGCTAAATGCTAGAAAAGCTTCCTCTGGGAAGATCTATCATCGCACCTAGAGGGCATATTTTGCCTGGTGTGAGTCACAAGGTCTTCACCCCTGTTCCTTTTCAGTGGTGAGGGTTTTGGCCTTCCTGCAGACTAAGGTGGATCAGCGCCTGGCGCTGACCACGATTAAAGGCCAATTGTCAGCCTTTGCCATTCTTTTTCAGCGCCCTTTTGGCGTCTAATTCCTTGATTTGCACCTTTATTCAGGGGGTGCGTCATCTGGCTCACCCGAGGAAGGCTCCCTTACCTCCCTGGGACCTGAATCTGGTTCTGTCCATTTTACAACGGCCTCCCTTTGAGAACATCAGAGCGGTTCCTCTGCCTGTGTCATCACAGAAAGTTGCCTTCCTAGTGGCGATCACATCTGCTCGCAGAGTGTCTGAGTTGGCGGCTCTGGTTGTTCATAGGGATAAAGTGGTCCTGCGACCAAATCAGTCTTTTCTTCCTAAGGTGGTTTCAGCCTTCCACCTCAATGAGAGGATATTGTGTCGCCTTCACTGTGTGCGAAGCCTAAGCATCCGAAGGAATTTGCCTTGCATTCCTTGGACGTGGTCCGGGCGATCAAGGTTAACCTTTCCGCCACTGACTTTTTCCGGAAGTCGAATTGTCTGTCCTTCCTGAAGGACCTCGGAAAGGGTACAGTGGCGTCTATGGCAACCATTTCCGAATGGATCAGACCGATGATTGTGCAGACCTATTCGATTAAGGGTCGGGTTCCTCCCTTCCCTGTTAAGGCGCATTCCACTAGAGCGGTTAGTGCGTCTTGGGCTTTTCGCCACCAGGCGTCGGTGGCTCAGGTGTGCAAAGCGGCACATACCTTTTCGAAGTTTTACAAACTTGATTTGTTGGCATCCTCGGATGCTTCTTTTGGCCGCAAGGTTTTGAGTGCGGCAGTGGTTTAAAGAGACATGCTATTTTTTAATGTCTCTTAGTCATGGGGTTTATTTCACTTTTTTCCTGGGTTAGCTCCTGTTGAGCTTTACTTACCCCGCTGGTTCATTTCAGTTTTTTTCTCTGACCTGGGTGCTGCGTTGCCTATTTTAAGGTTGCGTCTCCCCACCCCTCACATCTACACTGCTTTGGGACTTGCCAATCATGAAGACTGTGTGAATGGGTGGCGACTGTCAGAGGACGCAAGAGAAAATAGAATTTTTGTAAAATTTTACCGTAAAATTATTTTCTCTGAGTCCTCTGACAGTCGCCGCCCCGTCATGGACGCCCCGTCCATGACAGTTTTTCATGGACTGCTTTCTACATAACTGGATTAGAGTGGTGTACTGGCTGGAGGATATAGGCCAGAGGGACGGCCCCCTTTTGGTGTGTCTATATGTTAATGTTTGTTGTATTAACAAAATTACTGCCGAGCTTGCTCCTGTGGAGAAGGCCAATACCCAATCGTGAAGACTGTATGAATGGGTGGCGAATGTCAGAGGACTAAGAGAAAATAATTTTACAGTAAGATTTTACAAATTTTGTCTATCGTTCATTGATGGACGCAGTCTGATGCACATCAGTAGGGTTATGTTGCCCCCTATAGGAGTAGGACACTAGACAGAAAAAAGTTCAGGCTATGCCTATGGGCAGTCCCAGGGGGTACACCCTCTCTCTTCCTGCATTGGATGTCGGTTTTAATCTGTCTAGTCAGGAGTAAGGACCTAGTTCCCTGCTGGGATCTCTGGTCCTGGCAAAGTTTTTGTTCTAGATCATTTTTTCAGTTTGCTTTTCTCATTTTTTTTCCTGTGAGATCTACAGGCAACTGTCCCGTATCTGGTTGACAGGCTGGATGTATAGATCCAGTGGTCACCCCAGCCGGCCAACGAGAGCACTGGCCTTAGCTTCGCGCTGGGTCGGCCACAACATAGTCCCACTGGACGGGTACTGGCCCCGCAAGTTAAGCGTCTCCCTAGGTCACACACGAGCGGGTCTAGGCCCGAGTCGCAGCGTTCCTATTGGGCCGACAGCCCCCCCACTTCGGCAGAGAGGGGTTCTGTCAGGAGATAGCGCCCGTCTGTTCCGTTACGGTGAGTAAATGTTCCCCCCTCTTCCCCTGGCAGATTTTGGGGTGGACGTGGGCCCTCCCCTACGACGGTTGGACCCTCACAATCCCGGGTTCCCCTCTGTCCTGTCACGCACCCCCCACCTACCTCCCCCCCCTCACTGCTGGGGGCTATTGGGCCTACTCCCGGGGGGCTGTGACTACGCTGTAGGCCGGATATGGGGGCGGGGGTTGTGTCGCCGGACGAATGATCATGCTGGGGGGGCTGTCTCTACCTTTTCAGGGCCTACCTTCTAATCGATCCTGTTCTGGAGTCTGGGGGGTCCCCACGAAGGTCCTCAGTTGCTCTACTGGCCGCCATTTTCTTGTAGCCTCGTGTGCTGAGGAGATCGGCGGCCATCTTGGTACACCCGGCACGGCCATTTTGCGGTGGCTTTTTTGGTAGGAATCGGGATAGGAGTTCCTGGAGGCATTTTTTTGTGGGCGGAGCCACTCCCTTTACCCTGGGCTGCTCTTCAGATCCTCCCCTTTTGGATTAAGATTGCTGCTGACAATTGCTGTGCAGACATTCTGGGCCTCCTGGGGCATCTTTGGTACAGTGAGCCTGGGTCTCTCTCTCTGCTGGGGGTCTCCAGTGCGCTTTGCCTGACCTCTGGGGGGCGCTGTGGCGCAGTGCGACGTTTAAAAAAAAAAAAATTCTATCCATTGAGACGCAGCCTCCTCTTCTTGCGCTGTGTAGATTCCTGTGTGATGGATGCAGCTCCCCTGGTGGACAGGGTTTTTGCCGTGGGCATTGCCTCGAGACGCATGGTTTGGCTGAAGAGCTGGTCCGCTTACCAAGTTTCTAAGAAAGCCCTAGCTGACCTCCCATTTCTGGGAGAGCGTTTGTTTGTCGACTTGGATGAGTTGATCACGGGCTTGACTTCCTCAATCCTCCAAGGGTAAGACTACCCGTACTAAGCGGGGTCCCTCTTTTTCTCCTCACAAGCGTTTTTTTCGTCCCTCCGTGCAAAAAAAAGGTAAGCCGTTCAGAGCTTCTGCAGGGGCTAAAAAAGCATTGGGGCAAGCCCAAGGCTGGTCAGTCTGGTGCTACTGGCAAGTCGTCTTGAGCATGAAGGGGCGCCCTCACCTGGCTCAGGGGTGGAGGGACGTCTGCCCTGCTTCCAGGAACCCTGGGCTTCCTTCATTCAGGACGATTGGGCTCGCAGACTGATTTGTTCCGGATACAAGATCGAATTCTGGTCCTTGCTAGGGGACATGTTTTTCATTTAAATCTTCGCCTGTCTCCAGAGCTTTTGAAGGATCTGTGTGGGGGGCTGTGCAAGATCTCCTGGCTTAATTGGTGATTGTGCCGGTTCCTTAGCAGGAATGCTCTCAAGGTTTCTATTCAAACCTGTTCATGGTGCCCAGAAAGGAGGGCAAGGTGCATCCAATTCTGGACCTCAAGGCTCTGAACCGCTTTGTGCGGGTGCAGAAGTTTTGAATGGAGTCCCATTTGGTAAGTGTGGCATCCTTGAATCTGGGTTTTTCTGGCTTTCATCGATCTCAAGGATGCATATCTCCACGTCCCCATTTTCGAGGGGCACCAGCGATTCTCTGCTTTGCGGTGGCAAGGGAGCACTTTCAATTTTTGGCGTTACCCTTTAGTCTTGCATCGGCTCCCAGAGTATTTACTAAGGTCTTGGCCCCTGTGCTGGCCTTGTGTTGTCGGCAGGGTATCTCAATTGTGGGATATCTGGATGATCTCCTGTTACAAAGTCGGCTCTCTTGGTGGCTCCGGTCCTTTCTGCCGGTGTTATGGATGGTGGTTACCACCGACGCCAGGCTGTCAGGCTGGGGTGGAGTGCTAGGAAAGAAATGTGCGCAGGGGACTTGGGCGACGACGGAGTCTTCCCTGCCGATCAATATTCTGGAGTTGAGCGTGATCAAGCTCTGCCTGCTTCACTGGACGGGTCAGCTACAGTGCTCTCTGGTTCAGATACAGTCATTCAATGCCACGGCCATGGCTTACATCAATCATCAAGGGGGCACCAAGAGTGTCTTGGCGGCCAAGAAGTTGGCAGAGATTCTGTTTTGGGTGGAACATCATGTCCCGGCTCTTTCCGCAGTCCACATTCCGGGGGTGGAGAATTGGCAAGCGGATTACCTGAGTCGGCAGGTGTTGGATCCGGATGAAGGGACCATTCCCCATGAAGTGTTTCATCTCTTGTGTGCCCGGTGGGGGACTCCGGAGGTTGTTCTGTTTGCGTCTCGCCTCAACAGGAAAGTTCAGCGGTTTGTGGCCTGGTCTCAGTATCCTCTGGACGATGCCACAGACGCTCTGGTGGCTCCATGAAGCCAGTATCGTCTTATTTTTGCCTTCCCTCTGCTCGTATTCCTGCCAAGGTTTCATCGCCGGGTGGTGATGGAAGGCATTCCGGTCGTTCTGGTGGCACCAGACTTGCCTCGGATGGTCTTGGTACGCAAACCTGGTACAAATGGCCGTAGACCCCTTGACCTGTCTCAAGGAGCGATCTTCCATCCTGCTTTACGGTCGCTGGCTTTAACAGCTTGGCTGTTTGAAAGCAAGGTGTTGAGGGATAGAAGGCTGTCTGACTCGGTGATTCTTACCCTTTTGAAGGCCAGGAAGTTGATTCCCAGGAAGATCTATCATCGTATTTGGAAATCGAACATTTCATGGTGTGAATCGCTGCAGCTGCACCCTCACTTGTTTTCTATAGCTAGGGTTTTGACCTTTTTTACAAAAAGGTTGAGCAGCACTTGTTGGATACTATCAAGGGCCAGGTGTCAGCCTTGGCAGTTTACTTCCAACGTCCACTGGCAACTTATAGCTTGATTCACACTTTCATCCAGGGCGTGCGTCTTTTGGCTCCTCTGAGAAGATCTCCATTACCTCTGTGGGATCTCAATCTGGTTTTGTCTTTTTTTCAAAAGCCCTCCTTTTGAGAATATCGGAGATTTGCTTTCCTTGTCACAGAAGGTTGCCTTTCTAGTGGCTATTACTTCTGCTCGCAGAGTCTGAGTTGGTGGCGGTGTCCTGTTTGCCTTATTTGGTGGCCCACAGGAATAAAGTGGTCCTCCGGCCAAAACCGTCTTTTCTCCCTAAGGTGGTGTCGGATTTTCACCTTTTTAATGAAGACATTGTGTTGCCTTCCTTATGTCCTAAGCCTAAAAATCCCAAGGAAATTGCCTTGCACTCTCTGGATGTGGTTCGGACGATAATGGTTTATCTGACGGTTACGAAGTCCTTTAGAAAATCGGACTCTTTGTCCTTACGGACGGTCCTCGCTAGGGTTTGACTGCGTCCGCTGTAACCATTTCGATACGTATCAGGCAGGTGGTTGTTCAGGCTTATTCACTCAAGGTTCAGGTTCCTCCTTTCCTTGTGAAGGCTCATTCTACTACAGCGCGGAGTGCCTCTTGGGCTTTTCGCCATCAGGCCTCGGTCGTACAGGTTTGTAATGCAGCGATTTTGGTCGTCTGTGCACACCTTTACCAAATTTTACAAGGTGGATTTGTTGCCTCTCTTGGCCGCAAGGTTTTGCAGGCTGCGGTTTCATGAGAATGTTTGTTTGTTTTTTTTCTTCTCTTAGGGGTCTTTTACCTGGGTGAGCTTCATGTTACCTAGTTGGCTAGGTTTAGCCTTTGGAGTTTACGTTACTTTCTGTTTGCGTTTTTTGCACCCCCTCATGCCTATACTGCTTTGGGACGTCTCTCACAGCTCATGAAGATGAGGCTGCGTCTGTCAATGGATGATAGAAAAAATAAGATTTTTGTAAAATCTTTTTCTCTGATGTCCATTGACAGATAAAGCACCCGCCCTTCTGATTTGGGGATGTTTTTTTTGTCTTCACTGCTTGCAATTCAACTGATGTGCTGGGCTGTGTCTGTGAGGGTTATGTCTGGTGGGACAGCACCGTGGGCGTGTATATGTAAAAACTTAGTACTAACGTACTACCTAGACTACTCATGCAGGTGGCAGCATAACCCACACATCTCATGAAGATGAGGCTGCGTCTGTCAATGGGCATCAGCGAAAAAGATTTTACGGTAAGGTCTTCAAAAGTCTTTTTTTTTTTTTTTTGTCACTTTTTTTAACTTTTGCTGCCGGTTTCCCCTGGTGCAACATGGACCCTACAGATCATGTGTCCCCATCTGACCCCCCTCAAGGAGGCTGCAGGGCCTTCCGGACCACATCTGTCTATAGATGCCATTTTGGCGGTCCTGGAATCGCTTGCGTCCCGAGTGGAGGTGGCCTTGAAAGGGCGAGGTGCTAAAAAACGACCTCCGCCTACCCCTGCCTCATCTGATGTCTCAGATTCTGAGTCTGACTCAGCCACCGCAGACGCTGGTCTCCCTGCTGGGTCTGCTACCTCGCACCCTTTCTCCTCTGACAGTGAGGATGACATTTCTACTTCAACTGCCGCGCAAGATAAGGCACTGGTTGTATCTCTGCGTGAGATTTTGAAAATGCAGGATGCGACGGAGGCGCAGGTTACATTTGACACTCACATGCCATTCAGAGGGTCAAAGGTTTTTCTTTCCCCACACATTTTGATGCAATGCTCAAAAAAGAATAGGACCGCCCAAAGCGTTCCCCTGGGGTGCCTAAGCAGATTGCTAGACGCTACCCCTTTGAGGAGTCCCTTATAAAGAAGTGGACTGTGCCACCTACGGTAGACCCTCAAGACTGAATAGAGCTACCATGATCATCCCAGTGGAGGATTCCCCATCCTTTAACCATCTCCTGCCCGTGCTATAGCCGAAAGACGGCTACAGCGTGGGCTCTAATTTCCGGGAGGCCGTCTTTAAACAGGCTCCCAGTAACGGGCTACCCGCGCGCTCCCACGAGCGCGCATCGGGGGAAATCTGTGTCGGCCGTGTCCCTTAGACACAGCCAACCACAGATCGTGGTGAATGGCCAATCACAGCGGCCATTTACCACGTGATTGGAACATCCAATGAGAGATGATCTCAAATTTAAACATATGAGATCATCTCTCATTGCCAGCTCTCTTCCTCACACAGAGACTGCAGTGTGAGGAAGAGGAGAGCCGATCAGACAGAGAAATGTAATCAAGGCACTGATCACCAGTGCCCTGATTACAAAAGAGGTAAATAAAATACCATCAGTGTCACCCATCAGTGCCCATAGTGCTGCCAGTCAGTGCCTGCTCATCTAGGCACTGATGGGCACTGACTAGGAGCACTATGGGAACTGAGTGTGGGCACTGATGGTGCTGCCAATCATTGCTCATCAGTGCCGCCCAACAGTGTCCATCAGTGCCAGTCAGTGCCACCTCTCAGTGCCCAGCAGTGCCACCTCTCAGTGCCTAGCAGTTCCTCTTCTCAGTGCCCAGCAGTGCCACCTCGCAGTGCCTAGCAGTGCCACCTCGCAGTGCCATCTGTGTTCATCAGTGCCACCTATCAGTGCTCATCAGTGCGCATATTAGTACCTCCTCATCAGTGCCACCTCATCAGTGCCCATAAGTGCCACCTCATCAGTGCCCATAAGTGCCACCTCATCAGTGCCCATAAGTGCCACCTCATCAGTGCCCATAAGTGCCACCTCTTCAGTGCCCATAAGTGCCGCCTCTTCAGTGCCCATAAGTGCCGCCTCATCAGTGAAGGAGAAAAATGTATTTTCACAATTTACTCACCTAAAATAAGAAACTTTTTTTTTTTTCAAAATTTTTTTTTCTTTTTTTTGTAAGAAATAAACCCAGAGGTGATTAAATACCACCAAAAGAAAGCTCTATTTGTGTGGGAAAAAATGATAAAAATTTCATATGGGTACAGTGTAGCATGACCGCGCAATTGTCATTCAAAGCGTGAGAGCGCTGAAAGCTGAAAATTGGCCTGGGCAGGAAGGGGGTTAAAGTGCCCTGTACGCAAGTGGTTAAGGATCCCCCGTCCTTTACGGCTCCGGCGGGCAGAAAGGAAGAGTCTGTGGCCCGCATTATGTACTCCCTGGTGGGGTCTGCTCTATGACTAGTGTTTACAGTTGCCCTTGTCTCACAAACAGACTGAATGGCCTAAGTTGCTACGCTGTGACCTGGAGGGGAAAGAACTTCCCCTTGCCTTTGCAGGGCTGTTGGACCAGCTGATGCTGGGGCTGCAATTTGTTTGTGATGCCGCGCTGGATACTGCTCCCATATTGGGCCGCCTGTTGGCGTATACTTTGGCTGAAGTGCTGGTCTGCGGATCAGACATCAAAGATGGCCTTGACTGAACTAGCTTTTCAAGGTGATCACCTGTTTGGGGCTACTCTGGATGACGTTATGAAAGCCCCACAGGGGGTAAGAGTACCTCCCTCCCACAGCCTAACAAGGGTAAGGACCCTCATCACAGAAGGGGTCCTTCCTTCTCAGCACACAAGAAGTTTTTTCCATCCCTCAGGGTCAGTCGATAAGGTGAAGCCATTCAAACTCCCTCGGGCGGTTCCAAATGACCCTGGTCTGGCAAACAAAACTTTCTCCAGAGTGGAGGACAAGGCCACCACAGGACAAATGGGTTCAAATGGTCATGCGGTCCGGTTACAAGATTGAGTTTCGATCCATACCACCGGTAAGGTTTTTCTCTTCCAATGTGCGACTGTCCCGATGTGCGACGATTCGCTTATAGGCTTTCTTTGGGGCAGTTCAGGACCTGGTACAACAGGGTGTAATAGTTTGGTTCCGTGCACGGAATGTTTTCAGGATTTTTATTCAAACCTGTTTACAGTCCCCAGAAAGGAAGGGAAGGTGCATTCGATCCGGGACCTGAAGGCACTGAATTGCTTTGTGCAAGTTCAAAAATTCAAGATGGAATCAGTTCGCACGAACGTGGCTTCCCTAAATCGGGGGGATGTCCTGGCCTCCATGGACATCAAAAATGCCTACCATCCCAATATGTGCAGGACACCAACGGTTTCTCCGTTTTGCCGTGGGAGAGGATCACTATCAGTTTGTGGCATTGCCCTTTGGTCTCGCCTCTGCTCCTTGGGTCTTCACAAAAGTGTTGGCTGCGGTCCTGGCACTGTTGCGGCAGCGGGGAATATCGGTCCTGGGTTACCTGGACGATCTGCTTCTACGTGTGGAGTCTCCTACGGTGCTGGAAATAAATTTGGAGATCACCATGAGAACTCTGGAGGAGTTTGGGTGGATTCTGAACCTTCAGAAGTTATCCTTGGTCCCTTCCATGAGACTGGACTATCTTGGCCTGACTTTGGACTTGTCCTCAGCCAGGGTTTTTCTTCCTCCGGAAAAACTTCAAAAACTCCAGACTGCGGTTCAGCTGTTGTTGTCCAGCAAATGGGTCGTCCCTTCTGACCTGTATGAGAGTTCTGGGACTGATGGTGTCGTCCTTCGAGACGGTCTCCTTCACTCAATTCCACGCGAGGATCCTCTAGAAGGAAATCCTTCTCAAATGGAACAATAATCATGTTCCCCAGACTACCAGATCCAGTTGAGCCAGGTGACCAGGGAGTCCCTGGTATGGTGGCTTCGGTCCCCTATGCTCAAGCTAGGAAAATCCTTCCTCCCTTTGTATTGGACGATTGTCACCATGGATGCCAGTTTCAAGTGAGTATGGCGCCTTTAGATAGCAGTACTCTGATCGCCAAAGGAAAGGGGTGTTTTACAGGTAAGGAATGTGCCACATCCCAAATATAATGAGAAATTTGTTCAAATTGATCAGGCAAGGATTTTATAGGCACAATTTATTAAAAAAATCACAATTTATTAAGAAATTATTAAAATCAACAATATGGGTGCATATACCTCATACAAAGAGGACAACAAGTAACAGTACATACAATGATATACACAGAATATATAAGTAGGTTGTAAAAGTAATATCCTACTACATCACAGATTGGGCCTTGTGATCGGTGACAGGAAGGATAACTGTCGTCCGTCAGGGTCCCATGATATTACATTCGAGTGATAGATGGTAGATATTTACAATGCTCAACATGTTTCGCTTTTATATAAAGCTTCATTGGGAGCTTAAATCATATTTCTGTGTAAAAAAATGAACAATAATCATTCAAACATAATGATACATATGAATAGATCTATCCAAACATTTAGCTGGCCAATATTGAGATTTAAACAATTATCAAACATATACACCACACATTGGAACAACATTACATATGTACAATTATATGATGACTAGAATGTCTCAACTCGCTTGGGGCTATGGGGGGGGGTGCAATCTGGGGAACAGGAATGCCCAGGATGGAACCATATGTGGGGAGACCATCCTGTATAAAGGAGTGGGTCAACCTATTGAATACATAAATATACACCACCAGTAGGGTCACATCTTAGGTGTGAAAGCAATCATACCTGTTTATTTGTTGTAATTCCGTGGGACAGGTTAGTGAACCCACAACGTAGAATTAACAAGAAAGGTGCTAAGATTGCAGGTGGAATCCAGGTGCGTAATGGTTGTCTATAGAGGTTTTCTTTAAGAAAAGACTACTTTCAGGGCCAGCTGATTTATAGATCCAGCCATATCTGCATTAGAAGAACAGGTCATGGTAATAAGGTAATGTTCACTGAGAGCAAGTCACCCAGGTGCAGGGAGCGGTTTGTAAAGGAAACTGACAGAGTGGTAACTCTTAACCCCTTCCAGGATAGACAAGAAAGATGTTAAGGACTTCAAATCTCTCTGACACTAGACCAGAAATGGACACTTCGGGATGTAAACGTGGACAACAGGGAGGGGGTTATTATACTCCTCATTCAAAGAAAAAAAACAGAGGACCAACACAGGACCCAACCCTCCACGAACACTACTTCACTGGTGAGTACTGATACCCCCTTGTCCCTGGGGACTTTTGGGGGGTTTGTGGGCCCACTCTTAGGGGATGGCAGGGCTGGTGGTCTCTGTGGGATCCCCCGTCTGGCTGGCTTGGTATTATTTCCCTCCCTCCCTGGCCCTCCTGGGGGCGCTGTGTTTGGCACTTGTGGTACCTGGGGGGGGGGGGGTTGGGAGGGGCTCCATAGCGGTGTGGGGTCTCTCTAGGGTCCCCTGTGGTGGCCAGACTGCGTGTGTATGCTTAGTTGGCGCTGTTTTAGCGCAGCCACCATTTTAGGTAAGGGCAGGTCACTGGGCTCTGTGTGTGGGCAGCATCCATGTCATGTATACTGCATGCTGCCAATCGGGCACCATCTTGGGTAAGGGCACAAGCCTAGTAAGGGCAAGCGGCCATCTTGCTTATGCCTTTTTACATAGTTTCATTAGGCACCATTTTATTGTGGCTCCTGGGCTAGGCCTCTAAGGGCGTGAGGTCACTTCCTCTCTTTCCCTCCATTTTACCTCAGAGCAGTCTGTGACAGTTTATGAAACCATGGGCGGATTTTTAATAATGCCAAAGGCATTTTTTTGACAAAACTGTTATTTTTGTGTGGATTTTGCATTTTCTGTAGGAGCTCTTTTAAACAATGCAGGCTGCGGTGGGGTTCCGCAGGAACCGCCGATTTAAACGGCCAGCGTCCGATTTATTTTATCTTGGCTTTCTGGACTCCCAGACCAAAAATGTCCCCGCTGGCCTGGTGGGGGCTTCGGGTATTCCTGAACCCTCTTCCTTGGTCTCCGTTTTCTGCTGCTTTTGCACTTTCTTTGCATCCGTGGTGGATCTGGAGTGCTCTTTAAAAAAAAATCTTTTTGAACAATTAACGGCCTATGCCCTCCCAGTCCTCGGACTCCGAGCCTGAATGGTTGCCACGGACGATGTCCCTCCTGTGGGGTCCATGTCCTCCGCTTATGAGGAGGAGGTGGTGGCAGAATCTTCCTCCTCGGTAGCGCCATTACAGAAACTCTCCATCTTGACGATGAGTCCTCTCAGTCAAGTACAAGGGCTGCTTTCGGGTTCCGAATTGCCCGGACGTCTGGTCAGGTTTCCCTGCCCCGTGAATTTTCACAAACTTGTGCATGACTGGTGACATCGCATTACACATATGCTGGTGGGGCCTTAGCGTCTTTTCCCACCGCTATCCCTTTTTAGGAGGCCGTGATCAGACGTTGGATGGTGTCCCCTTACGGGGACCACACTGTCTCTGGGCTGGCTAAATCCACCTCGTTGCCAGTTCACAGATCTGGCTGATAGGCGCGTTGGGACGCTTTCCTGTTGGCGCCTGTGTTTGCCACGGTGCTGGCCTCTCAGGCTCTCGCGGCATGGGCCAAGGTGCTTCGGTGCACCCTGGTAGCGGAGTCAACCTACCTGACTGCCCTTGACTTGGTGGTTTGGGTTACCCGAATGGGGATGTACCTGTGTGACGCGGCCATGGACAAGGCTCCATTGGTTGCTCGGTTGTCTGCGGTCGGGGTCACGATTCGCCGCCTTTTTTAGCACATAAGCTGGTTGGCTGACCATGCTTCAAGACAGACGGTGTCTGATGTTCCTTATTGGTGAGTCGTCCGTTTGGGCTGAGTTGATTAAGGTTGTTACGGGGGTCAGAGAACTCAGTTGCCCCCGGTCGCTAGGGGTAGGTCCTCCTGAGCTAGGCGGGGGCCTTCCTTGATAGCTCAGCGTGGGTCCTTTCTTGCCTTAGGGGCGCAGGACAAGGGCTTCAAGCCCTCCGGTGGTCACAAGAAGCCATGGCCGGGTGAGACCAAGGCCGGTCAGTCTGGCTCGGCAGCCCGATCCACCTCTTCCTGCAGGGACGCCCTCACCCATCTTAGGGGTGGGGGGATGTTTGTGTTGCTTTCAGGTTCCCTGGTTGTCCAGTATTCAGGACGGGGGTTCACAAGTTGCTGCTTTTTCAGGGTACAAGATCAGTTTTCGATCTCGCCCCGTGGACAGGTTCTTCCTGTCGGCTCACCTGCTGCCTCCTTCTCGTCTCAGGGGTCTCATGGGGGCGGTGTATGTTCTGCTCGCCCAAGGAGTCTTTGTGCCCTGTGTCTTCACGGGACAGGTTTTGCGTTTTCTTTTCCCCCATCCTGTTCTCAGAACAGGGGGTACAGTGTTTCCGCTTTTGGGTTTGCAGTCTCTGAACCGTTTTTTGCGGGTGCTTGAGTTCTGGTTTGAATCCCTCAAAGCCGGTTGTGGCGTCATTGCTTCCGGGGGACTTTCTGGCCTCCCATTGCCTTGCTGGATGAGTGTCTACCCATCCTTATCTACGAGGGTTCTCAGAGATGTCTCTGCTTTGCGGTGGCAGGCGAGCTGGCCAGTTTTCTGGCGCTACCCTTTGGTTTCGCTTCGGCTCCCAGTTTTTTCACCAAGATTTTGTCTCCAGTGCAGGCCTTACTGCGTTTTAAAGGAGATTGCGTACTCTTATCTTGTCTGACCTGTTCAGGTCGAGCTTGTGTGCATCTTTGTCAAGTTTTCTGACTGTGCCGGTTTCAGACACTCCGGGAGTTCAGGTTAAACATCCATTTTCATTAGTCGGCACCGACTCCTTCAGGTCGTCTTCATTACCTGGGGATGGTCCTGGACTCTGCTCAGGCGCATGTTTTTTTTTTTTTTTTTTTCTTCCGGTGGGCTGACACCGGCTCCTGAGGGACGAGATCAGATCCCTCAGGGACGATGATCCCTCCTCCTTGCGGACCTGTGTATCTCAACTTCAGGGGTGTCCGGTTCCAGTATGGATGGACGACGCCACGGCTGTGGCTTATATCAATCACCAAGGGGGAACCACGTGTGGCCGGGCGGCCGAGGAATTGGCCGGGCTCCTGTCTTGGGCCGACGTGCGCATTCCTGCGCTTTCGACTGTTCCCATTCCGGGGGGTGGACAATTGGCAGGCGGACTGTCCTTGGACCAGGGAGTCTGGTCCCTGCATCCGGAGGTGTTTCGCCTCCTGTGTGCCCGGTGGGGGACTCCGGACGTGGATCTGTTCATGCCCCGTCTCGACAATGGGGTTGGGAAGTTTGTGTTCGGACCTCGTGATCCTCTGGCGGACGCCACGGATACGTTAGGGGTACCTTTTGGCATCGGTATCGGCTGTTGTATACCTTCCCTCCGGTTTGACTGTTGTCCAGGTTCCTCCGCAGGTTGGCGTTGGAACGGATGTCGGTTTTTTCTGCTGGCCCCAGACTGGCCACGTTGGTCAGATGGTCGTCGGGCCTCCCTGGCGGCTTCCGCTGAGGGACGATTTTCTGTCTCAAGGGCCGATCTTCCTTCCTGCTTTGCAGTCTCTGGTTTTCACAGCGTTGCTGTTGGAAGCCAGGTCTTGAGGGCTAGGGGTCTTCCACAGGTGGTCATCCCTACATTATTGAAGACTCGTAAAGCTACCTAGAGGAAGTTTTCTCATTGCACCTGGAAAGTGTATATGCCTGGTGCGGATCGCATGCGTTCCATCCTCGCTCCTTCTCGGTGGCGAAAGTTTTTGGCCTTCCTGCGGAAAGGAGTGGATCAGCGTTTGGTGCTGAACGCTATCAAGGGTCAGTTGTCGGCTTTGCCTGTCTTTTTCCACGTCCCTTGGCATTGTATTCTTTGCTTCGCACCTTCCTCATAAGGGTGCGGTGTTTGGCTCCTCTGAGGAAGGCTCCCTTGCCTCCCTGGGGCCTGAATTTGGTGTTGTCTGTGTTACAACTACCTCCCTTTGAGAACATCAGAGTTTTTCCTCTGCCTGTGTTGTCCCTGACAGTTGCTTTTCTGGTGGCTATCACGACTACTCGCAGAGTGTCTGCATTGGCTGCTTTGTCTTGCCGTTCTCCTTATCTGGTGTTTCATAGGGATGAAGTGGTTCTGCGACCCACTCAGTCTTTTATTCCCAAGGTGGTTTCTTCATTCCACCTCCACGAGGATATCCTCCTGCCTTGTGAGGAGTTCAAGCATCTCCAGGAGATGGCTTTGCATTCCTTGGATGTGGTCCAGGCGGTCTGGGTTTTCCTGGCTGCCGCGGCATCTGTTCGGCAGTCGGATTCCCTGTTTTTTCTTCCTGAGGGACCTCAGAAGGGCTCGGCTGCGTCTGCGGCTACCTGTTCTCCATGGATCAGACTGACTTTTTTAGTTTCAGGCCTCTTCCATCGAGGGCCAGGTTCCTCCTTTCCCTGTAAGGGCTTTTTCTACCGGAGCCGTCAGCGTGTCTTGGGTTTTTTGCCATCAGGTTGCTCTGGCTCAGGTGTGCAAAGCGGGGACCGGGTCGTCTGTGCACCCTTTCACACAATTATACAGAATTAATGTTTTGGCATCCTCAGATGCTTCCCTTGGCAGCAAAGTTTTGAGGTGCAGCGGTTGTTTGCAGAGACCTATTTTTTTTCTGTATCTTCCTTGGGGTGTTTTTTCGTTACCTTTTCGGTTGGTTGCGTCTTCCCACCCCTTACACCTTCACTGCTTTGGGACGTCCAAATAGTGAAGGCTTATATGGATTGGCGGCGACTGTCAGAGGACGTAAGAGAAAATAGAATTTTTGTAAGAACTTGCCGTAAAATTCTTTTCTAGGAGTCCTCTTGACAGTCGCTGCCCCCGCCCCTCTGTTTTTTTTGGATCTGGGGGTTATTGCCTTTCGGTACTTCTTGCTACAAACTGAGGACCAGTTGTGACTGGATCAGGATAATGGCTGGGGACGGCCCCCTAGAGGTGTGTCTATGCATAGAAAAGTTTTGTATTAACATTTCTATCTGCCTAGCTTACTCCTGCAGAGGGCGCCATTACCAATAGTGAAGGCTTATATGGATCGGTGGCGAATGTCAGAGGACTCAGAGAAAATAATTTTACGGTAAGTTCTACTGTCTATTTTTTACATGTAGGAGCGGAGTGCCCGAAATCGCCCGGTATTGAAGTGGTTAAACAAGTTGTGCTTTGACACAGTTCATATACTGTACCTACTGCTTTGAACAGGCAGAGGAAAAATGTTTAAACAAACCAGGTGTGCTTTGACATAGCTAATTCAACTATTGTCTCTTGTAGAGACTAACATAGCACTCAGGATCTGTTATCTTAAAGGGAACAGTGCATAAAAATATTTTTACAAATATTTTTAAAGTGTACTTACCAGTCCCATCGCAGGATTCTGTTTTGTAACAAGAAACCAATCTTCACCCATCACGGTGAGTTACTGTCACTTGCCGTCCTTCAAGGACTGGGTCCCCTTGTTTTTGAGGGGCCACTCGCTTGGACCTGTAGAGCACTCTGCGGGGGAGCACCTTTGGGATTGGATTTTCCGAAGGGTCTGGTTCCTAGGATCCAGTGCCTTGAAAAGACTGTTACAGGCAAAACCTTGCATCTGCTTTCCAAAGACTCAGGTACCATCTTTTTAGTCATTTACTTTTTTGGATTGATCTGATTGCTAACCCCTTAGACTCAGTGAACTTTGATTGGGGTATGAAGCTATCATCTTTAGAAAAAACATAAAATGTGGAGAGCTTCTCCATCATGACCATCACCTTTAGGAAACTGGCAAAAAAACTGAGGTACTTCCTGTATAGGCGGGGTTATATAGGGGGACTTCCTGTCTGATTGGTTGCCAGTGTCCATTCACCTGAAGGTGGCCTATAAACCATATATAAAAATATGGCTCTGTGTCCTGTGATGTACGATAAAGAAATTCTTGTTGTTCTGCTTATCAGTGGGACATTGTTGTCATTGAGACCCTCCTCCCCATAGAGGAAGTGACCCTAGAGGTGAGCCATTACGACTTCTCTGTGTCATCTGTCAATCCATATGTGAGAGTGCTGAAAATGCTGCTGTTTCAAGAGAATGAAGAACCCAACACAAGTGGCATTAAAACATGTAGGCAGGTCATGAGGGACAGCCTCATTAAACGTTTTGAGAACTATGAAGAGAATAAAAATGTTGTGCTGGCATGTCTTTTGGATCCTCCATACAAGAATCATGCTTTCTCTTCTGAAGATGTATTGGCCAAGACAAAATAATGGCTGACAGAAGATATTCAACAGAAGGTGCAGGAGTTTCCTGCCGAAATTTCAAGTCAGGAAGAGCATGTTTCTAATCTGGAAGAACAGGATGCTGCAAAAACAGACAAACCTTCAAAAAAAAATGGACAGAAGAGAATCTTCATCATGGTCGAATTGATGCCATGTTCGGTGTTTTATTTGGGCCTCATACGGAGGATTCTTATGAATCTGCAATAATCAGCCTGGATGATGAACTTTATCTCTATTTGAAGGAACCAGTAATTGACAGAAGTGATCCTCTTCAGTGGTAGAAAATGAGGGATGCTACAAGACTTGCCTCTCATGCTAGAAGATGCCTCTCTGCTCCTCCTTCCTCTGTACCAAGTGAGTGTGTTTTTAGTGAAGTAGCAGCAATATATGAAAAAAAAAAAAAAAAAAAAAAAAGCCGTTTTAACAGGTGAACATGCTGAGATGTTATGCTTTCTGCACTATAATCTACTTCACTGGGAGTATTGAAGTAAGTGTAGCGTCCACTGTTTAGCTTTTGCACTGCAGTAGAGATTTAAATTTAATCATTGCAGTGAGTGCACTGCAGCAGTTTTTGCCATTTTTCTATGTTTTGGGAAGCCTTTAACAAGTTAATTTTTTTCAAGCATTTTATTTCTCTATCGTTCATTGACAGACTCAGCTTCATATCTTCTTGACCATTGGGTTATGCTGCCACCTACAGGAGTAGGACACTAGGCAGGAAAAAGCTTTCACTACGCCTATGGGGCTGTCCCTGCAGGCATAACCCCACACACTCTGCTACAGCCCTCAGGTTGTTTCTGTCCAGTTTAGGAGTAGGACCTAGTTCCCTGCTAGGACTTCGGTCTTAGCTGTTATTTTTCTTTGGGAACCTTTTTTTGTAATTCTTTTGTAGAGTTCCTAGAGAACTACAAGCAAAAGCCGGCTGGGTTTCGGACTGGATATTCTAGATCCTTAAGCTCTTCCAGCCTGGGCAGCGAGCGTGAGCAGGTTATAGTCCAGGTCTCACCACGACAGAGCCCCGTTGGACAGGGACGAGTGGACCGTTTCACTGGGACGCGAATGACCTGTAACGCCCTGAGTCGCAGCATACCCTTTGGCCGGCAGCACCCCCATCCTGGGTGGGAGGTTGTCTGTTCGTAGTGGCGCCCACCTGATATCGTGGTATGGTGAGTAAGTTTCCCCCCAATTCCCTGGCAGTCTCGGAGTGGACGTGGACCCACGGGTTTCCCTTGGTTCCCCTGGCTTCTTGGGTAGAGTGCCCCCCCAGCTGTTCCTCCCCCCCTCCGATAACAGGTTCCTACTTCGGGGGGGGGGGGGAGAGCGGATATATTGCGGGTTCTTTGGGGGGTGGGGGCGTTTGGGGAGTCCCTACTGGGGACAGTCCAATGCCTTTTTTGACTGACCCCTCCGGGGGTCCTCGGAGTCCGCATGGCAGGCCGTGGGGGGGCCGCCATTTTGCTTTAGTCTTACCCTGCATTAATGTCAGAATTCTTCATTGTAATGCGTGGGCAGCCATTTTCTTGTAGTCCACAGTGCTGGACAGCATAGGCAGACGCTAGACACTCTAGGCATGACCCAGGTGTACACAAGCGGGCGGATCTCCACACTCGATTCCCCGACGATCGCCGAGAGGGGAATGTCTGGCGACGTAGGTCTACGTCGCCAGACGTTATCGAGCCACTTTGCCGCATTAGAGCTCTAGTGAGCAGTGGTAAAGTGGTTAATCTGCCTAGTCGGGAGTAAGGACCTAGTTCCTTGCTGGGATCTTTGGTCCTGGCATAGAAGTATTTTTTTTTTTTTTTCTTCATGTATATATTTTTTTTTAGCTAGTCATTTTTTCTCTGTATGGTTTTTCCTGTGAGATCTAGCAAATATGCCAGGCTGGGCGACAGACTGGACTCCCATATCCAGTGGTCACCCTAGTCTGGCCATTGAGCGCATGCAGACCCTAGTCGGGCCCCGCGAGTTAAACGTCTCGCCAGGACACAAGCGACAGGGTCTATGCTGATGTCGCAGCGTTCCTATTTGGCAGACAGCCCCCCTACTCTAGTGGCGTGGGGTCCTGTCATGAAGTGGTGCCCGCCTATGTTCCCAGTATGGTGAGTAAACGTCCGCCCCCCCCTGGCGAATTTTGTGGTCAACGTGGGCCCTCTCTCTGGGATGGTGGACCCTCACACTCCAGGGTTCCCTCATTCCTGTTGTGATCCCCCTCCTCTTCACCATCCCCCTTACCCCCCCCCACGTGGGGGACTGTTTGGGCCTACCGGGGGCCTAGTGTGCAGGCCGTGGGGTCGGCCGGGGGAGTGCGCCATTTGCGGCGCTCGACCAATCCTGCGGGGGGGGGGGGGGGTGCTTGGCTTGCCATTTTGTTGTAGCCTCTGTGTGCTTCTATGGGGGCGGCCATCTTGGTACAGCAGTTTTCGGCCATTTTACGGTAGGCTTTTTGCGTTGGAGGCCGGTGGGAGTGCCAGGAGGACAGTGTGTCATGAGGGTGTTTTCTCCCTCTCTGTGGAGGTCTGTTAGCGCACGCCTGACCTCCGGGGGGCGCTGTAGCGCTGTAGGACCGCTTTATGAAAAATACAATTTTATTTTTGTCATTTATTTTTTAAAGTTACTGGCGGGTTCCTCAGGTTCAGTATGGACCCTGCAGGCCATTTCTTCCCACCTGACACCCTCACGGAGGCCGCAGGGTTTTCCGGATTGCCACTGTCCATCGATGCCTTTTAGGCAGTTCGGGAACCATTTGGGCCCGGGTGAAGGTGGTAGGTGGGCTGAGATGTTTCTCTGCCTACCCCTGCCTCATCTGATGTCTCAGAGTCTGAGTGTGGCTCAGCCGCCGCAGACGTGGGGCCTCCCTGCCGCGCCGTTTACCTCTCACCCAGTCTCCCCGGATGATGAGGATGACATTTCTATCTCCCCTGCTGCTACAAGGCGCTGGTGGGTGCACTGGCTGTTTCGGTGCGTGACACTCTGCAATTTGGGGGTCGCGGCGGCTGCGCCTGGGGCACAGGTGGCGTCTGCCACTCACATGCCATCTGGAGCTGCTCTTTTTGCTGGCTGCTCATGTAGGAGGGAACTGTCCTGAGACGTTCCCCTCGGGTGTCTAAGCGGCCTTTAGACATTGCCCTTTTGGGGAGTCTCTGGTACAGAGGACTGTACCGCCTTTGGTGGACGTACGTTTTCTAGCTGAATGGGACTACCGTTGTTCCAGTGGAGGAATCCCTGTCCTTTAAGGACTTGAGGGATAGTATGGCGCGGGCTGTGGCCTGCGCTCTGTACTCCCTGGTGTAGTCTGCACTGGGAACAGTGTTTATTTCTCTGTCGCTCATTGACAGACGCAGTCCTCTTGATTAATAACACATTGGGTTATACTGCCCTCTACAGGAGTAGGACACTAGACGGAAGGAAAACTTTCTGGCCACACCTTAGGGGCAGTCCCAGATTGTATTTCCTCTTCCTCTCTGCTACAGGAAGTCAGTTTTTTCTGTCTAGTTAGGAGTAAGGACCTAAGTTCCTTGCTGGGATCTTTGGTCCTGGCAAGATTTTTTTTTTTTTTAGAAACTTTTTTAATAGACAGCTTTTTTTCCTCCAGTGTTCCTGTGAGATCTTCAAGCAAGTACGCTGAACTGGGCGACGGGCTGGATGTTGAGATCCAGTGGTCACCCCAGTCAGCCTGCGAGCGCGTGCAGGCCCTAGCTCCGCGCTGGGTCGGCCGCGACATAGTCCCACTGGACAGGGACTGACCCTGCGAGTTAAACGTCTCATCTGGACGCCAACGACCAGTTGGAAACTGAGTCACGGGGTCCGTATTGGTCGAGAGGGGTTCTGTCAGGAGTCTGTGCCCGCCTGGTTCCGGTATGGTGAGTAAAATGTTCCCCCTTTCCCCCTGACGGGTTTGTTGGTGGACGCGGGCCCCTCCCTGGGATGGTCGGACGCTCAGGTTTCTGGGTCTCCCCTCTATCCTAGAACAGGTCACAGATCCCCCAATTGAGTGTGATTGTGTGAATATAAGACCAGGAGGCTTGGTTTGGGAGCTGACTATCTAAAGTCACTGTATAGTGGGCACTGTTAAGGGCCTATGACTAAAGTCAGTGGCAATACTGTGATGATGGCCATATACAAAGAGCATCCTACCTGATAAGATTGCAAGACAGGCCGATGCCTGTGCCTGGATTACCACCATCCGCAGGCCGCCATCCCCCCACAGGCCGGTATCCTCCCGCAGGCCGCCATCCTCCCACAGGCTCCCGCAGGCCGCATAGGCCGATAGCTCTTCCACAGGCCACAGCAGGCCGCTGCCATCTTCCACAGGCCGCCGCCATTTTCCCTCAGGTCGCGCGGGGCCGCCATCTTGGCGTAGCCTCGTGTCTCCAGCATGGGGGCGGCCATTTTGGAGATGACCAGCCACCTCGTGGAGAAACATGGGAGGCGCCGGAAGGCGTGTAAAGGGGCGGAGCCGCCTCCTTTACCCGGGAAAAAGGGCCAAAGACTTCCTGTCTGTAACAGGACAGCGCTGAGCAGGTTGATAGAAAACTTCTGTGCATCAGGTGGTGAGCCTTGGGGTCTCTCTCTCTCTCTCTCTCTCTGTGGGGTCCAAGAAAGCAGGTAACACTAAGGGGCGCTGTTGCGCTGGGGATTACAAGAAGAAAAAAAAAAGTTTTTTTACTTTGTCATTTTTTTGTCGCTGGCAAATGTCTTGTATAATCATGGACCCTTCCACACATGGATCCCCTCAAGGTGGCTGCAGGACCCTCCAGTACCCCACTTGTTTTTGATGCATTATCAGCAGTTTTTGAGTCTTTGGTATCCCGGGTGGAGGTGGCCTGACAGGGATGGGGGTCAAGAAAGCGACCCCCGCCTACCCCTATTTTCATCTGATACTTCAGATACGGATTCTGAGCTGGTCAATGCAGCTGCAGGTCCCTCTTCTGGGGCTGTTGTCCCAGGTAATGTCTCCTCAGACAGTGAGGAGGACGCTTCTGCCTCCGCCATAGCACAAGAGAAGCGTTGGTGGACGCACTAGTGGTGTCTGTCCAGGAAACCTTTAGTCTTGAGGTTACACCGGCAGAGGTAGCTGAGGCTGAAATACCGTTTTGGGTTAGCCTACCAAAATGGCGAAGGATTTTCCTTTACCCAAATGGGGTCGTCTGAAACGAACCCCTGCTATTTCCAAACGCATGGCTAGGCGCTATCCGTTTGAAGAATCCCTCTTTAAAGGATGGACGGTACCACCAGTGGTGGACTCACCGATTTCCAGATAAAGCCACTGTTATCCCGTTGGAGGATGCGCCGTCCTTTAGGATCGAAAAAGTGGAAGCGGAATCCCGCGTCATTTTTTCCCTGATAGGGTCAACCCTTAGGCCAGTGGTTGCCATTGGTGTAGTTTCAAGAATGGATTGGCTAATCTCCCCTTTCAAGGGGATCGCTTGTTTGGGTGAGATTATAAAGGATCTCACTGGGGGCAAGAGCACTTTCTTACCACAGACTGCTAGGGTAAATGACCTTGTAACAGACGAGGACCTTCCTTTTCTGCTCATAAAAGGTTTGTTCGTTCCGCTAGGGCGGGCGATAAGGCGAAAACCTCCAAAGCCCCTTCAGGGGGTTTTCAAAGGGCGCTGGTCGGCTAAACAAAAAGTCCGGCTCAGCCAAGCCTGAAGAATACAGCCTGATGCGCCCCTACCCATCTCTGGGGTGGGGGGCTGTCTTCACCAGTTTCCGGATCCATGGCTTGCCAGAACCCCGGAAATAAAATAGCTGGCGCACAACGGGGAATAAATATCACCAGGGGCTATACCAATGTCACTGGACACACAATTAACCAGAGTGAATGATAATCAGTAAAAAGGGCAGATTGAGAAATCCATGTATGGCAAAGTCCATAAAAAAGTCCATAAAAGTCCATAAAAAGCTCAAGGTGCACTCCTGAGGCAGCTCTAGTGACAAGTAGAAGATTTGCTTGGGGCCAACTAGAAGAAAACACAGGCGCCACTCTAAGTGCAGTAACTTGAAACTTTTTTATTTGGATAAACCGCTAGATAGGGGGGTACTCACAAAAGGGATGATTAAAACAGCTCATAAAACACACTCCGGTAAGGATCAGGATGGCTCGAGCAGTGACAAGTAGACAGGCTGTAGCGGTAGCTGCCGCACTTCCTCGTCCCGGGGACACTCAGATGACCGTCCGTCGTCACTTCCGCGAGCGTGATTACGTCATGGCGACGCGTTCTCGGAGCATGCGCTCCTTCCTCAGGCCGATATCGCGCCATTTTGGATGTGGGCTTAAGTAGAGAGGGAGCCAGAGTCTGCCCGGTCCTAGTGCCCGCCTTGAATTCAAATGTTGCGGTGGGTTATGCTATTCTAATACATGTAGCAGCATCTAACTAATATGGCTGGAAGATTTTTTATATATATATATATTAGCAGCAATTCACAAAATGATGATGGAAATTTTAAGCAGTGGTTGGAACCATCAAAGCACAACATTAAAACCACCTAAAAGCAAAAATCTAAAACAAAATAAAAAATGAAGTTAAATTAAACTAACAATATGCTTATAATGAGCAATGTCATTGACTATAAAAAATTGTTTTGAACAAATGGAAGTTATTGAATTCGAAAAATAAAATAAAATAAAATAACAGTAAATGAACAATGAAAATAAAAAATAATAATAAATAAAAATAAAAATAAAAGTAAAAATGGAAATGGATAAAGAAAATATAAATATAATATAGTAAAATAATATATACGTGGATTTCCTGATATGATATATGTAAAAAAAAAAAATTATATAACATTTATGTGTATGCACATGTTATCAATATGATCTTCATGCACATAAAAACCCCATGAGTAATAAATAGATAAGAATATATATTAAATTTATATTAAAAGGTATAGAACAAGGGGATATGCTAGAAACAGCTACATGAATAAAAATACATATGTACTCTCTTGTAGTAGTCCATAAATAGGATGTCAACAAGGAAAATTAAAAAGAAGGGACAAAAATCTGTTCAGGGCGGACTATATGAGCGAATTTGTTTCGATTTCATCATTTAAGCCACCCAGCACTAACGTATCCAGAGTGTAGATCCAGTACGCTTCCCTTTTGGCACAACCGCTTAAAGCGCTCGGCTGGTGCAAAGGTGGCTGGTATGGACTCTATGATCCATACTCTCAAGCCAAGGGATGATAGATCATGAAACAGCAGAAAGTGACGTGGAACACTATGCTTATCCTGCCCTGCTTCTACAAATCTGCGATGTTCCCCAAACCTCTTCCTCAAGGGACGAATAGTTCTTCCTACATAAAACTGTCCGCAAGGACATGTCAAGCAATAGATGACGTAGTCCGTGGAACAGTTATAGAATTTGGTGATGGGATATGTTTTGTCCTTAACCTCAAAACTTTTTTGCCCATGGGTTACATGCTTGCACGTTAGACATAATGCTTTACGGCATTGATACATGCCTATGAGCGGGATAAGGCACAGTCGCGCTTGAGAGGGTGTGGGTGGTTTCCTCAATTTACTAGGAGCAACCATACTCTTAATATTTCTAGCCTTTCGATAGGTGACCCTAGGTTTCGATGGCAAATTATCCTTAAGATGGGGATCCTCCAATAAAATTGGCCAATGTTTCACTAGAACCTGTTCCATCTTTTTAAATTTAGTGTGAAATTGAGTGATGAATCTCGGTATACCAATCTCGGTGTTAGGTGTCTTACTCTCATGTCGTACGTAACCAGTCTTATATGTGTCCTGGGTGAGATTTAACAGGGGTTCTGGGAAGGCCTTATCTGTGAATTTCCTTTTTAGCATAACACTTTGCTCTTCATAGTCTGCATCATTGGTACAATTTCTGCAAAGTCTGCAGAATTGGCTCTTGGGAATGTTATTAATCCACCTGGGGTGGTGGCAGCTCTTAAAATGCAAAAAGGAATTGCCTGCTGTAGGTTTAGTATAATTCTTTGCCTCTATTTTGCCCTCGTGATGGTAAAGAAGGAGATCCAGAAAGGCCAACTCAACAGGGTGATGGACTGAAGTAATTGATAGACTGTAGTTGTTTGAATTACAGTGACTGACAAATTCTGAGAGCAAAGTGGCCGTGCCATCCCAGATTACAATTATGTCATCTATATACCTCCCATAAAAGACAATATGGGAGGTATAAGGATTGTTATTCCAGACATAATTGTCCTCCCACATGCCCATAGTCAGATTGGCATAGCTGGGGGCAAAATTTGCCCCCATAGCTGTGCCATTGACTTGCAGGTAATAATCATCCTCAAATAGGAAATAATTGTGGGTGAGGCAAAACCTGGTTGCCTCCACAACAAACTCGGCCTGTGAGGAATTAATGGTGGGATGATTCGTAAGGGCACGAGCCACTGCTTCAAGCCCTATGGAATGGAAGTATATAAAGATTCTACATCCAAGGAAGCCCACAAGTAAGTGGGTTCCCATTTGTATGGTGAAAGTAATTCCAAGAGATGGACTCCATCACGGATGTAGGATGCTAGATTTTGGGCCAGGGGTTGCAAAAATTGATCCACATACTGAGAAAAAGGGTTTGTAATACTGTCCATGGCCGCAACTATTGGCCTACCTGGTGGATTCTCTGGATTCTTATGTACTTTTGGAATGTGATAAAAATAAGGCGTGGAAAAGAAATCTCTATTGAAAAAGGAGTGTTCTGATTTGTTAATAATACCCGCTTCCTTGGCTTGTGTTAGGAGCCCTGTTGCCTCACTAATATAACTGGGTTGGGGGTCTGTAGGGAGTTTACGATATGTAGCAGTATCTGCCAAAAGGCGATGGGCTTCCCTAAGGTAGTCCTCTCGATCTTGGATAACTATACCCCCTCCCTTGTCTGCATTTTTAATGATCAAGTCACGATTTTTGGATAACTCAATAAGGGCCTGCCTCTCACCACGATCCAAATTGGAGTTTTTAGGGAAGGATTTATTTTCTGACTTATTCTGACTACACATCTTTTTGATCTCGGAGAACACCACCTGGTAGAAAGTCTGTACATAAGGACCTTTGGAATGTACAGGGTTAAAGGAGGATTTGGACCGAAAGTTGGTGTGTTGTATTGGTGGGGACGTGGAAGGATGCTGAGTGAAATAGATGAGATCTTCGTCATCATCGCTGACATATAGTTCCTCAAGAAGTTTAAGACCTATCTGATCAAATGAAGGTTCCAATTCCGTCTCTAAAATGGTTGAAAGTGGCTGGATAGGGCTATTTTTATTGGCTTTAATTTGGAAATGCCGTCTTAGAGTAAGTGAACGGATGAAACTATTGAGATCTTTGAATAACGTGAATGGATTGGGGGTGGCCGATGGAGCAAAATTAAGACCTCTATGGAGTAATGAGGTTTCTGATTGGGACAGGATATGTGAGGATAAGTTAAATATTTTTATGGTTTCTGGAACCGTACTCTTTTCTTTGTTGATGTTTCTTCCTCTTCCCCCCTGCGTTCCCTCTTCGTCGAGTTTTCTCTTTGACTGGGCCAGCGGAGGGGGAAGGCCTAAAAAATCCTGATTGACTGATAAGCCATCCTGAGGGGCGGTAATATCAGAACTGGACCTCTGCCTATCTCTAGTTTGTCCTACGGAGGAGGGACTGGGCCCGCCGGGGGTGGTAATGGATGACTGCCCAAGGGGGGGACACGTATCTCGTCTTGTGGGCGTCCCTGTTGCCTCTAGGTGGCCTCCAGATGTCAAAAGGCTGGGAAGACTCCTTGGGCTCAAGTTGGTCTGTTTGGGGTCATCTTTCACTATCCTGGGGTTACGTTTGGGTTTATGCTGACGCTGCGGTTTGGGTATAGAGATGGAGGAACCAGGATGCCAGAACCCCGGACAAAGGGGTTCGCGAGGTCATACGGTCGGGATACAAGATCGAGTTTCGATCACTTCCACCGGTGCGATTCTTCCCTTCTAACATTGAACGTTTTCAGGGGTTCTATTCGAACCTATTCACAAGGCCCAGGAAAGAGGGCAAGGTGCGTTCAAATTCTGGACGTGGGAAAGATGGAGTCCATCCGAACAGGGGTGGCCTCAGGGGGATTTCCTGGTGTCCATAGACATTTAGGATGCCTATCTTCATATCCCCAGCTTCGCAGGACATCAGCGTTTTCTTCGCTTTTCCCAAAGATCATCCCTGGTTCCCACCAGGAGACTGAACTATCTGGGCCTAATTTTGGATACATCCTTGGCAAGAGTGTTTCTCCTTGCGGAGAAACTCCAGAAGGTTCAGTCAACGATTCAGATGTTGCTGTCCGTCAACTGGCTGGGACTGATGGTGGCCTTCTTAGAGGCAGTACCGTTTGCCCAGTCTCATACTCGAATTCTCCTAAAGGAGATTCTTTTCTAATGGAATCGGAATCCCGATTCCCTGGATAATCGGATCCGGTTGAACGAGTGGACCAGGGAGTCTCTGGTCTGGTGGCTTCGGTCTCTGATGCTCAACCAGGGGAAGTCATTCCTTCCGATAGATCCAGGTTACCGATAAATGTATCGGAACTGAGAGCGATCAGACTTTGTCTGATTTACTGGACCGAGCAGCTCTAGGGCAGCCCGGGTCGGCAATGCCACGGTCGTGGCTTATGTCAATCACCAGAGGGGCACCTAGAGTGTCCTGGTGGCCATCGAAATGACCAGCATCTTTCGTTGGACGGAACGTTTTTTTTCCGGCTCTCTCCGCAGTATTCACTCCGGGAGTGGGAAATCGGCAGGCAGATTATCTCAGCCGTCAGATTCTGGATCAAGGGGTATGGCCTTTTCATCCAGAGGTATTTCACCAGCTGTGCCTTCATTGGGGCACCCCGGAGGTGGATCTGTTGGCATCTCGGCTCAACAGGAAGGTGCGGAGGTTTGTAGCTCGCACCCGCGATCCTCTAGCGGACGCAGCAGACGCGCTGGTCGCCCCGTGGGGACAGTATCAGCTACTGTATGTCTTCCCTCCTCTCAAGTTGCTGCCGAAACTTCTCCACAGGATAGAGGTAGAGGGAATTCCAGTTATCCTGGTAACTCCGGACTGACCTCGTCGAGCCTGGTATGCCGACTTGGTGTCGCTGGTCGCGGACGCTCCTTGGAGACTTCCTCTCAGGGAGGATCTGCGGTCTCAGGGACCGATCTTCCATCTTGCTTTACAATCGCTGGCTTAATGGCCAGGCCATTGAGACCCAGGTACTGAAGGACAAGGGAGTGTCAGCTTCAGTTATTCCTACTCTAATTAAAGCAAGGAAAGCGACTTCCAGCACATTGAAGTCTTATATTGCGTGGTGTGAATCTCTTGGATTTCCTCCACGTACTTATTCGGTGACCCGAATCTTGGCTTTTCGGCAACAGGGCGGAAGTTCATCCAGGGGGTGCGACACCTGGCTCCGCCAGTGCACGCACCCTTACCGCCCTGGGATCTTAATCTGGTATTGTCGGTTCTTCAGAAACCTCCCTTTGAAGATATTAGGGAGATTCCCTTGCTTACTTTATCCCAGAAGGTGGCCTTCTTGGTGGCTGTCACTTCTGCACGCAGGGCGTCAGAACTGGCCGCATTATATTGTCGTTCCCCCATATCTGGTGGTTCATAGGGATAAGGTGGTTCTTCGTCCGAATCCATCCTTCCTTCCTAAAGTCGTTTCAGAGTTTCATCTGAATGAAGATATTGTATTACCTTCTCTGTGTCCTAAGCCCAGCCATCATCGGGAGTTTGCATTACACTCCTTGGGTGTGGTTCGGGCAATCAGGGTATACCTGAAGACTACAGACTCGTTTCGTGAAACAGATTCACTTTTTGTGATCACGGATGGCCCCAAAAAGGGGTTGCCTGCATCTGCCGCCACTATCTCCAAATGGATCAGACAGACGGTGGTACAGGCTTATTCTATTAAGGGTCGGAATCTTCCGTTCCCTGTTAAGGCGCACTCCACTCGGGCGCTTAGTGCTTTCTGGGCCTTCCGCCATCAGGCGTCAGTGGTCCAGGTTTTCAAGGCGACTACTTGATCGTCGGTTCATACCTTTACAAAATTTTATAAAGTTAAAGTTATGGCATCGTCGGATGCCTCTTTTGGCCGCAAGGTTCTGCAGGCCGCAATTTGAGGAGACCGGCGGTCTGCCTCAAGGGTTTGTTGGGTTTTTCACTTAGGTCTCATCTTTTTGCGCGATGAGTCCTTGATGCTTCTGGTTGGCTCCGGTTGGGCCTTCTGGATTTCTGTTATCCCACCCCTCATTTGTGGCACTGCTTTGGGACGTCCCAATGTGTTATTAATCAAGAGGACTGCGTCTGTAAAATCTTACCGTAAAATCCTTTTCTCTTAAGCTCATTGACAGACGCAGTACCCGCCCCTCGGTTTTTGAGTTGGGTTGGGTTATATTCTCTGACACTGCTTTGTGACATAACTGACTTCCTGTAGCAGAGAGGAAGAGGATATACCCTCTGGGACTGCCCCTAAGGTGTGGCCAGAACGTTTTCCTTCCGTCTAGTGTCCTACTCCTGTAGAGGGCAGTATAACCCAATGTGTTATTAATCAAGAGGACTGCGTCTGTCAATGAGCTTAAGAGAAAAGGATTTTACGGTAAGATTTTACAAAAATTCATTTTTTCCCTTGCCACGCAGATTCTGCCATGACTTGGTGTAGGGCATATCCCGCTTGCCCTGGAGGGGCTGTTGGACCAGCTGGCACAGGGGCTGCAATTTGTTTGCGATGCTGCGCTGGTCGAGGCTTCCTTGTTTGGGTCACCTTGTCGTTTTCGGCGGTGGTTGTCCAGTGTCTACTTGACCAGTGTTGGTCTGCGCGTCAAACTTCTACTACGGTCTTAATGGATCTCCCTGTTCAGGGGGATCCCCGGTTTGGCGCTGCCCTGGATGACATTATGTAAGGGTCTCACGGGCGAAGAGTGTTTTCTTCGGGCCTTCGTCGCAGTCGGGGGGTTCTGCCCTTTTGGCTCGCAAACAGTTTCTTCGTCCCTTGGGGACGGTCGATGTGACGAAGTCCTTCCGGACTGTCGCGTGTGGTTCCAAACGACCCGGGTCTGGAGAACATGAGATCGTTTTTTTGCAGACTTGAGGACTAGGCCTACTCGGCCTGAAGGTGCTTCCTCACCCATGTAGGGGGTGGGGGGAGGTCCTTGCCGATCGAGGACCTTCTGCTGGCCTGGATCCCAGGCTGCCGGGTTCAGGAGGTCATGCAGTCCAGTTGCAAGATCGAGTTCCAATCCGTTTATTTTCGGTAAGGTTTTTTCCCTTCAATTGTACGGCGGTCCCCGGATCGCTTACTTGGCGCTCTGTGGGGCAGTTCAGGCTCTGGTTCAACAAGTATGACCAACTGGTCCTTTAATGGTTCCTTGCAAATGAAAAATTCAAGTTGGTATCGGTTCGCACTGCGATGGCTTCCCTGCATCAGGGGGATTCCTGGCTTCCATAGACATCAAGCTGTCTACCTTCACATCCTGTTATGTTCGGGACACCTATGGGTTCTCAGTTTTTTGCCGTTGGGAAGGATCCCTACCTGTTTGTGGCATTGCCCTTGGGTCTTGCTTATGCTACTAGGGTCTTCACAAAGGTGTGGCTCCGGTCCTAGTGCTGTTGCGGCAGCAGGGAGTATCGGTCTGGGGTTCCTGGCCGATCTGCTTCTCCGTGTGGAGTCTCCTACAGTGCTGACAAATGACCTTGTGGGAATAGCGGAGACTTGGTTCGACCCCCTCCCATGACTGGCTGGCAAATATTCAAGGGTATTCGGTGTACCGGAAGGACAGGGTAGGAAAAAGAGGGGGAGGAGTATGTCTCTACGTCAAGAACAATGTAAGGGTGATAGAGAGGAGTGACATTACGGAAGGGATGAGTATGGAGTTAGAATCCGTATTGGTAGAAATCCATAGGGAAGGAGAAAAGGGAAAAGTAATTGTGGGGGTTTGCTATAGGCCACCTAAACAAGGGGAGGAGGTAGAGCTGGAATTTTTAGCACTATTGGGTAAAGTGGCAAAGCTAGGATCAGTCATCATATTGGGGGACTTCAATTATCCCGACATTGACTGGGGAGAGGGGACTACACACTCACATAAGGCCCGTCTATTCACGGAAACCTTACAGGATAATTACATGTCACAGTTGGTGGATTCTCCTACTAGGGAAAATGCAATCCTGGATCTATTGATCACTAATGACCCAGACCTAATCTCAGAGGTAGGAGTCCAGGACTACCTGGGCTCTAGCGATTACAGGATGATCACATTTAGCGTAAATAACAATATAGCATGGCAAGTGGGGAACGTAAGAACCCTTTACTTCAGAAGGGCAAACTTTCCAAAATTGTACTCATTGATGGAAAGGGTTAACTGGGACCAAACCTTGGCATCACTGACCACAGAGGAAAAAATGGGAATGCTTTAGGAACATATTAAGCAAATGCATCTTGCAGTGCATTCCTATGGGAAATAAATTTAGAAGACAAAGCCAAACCTGGCTGGCTAAACCGTAGCGTTAAAAAACTTATTAGGGGAACAAAATCGGCCTTCAGGAAATATAAATCAGAGGGCACAGTATCGGCTTTCGACCAATACAAGGAGGCAAATAAGAGTAAACATGAAATCAAGATGGCTAAAATACTTTGAGAGACACATAGCGGAGGATAGTAAAAAAAACCCAAAAATTCTTTAACTACCTCAATACTGGGCACTTAAACCCCCTTCCTTCCCAGACCAATTTTCAGCTTTTAGCGCTGTTGCAATTTGAATGACAATTGCGCGGTCATGCAACTCTGTACCTAAACCAAATTTGTGTCATTTTTCCCCCACAAATAGAGCTTTATTTTGGTGGTATTTGATCACCGTCAGGTTTTTTCTTTTTTGGTGCACAAATAAAAAAAGACAAAGTTTGAAAAAAAAAAAAAAGTTTTTTTGTTTAGGTTATAAAATTTTGTAAATAGACATGTTTTTTCCTGCACTGATGAGCACTGATGATGCCGCACTGACAGGCACTGATGGGGTGGCACTGATGGGGTGGCACTGATGGGGTGGCACTGAAAAGGTGGCACTGATATGCAGCACTGATGGGCACTGATAGATAGCACTGATATGCGGCACTGATGGGCACTGATATGCGGCACTGATGGGCACTGATATGTGGCACTGATGGATAGCACTGATATGCAGCATTGGTGGGCACTGATAGGCAGCGCTGATGGGCACTGATAGGTGGCACTGTTGGGCGGCAATGATCGGCACTGATCGGCACTGATGTGTGGCACTGATCGGCACTGATGTGTGGCACTGATCGGCACTGATGTGTGGCACTGATCGGCACTGATAGGCAGCACTGGTGGGCAATAATGGGCACTGGTGGGCGGCACGGATAGATGGCAATAACGGCACTGGTGGGCAGCACTGATAGATGGCATTGGTGGGCAACACTGATGGGGAGGGCACTGGGGGGCTCTCTGAGCCCTGCTTGCCATCCCTGGTGGCCATGGTGGGCATCCCTGGTGGTCATGGGTGGGCATCCCTGGTGGCTTAGTGCACCCCCCCCCCCCCCAGGGCTGCACTGGTAATCAATGTTCTGATTACCAGCACAGACCCCCCCTGTGATCAGTGAGTAATTAGAAATACTCACTGATCACCCCCGCAGCAGCACCGATCATCCCTCTTCTCCTCACTGACAGCATCTGTCAGGAGGAGAAGAGATCGAAGCCGTTACAACGGCTCTTATTACATTACATGATGGCTGTGATTGGACACAGCCGTCATGTGATCAGGAGGGCCAATCACAGGGCCCTCCTGCCGAATGATGTTGCTCTGTGTCCGAGGGACACAGGCAGATCGAGATCGCGCCGCTGCGCGTGCCCGCGGCGGCGCGATCTCTCTCCTTCTGAAGGATGTTCCGGAACGTCCATTCAGAAGGACATGACTCCCACCCGGCCGTATATCTACAATGGCCCGGGTGGGAGGTGGTTAAACATATCAACAGCAAAAAAATTAGGGCAGAGCATATTGCACACATAATTAACGATGATGGTTACAGAGGACACTGAAAAAGCAACCGTGCTGAATGCTTTTTTTCTCGTCAGTATTTACACAGGAAACGGAGGGGTACACTGTCCATGACTGTATGTGTCCATGACACTATGGCTAACAGAGGGTGAAATCAGGGAAAGGCTGGATAAACTTAACACAAACAAATCACCAGGCCCGGATGGCGTACATCCGAGAGTACTCAAGGAACTCAGTAAGGTTATATCTAGACCACTGTTCCTGATCTTTGCTGACAGTATTAGGACAGGAGATGTACCAGGGGAGTGGAGGAAAGCAAACGTGATTCCGATATTCAAAAAGGGTCAGAGGCATATACCGGGAAATTATAGGCCTGTCAGTTTGACATCAGTAGTATGTAAACTTCTGGAGGGGATGATAAGGGACTATATCGTAGAGTTTGCTAAAGACAGCATCAGCAGTAACCAGCACGGGTTTACAAATGGGCGTTCTTGTCAAACCAATCTCTTAACATTCTACAAGGAGGTGGGCTGTGAGCTATATAGGGGCAGACCAGTGGATGTGGTGTACTTAGATTTCGCTAAGGCGTTTGATACAGTTCCCCATAAGCGCTTAATTTATAAAATAAGGTCTGCAGGTATCGACAGCAGGGTTTGCTCTTGGATACGGAACTGGCTAAAAGGGCGTGTCCAAAGGGTGGTAATAAACAGCGCATACTCAGACTGGTCTGAGGTAGTAAGCGGGGTCCCCCAAGGCTCAGTCCTGGGACCAACCTTGTTCAATTTATTCATAAACCGCATTGAGGACGGGATCAGTAGTACGATATCAGTTTTTGCAGATGACACAAAATTGGCCAGGGCAATAACTGCACAGCATGAAGCAGATATCATACAGGATGACCTGGACAAAATAACGTAGTGGACAACGACTTGGCAAATGAGGTTTAATGTGGAGAAGTGTAAGGTTTTGCACTTGGGGACTAGAAACATAAAAGCACAATACACATTAGGTGGGGAACCCTTGGGGGGATCAAAAATGGAGAAAGATCTGGGAGTCTTGGTTGATGATAGACTAGGCAACAGCATGCAATGTCAAGCGGCAGCTGCCAAAGCCAGCAGAATATTAGCATGCATAAAGAAAGGGATGTATTCCAGAGATAAGTCTATAATCCTTCCACTTTATAAAACTCTGGTCCAACCGCATATTGAGTATTCTGTCCAGTTCTGGTCGCCAGCCCTCAGGAGGGATGTGTTGGAGCTTGAGAGAGTCCAGAGAAGGGCAACTAAACTAATTAGGGGATTGGAGGACCTTAATTATGAAGAGCGTCTGCAATCGCTTGATTCATTCTCCCTGGAGAAGAGACGCCTGAGGGGGGGACATGATAGCAATTTTTAAATATCTCAATGGGGATCTCCGCTTAGAGAAAAAGCTGTTCAGTCGAAGGGATTGCATGAGGACTCGGGGGCATACAATGCGATTAGAGGAGAAGCGTTTTAACCTCAGGCAACGTGGGTGGTTCTTTACTGTTAGGGCTACAAGATTGTGGAATTCTCTACCACCAGAGGTGGTTTCTGTGGGTAGTATGGTGGCTTTCAAAAGACTATTAGACGTACATCTCAAGGATCAGAACATTCAGGGGTATTTGAGATGATTACAGCCACACACACCTACACAGGTTAAACTGGATGGACTGTTGTCTTTATTCAACCTCAGAAAAAAACAGAATAAAAGGGAAGCAGTTGCAAAATATGGCTACAACAAGGGTGAGGTATGTTAAATCACATGAAGCTTTATTGAATTGGAAAATATTTTGATAAAAAAATGAAACAACAACATCAACATTACATGGAATGGTGTTAAGAAATAACCCACTGACATGAAGATAAAAAGCTGTAGGGGGTCCTGTCTGGTGAAATTGCCGCCACTACGCTAGGATCAGACTCCACCCACCACCCAAATGGCATATGAGGAAATCCACCGTTCACTTGGAGATCAAGGGATAATCATAGTTAAAATTAAATTTAGTTTTAAACACTCTTGGATTATGAATATGTGTGTATGTGGAGAAAACCACCTCCAGGTTTGTTGAGATACCCAGTTGGGAATAATAGACAAGTTGATGGTGTAAAAGTCTCAATCCGTGGTAATGCAGAAATCTCCACACATGACCGTTAGATGCAGGGTCCTCACACCTGTATTGGTATAAAGGGCAGTTGATTGCTCTACCATGTAAATATGTAACTATGTAATTTGGAAGTCGCACAAACTCTGGAGGAGTTCAGGTGGGTTCTGAACCTTCAGAAGTCATCCATGGTCCCTTGCATGAGACTTGACTATCTAAGCCTGACTTTGGACTCACCCTCAGTCAGGGGAAAAGACTCTTGGAACCTCGGACTGCGGTTCATGTACCGCACATGGTCGTCCCTTCGGACCTGTATGAGAGTTCTGGGACGGATAGTGCCGTCTTTTGAGACGATTCTTTCGCTCAATCCCTCTCGGGGATCCCCCAGAAGGCGATCCTTCCCGAATGGGACTAGAATCCAAACTCTCTGGCTGAGCTGGCTGACCAGGGAGTCTTGAGCTTGAATCCCCCCTCCACTTTTTCCTGAACACTTATCACTGTGGATGCAAGCCTGTCTGGGTGGTAAGGAGTCCTTGGCAGGTTCTCTGCTTCTGGAGTATGGTCCCTGATTACCGTTCAATATTCTGGGGCTGAGAGCGATCCGGCTTTGCCTGGTTCACTGGATCGGGCACCTGCAGCTGCCTGGTGCATGTTCAATTGACTACGCTACGGCCGTGGCTTATGTCATTCACCAAGGGTGTCCTTGCGGCCTTGGATGTGTCAATTCCTCATTGGGCAGTGCGCCTTGTTCCAGCTCATCTACTGTTCTCTTTTCAGCTGTGGAAATCTTGGTGGGCGGATTGCCTCAGTCGACAGGCCTTGGATGCAGGGGGAATTGTCCTTCAATCCGGAGTTGTTTCTGCAGTTGCGCCTTTGTTGGAGGTACTCCAGACATGGACCTGTTGGCGTCGCATCTACAGGGTAGTGCTGCGGTTTGTGGCCTGCTCCCAGGACCCTCTGGTGGGTGCAATGGTGGCACCATGGGTTCTGTCATGGGCAAGAATATTCGCTAGGTTCAACTTGAATGATGCCGTGGAGTTTAGTATGGTCACCTGCGCACGGCTGCCGCCGGCATGCTCCTGTGTACATGCTCACGGATAGTCCAAGATCAGTCTCAGCTACGGTCTGCCTTTCCTCCTCCTAATTTTGGTACGCCGGCCTGGTCAGGCTGGCCGCAGACGCTCCTTGGATAATTCCTCTCAGGGAGGAGTTATTGTCTCCAGGGCCCATCTTTCATCCGACTTTGCGGTCTCTGACTTTCCCGACTTGGCTGTTGTATGCCAGGTGCTGAAGGACAGGGGTTTGGCTGCTTCAGTGATTCCCACCCTGCTTGAGGCGTGGGAAGCGACTTCTATGGTGATTTTTGTTCATCATACGAGACAGTCGTATATTGCATGGGCTCCCCCTCGCTCTTATTCGGTGGCCCGGATCTTGGCTTCCTTCAGTGGGGAGTTGATCACAAGTTGGCCTTGAGTACTGTCAAGGGTCAGGTTTCGGTTTTGGCAAATTTCTTCCGAAGGCCGCTGGCCGTCTGTGCCCTGGTGCGTGACTTCTTCCAGGGGGTGCGATGCTTGGTGCTTCCGGTGCGACCTCCGTCACCCTCTGGGGACCTTGATTTGGTGTAGTCGGTTCTTTCAGACCCTCTGTTTGCAAGTATTCTAGGGTATCCCCTGCCTACCTTATTACAGAAGGTGGCCGGTATTGTTGCTGTCACTCTGCGTGCAGGTGTTGGCACTGGCAACATTGTCCTGTCGTTCTCCCTATATGTTGATCATGGGGCCAAGTGGTACTTTGATCTGTCCTTCCCTCCAAAGGTGGTTTCTGGTGTTCACTCGCACTGGGACATTGTATTCCCATCTTGTGTCCTGAGCCCTCACATCCTAAGGAATGTGCATTGTTTACTCTGTTTAGAGTGTGGGCACTCAAGGTGTACTTGGCGTCTACGGAGTCTTTTCGTGAGTCAGGCTCGCTCTTTGTACTTACGGATGGCCCGTGAACGGGACTGCCTGCGTCTGCTGCATCTATTCCCGGATAGTTCGGACAGACGGTGGTGCAGGTTTATTCAATCAAGGGTCGGGTCCTACCCTTTCCCTGTTTTTGCGCGTTCTACTCGGGCGCCTAGTGCATCCTGGGCTTTTGCCTTGTAGGCATCTGTGCAAGTCGGCTACCTGGTAGTCTGCTCACACCTTTACCATGTTTTAGAAGGTGGATGTGCTGGCATCTGCAGATGCCTATTTTCAGCTGCAAGGTTTTTTGCTGACTGCTGTTTGGAGGGCTTTTGGCCTTCCTTAAGAGTGTTTACTGTTTTTTTTAGGTAGGCCTCATGTTTTGTTCTGAGTCCTATGTTGCCTGGTTGGTTATGTTTGTCCTTGGGGACTTGTTCTTTTCTGCTGTTCCCACCCCTCATTTTATGGCACTGCTTTGGGACGTCCCTACTAATATGAATCAGAGAGATCGGTGTCCGTCAGTGAACGATAGAGAGAACTAGGTTTTTAACTTACCGTAAAATCCTTTTCTCTTAAGTTCATTGACAGACGCAATACCCGCCCCTCTAATTTGAGTTGGGTTGGTGTTACTTTTCTGACACTGCTTTGATATAAAACTGGCATCCTATGCAGGAAGAGAGAGGGTGTACCCTCTGGGACTGCCCATAGCCGTAGCCAGAACTTTTTTCTGCCTAGTGTCCTACTCCTGTAGGGGGCAGTATTACCCTACTGATATGAATCAGAGAGAACTGCGTCCGTCAATGAACTTATGGGAAAAAGATTTTGCGGTAAGTCAAAAATCCAGTTTTCTCCACTTCGCTATAGAAGAGGAGCATAATCAATTTGTGGCGTTACCCTTTTATCTCTCCTCCGCTCCCAGGGTCTTTACCAAGGTGTTGGCTCCGGTGTTGACATTACTGCTCTAACTGGGGATTTCGGTACTGGGGTACCTGGACAATCTCCTATTGAGTGCGGACTCTCACTCAGCCCTGTTGAACGACTTGACGTTCACTGTCCGAACACTGCAAAAGTTCAGATGGAACATCAATTTAAAAAAATCTGCCCCGATACCTTCAATGAGATTGGATTATCTGGGCCTGATTCTGGACTCCGCTTTGGCGAGGGTCCTTCTTCCCCCAGACAAATTGCTAACAACAACCCGATCCCCCCCAGCAATTTTTGCAAACAATGTGTCTTCTCTGCGGACTTGCATGCGGGCCTTGGGTCTGATGGTATCAACCTTCGAGGCGGTTCTGTTTGCTCAGTTTCACACAAGCCAAAAGGAGATTCTCGTAAAATGTAACAAGGATCCAAAATCTTTGGATAATTTGATTCGGCTGAGTCACAACACAAAGTCTGCTCTTCTGTGGTGGTTTCAAGCATCAGCACTTTGCAAAGGCAAGTCCTTACTGCCGTTGTATTGGATGGTGGTAACCACGGACACCAGCCTGTCAGGCTGGGGTGGAGTGCTGGGAAAACTCTCTGCCCAGGCAGGGATCCTGGACGGTGGAAGAGTTCAAGCTGCCAATAAATATCTTGGAGCTCAGAGCGATAAAGCTTTGCCTCAGTCATTGGACGGCTCGTCTGCAAAGTTGCTCGGTCCGGATTCAGTCGGACAATGCCATGGCCGTGGCGTACATCAATCATCAAGGGGGCACCAAGAGTGTCTTGGCCTCCTGGAAGGTGGCTGAGAAGTTATGTCTCAGCTCTCTTTGCTAGACACATCTCAAGTGTGAAGAACTGGCAGGCAGATTACCTGAGTTGTCAGGTATTAGATCAGCGGGAGTTGCCCCTACACCCGGAGGTGTTTAACCTCCTGCGTGTCCTGTGGGGGACACCCGATGTCGACCCGTTTGCTTCTCGACTCAACAAGAGGCTTCACAGGCTTGTGGCCAGGTCAAGGGATCCTCTGGCTGACACCACAGATGCACTGGTGGCTCTTTGGTGTCAGTATCAGCTGATCTATGCTATCCCTCCGCCTAAACTCCTGCCGAAGCTGATGCGCAGAATATTCTGGTGGCCCCAGACTGGCCTCGCTGGTCTTGGTATGCAGACCTGGTAAGGTTGGTCACGGATGCTCCTTGGAAACTTCTTCTCAGGGAAGATCAGCTATCTGAAAGGCCGATCTTCCATCCTGCTTTTCAGTTGCTGGCTTTAACGGCGTGGCTGTTGGAAGCCAGGTATTGAAGGATAGAGGTCTTTCTAAATCTGTGATTCCTACACTACTGAAGACCCGGAAGTCAGCTTCCAGGAAGATCTACAATCGTACGTGGAAATCGTACATTTCATGGTGTGAATCGTTGAAAGTGCACCCTCACTCTTTTTCGGTAGGTAGGGTTTTGACATTTTTTCAAAAAGGGGTTGAACAGCTTTTGGCTTTGGGCACTATCAAAGGCCAAGTATCAGCTTTGGCTGTGTTTTTCCAACATCCTTTAGCTATGCATGTCCTGATTCACACTTTTATTCAGTGGGTGCATCATTTGGAGATCCCCGTTACCTTTGTGGAATTTGAATTTATCAGTTCTTCAAAAACCTCCTTTTGAGAACATTAGGAAGATTCCCCTGCTTACATTATCTCAGAAGGTTGCCTTTTTGGTGGCTATCACTAATGCCCGCAGGGTGTCTGAATTGGTGGCATTGTCTTGCCGCTCATCTTATCTGGTGTTACACAGATGAAGTGGTACTTCGACCTAATCAGTCGTTTCTTCCTATGGTGGTTTCTGATTTCCATTTGAATGAAGACATTATGCTGCCTTTACTCTGTCCTAAGCCCAGGCATTTCAAGGCAATTACTTTGCATTCTTTGGCTGTGGTTCGGGCAATTAGAGCTTACCTGGCGGCAACTGAATCTTTCAGGAACTCGGACTCTTTTTGTCCTTACCGAAGGACCTCGTAAAGGAATAGCTGCGTCTGCTGCGACCATATCCAGATGGATCAGGCAGATGCTGGTTTAGGCTTAGTCACTAAAGGGTCATGTTCCTCCTCTCCCGTGAAGGCGCATTCTACTACAGCGCTGAGTGCCTTTTGGGCTTTTCGCCATCAGGCATCAGTGATGTAAGTTTGCAAGGTGGCAACTTGGTCGTCGATGCACACATTTAGAAAATTCTACAAGGTAGATGTGTTGGCATTTTCAGATGCCTCTTTTGGCCGCAAGGTTTTTCAGGCTGCTGTCTAAAAGATATATTTTTCTCTTTGGTGTATGGTTTTTTTTTTGGTGAGCTCCAGTTGTTACTGGTTTAGCTCCTTGTTACTGGTTTAGCTCCTTGTTACCTGGTTGGCTATGTTAAGCCTTGTAAAATTGCGTTTTTCTATGCGTTATAATTTCCCACCCCCTCATGCTAATACTGCTTTGGGACGTCCCAATGGTCAAGAAGATATGAAGCCTCGTCTGTCAATGAACCATAGAGAAAACTGGATTTTTTTTACTTACCGTAAAATCCTTTTCTCTGAAGTTTGACAGATGCAGCACCTGCCCCTTTAACTGAGTGGAATGGGGTTGTTGTCTTCTGAACACTGCTTGCAACGAAACTGAGGGCTGTAGCAGAGTGTGTGGGGTTATGCCTGCAGGGACAGTCCCATAGTGGTGTAAGCTTTTTCCTGCCTAGTGTCCTTCTCCTGTAGGGGGGTTGCATAACCCAATGGCCAAGATGATACGAAGCTGCATCTGTCAAACTTAAGAGAAAAGGATTTTACGGTAAGTAAAAAAAATCCATTTTTTTCACAGTTGTCTACTTCTAGGCCTCGTTCGTTCAGTGACGCCATGGTATAGGCAGAGACGTCAGTTTTGTTGCACACGTTCTGCAAATGCACAAAAAAACGTTTCTTCTCTTCAATCGTCTTTATGTGCCCTGTTCACACCACACAACATGCCTGAACACTGACTGAATCGTGCATGAAAACTAATGTGAAACAGATGTCTGCAAGTGAAATCTGTGCTGTTTCCCCATCAATCAGTTTTCATGCAGGTATGGTGTGAAGGAACGAGCCCTTAGTGTTAAAAATTTTAATAGGCAGTAACATGTTCAGTACCTGATTTCTGTCGAAAATTGTGTTGATTTCTCAAAACTTTAAATGTACAGAATATTGGCACCTAATGTCGTCCCGAAGGGTGACCGAAAATCGGTATCGGCCCTGAAAAATCTATATTGGTCGATCCCTAGTAAGAAACCAGTGATGGCTTTGGAATCCAAGATGAGTTTCTTTTCGGAAAGCAAGCGACCTGGGGCTCTAAGCAACCGACTTCATGCAAGTTCGCAAGACACACCAGACCCCCAAACCCTCTTGTTCTGGAGGCAAAAAACTCTTCACATAGAAGCCCCCCCCCCCACCAATAATGGTGTGGATGTGGTGATGGCTCTTGGCTTTAGTGGCTTCCAGGACTTGGGTAGTTGCAGACAGGGTTCTGCAGCATGCTGTCCCAATAATGCAAGCTGGAGATTCACTGCTTTCCCTCCACGCTTTATGCGTTAAAGGGTAAATCACATAGTGTAAAACCACTTTAAATCTTTATTTAAAAAAGAGGTAAACATGCACTTATATTTTTCAAAGAGCTTAACATGTGCATATCCGGCAGTCACACAATTTTTTCCTTCCTGCTGACGCACCCCCTGTCAAATTCTCTCCAGTCCTTTAAACTTACTTTCAGGTATGCATCATACAAACCCCAACTTTTGCATTATGTCTGCACGACTTCCTCAGAGGCTTTATGCAGGTGGAATGCATATTGGGCTCATTGAAAATGTGTTGTGCATTTTTTCTATTCATAAATAAGATTAGGACACTACGCAGAAAAAAACAGCTTGGTAATGCCAATGGGCAGTCCTAGCTGGTATACATTCCCCTCTCTGCTATAGGCCTCATGTTTGTTTTTTGTTTTTTCTTCTTCTGCCAGGAATAAGGACCTAGCTCTCTTCTAGGATCTCTGGATCTGGCAATTCCCCCCCCCCCCCCGAAATCAACAGACAGGTTGCGCGGCGGTCTGGCATATGGAAGGAGCCTCCTCGGAGACGCTGTACTTCTTTCTCAGCACACAAAAACGTTTTTACGTCCATCAGGGGTCACTGATATGGGTTTCAAGCCCTCTTCGGGAGGTTCTAAGCGGTCCCATTCCAGCAAGTCAGTGGTTTTCTTTTGACCCATGGACAGGGCCCCTTCAGCATTAAGCTGCGCCCACACCCATGCCTGGGGTGCTGAGATGTCTTTGTTGGTGTCCGGGCCTGTGGTCCTCTTTGGTGAACGGTAAATGGGTCCACAAAGTAATTCTGTCCGGTTGCAAGATAGTTTCTTCCTTGCACTTTGGAAAGGTTCTTTCCTTCCAATGTACGCCTTTCCTCAGATCGGTTGCAAGCTTTTTTCAGGGTGGTGCAGGACCTGTAGCTTCAAGGAGTGATTGTCCCAGTATTAGAAGGGTTTCAATGTTTTTTTTGGTACCGTTTTACTGTCCCAAAAAAGGAGGGCAAGATTTGTCTGATTCTGGACCTCAGGGCCCTGAACCGTTTTTGTGCGGGTACAGAAATTCAGAATGTCCATTCCAATGGTGGTGGCATCCCTACTTTAGGGGGCTTTCTTAGCCTCCATCGACCTCAAAGATGCATACTTGCACATTCCAATACGTGCCCGACACCAGTGTTTCGTTACCTTTTGGTCTCGCCTTGGGTCTTCAGGTAGGGGTTCACTACGCTCTTGGCGTTTCTATGTCAGCTGGGGATTGCTGTACTGGGCTACTTGAATGACCTCTTGCGAGCAGAGTCCTTGTCTGCATTGATGGACGACGTGGAGATCACTATCCAGACTTTAAAGGAGTTTGGTTGGCTTCTTGACTATTAAAAGTCTGCCCTGCTCCCGTTCAGGAAATTGGATTACCTGGGTCTGACTCTGGATTCAGCTCTGGCCAGTGTTTCTTCCTCTGAAAAAACTCTAGAAGTTGCATTCTGCGATTCATCTGTTGCTGTCCCACAGGTGGTCCTCCTTCCCGATCTTGCATGCGAGTGCTGGGCCTGATGTTGTCTACCTTTTTGAGGCTGTCCCGTTTGCACAGTTCTATATGAGGTTCCTTCAGAGGCAGATCCTGGTAAAATGGAATAATCCAGACTTCCGATCAATGTCTTGGAAGTTCGAGTGAGCAGGCTGTGCCTGGATCACTGGATGGATGTGTTCCGGGGGCTCCTGGTACAGAGCCAGTTGGACAATGCCACGGCAGTGGCTTATTTCAATAACCAGGGCAGAACAAAAAGTGTGACGGCTCTGGAGGTATTCAGCATTCTCCAGTGGACAGAACGCTTCGTTATGGCCTTCTCTGCCGTGCACATTCTAGGTGTGGAATATTGGCAGGCGGACCAAGGGGAGTGGTCTCTACATCCAGATGGGTTTTATCTGATCTGTCTGCAGTGGGGCAAGGTCCAGGTGTCTGCCTTGGCGGTCTTATTTCAGCGACCCTTAGCCACGCATTCCTTGGTGCGTACTTTCATTCAAGGGTTTGATGCCTGAATCCGCCAGTGGGGTCTCCTTTATCACCGTATCATTTGAACTTGGTGCTCTGTTTTCCAGAAACCTCCTTTTGAGAATATTTAGGAGATCCCCCTGTACACTGGCTATTTCGGTGGCAAGGGATGATTGTCCCAGTTTCCTCTCAGGAACGCTCTCAGGGGTTCTTTTTCAAAGTGGTTCACTGTTCCCAGGAAAGAAGGCAAAGTGCGTCTAAACCGCTGTGTGCGGGTATGGATGTTTTGAATATAGTCCATTCGCATGGTAGTGGCGTCCATACACCAAGGAGACTTTTTGGCCTCCATCGATATCAAGGATGCATATCTACACATCTGTATTTATGCTGGACACCAGCGTTGTCTTTGCTTCGCTGTTGGAGAGGAGCAATATTAATTTGTGGCATTACCCTTTGGTCTCACCTCCCCCCCCCCAGGATCTTGACATTACTGCGACAACGGGGGATTGCGGTACTGGGGTACCTGGGTGATCTCTTAAGAGCAGACTCCCATTTTTAGTTCTCCCATTCAGACTCTGCAAGAGTTCGGTTGGAACATCTATTTGAAAACATCTGCTCTGGTACCATCTTCAAAACTGGATTACCCTGGACTCCGCTTCGGCGAGGGTGTTTCTTCCCCCGGAAAAGCTGCAAAGTTGCAGAGGGCGATTCGTTTGCTGTTATCCAGCAACTTGTCCTCTCTGTGGACTTTCATGCGAGCCTTAGTTCTGATGGTGTCGACCTTCGAGGCGGTTCCGTTTGCTCAGTTTCACACGAGACCCTTACAAAGGGAAATGGTTGTCAAGTGGAACAAAGATCCAAAATCCTTGGACACTATGATTCAGGTTAAGTCACAGCACAGAGTGCTCTTCTGTGGTGGCTTCGCTCACTGGCCCTACACTAGGATAAGTTCTTCCTCCCATTGTATTGGACCGTGGTAACCATGGATGCCAGCCTGTCCGGCTGGGGAGGTGTGTTTGGGAAGCTGTGTGTCCTGGGGTCCTGGACCAAGGAGGAGTCCAGACTACCGATCAATATTCTTGAACTCAGAGTGATAAAGCTTTACCTGAGTCACTGGAGAAATCGTCTGCAGGGGTGTCCAGTTTGGATTTAATTGGACAATGCCACTGCCGTGGCTTACGTCAATCATCAAGGGAGCACCAAGAGTGCCTTGGCAGCCCGGGAGGTGGCCAAAATCCTGAAATGTGTAGAAAATTTTGTTCCAGCCCTTTTCGCTATGCATATCCCAGGAGTGGAGAACTGGCAGGCAGATTACCTGAGTCGTCAGATGTTGGATCAGGGGGAATGGTCCCTGCACCCTGAGTTGTTTCACCTGCTGTGTGTCCGGTGGGGGACGTCGACCTGTTTGCCTCTCAACTCAACAAGAAGGTACAGAGGTTTTTAGCCAGGTCTCGGGATCCTTTGGCTGTTGCCACAGACACCCTGGTGGCTCCTTGCGGTCAGTATCGGCTGATCTGTGTAATCCCTCTGCTGAAACTCCTGCCGAGGCTTCTGCGCAGAATAGAGGGGGAAAGGATTTCAGTCATTCTGGTGGCCCCAGACTGGCCTCGCCATTCTTGATACGCAGATCTGGTAAGGTTGGTCGCCGATACGCTCTTCCTCTCGGGGAAGATCTGCTGTTTCAAGGACCGATCTTCCATCCTGCTTTACAGTCGCTGGCTTTAACGGCGTGGCTGCTGAAAGCCAGGTATTGAAGGACAGGGGTCTTTCTGACTCAGTGATTCCTACACTGTTGAAGGCTAAAAAAATATACCTCAAGGAAGATCTATCATCGTACGTGGAAATCGTACATCTCGTGTGAATCTCTGAAGGTGCATCCTCGCTTTTTTTCGGTGGCTAGAATTTTGACCTCCCTCCAAAGAGGGATTGAACAGCGGTTGGCCTTGAGTACTAATAAAGGCCAAGTGTTGGCTTTGGCTGTGTTTTTTCAACGCTCTTTAGCTATTCATGCTTTGATTTGCACTTTTATTCAAAGGTTTCGCCATATGGCTCCTCCGATACGATCCCCGTTACCTCCATGGGATCTGAATTTGGTGTTATCAGTTCTTCAAAAACCTCCTTTTGAGAACATTGGGGAGATTCCCCTGCTTACACTATCTCAGAAGGTTGAGTTTTTGGTGGCTATTACGTCTGTCCGCAGGGTGTCTGAATTGGCAGCGTTGTCTTGCCGTTCACCTTATCTGGTGGTCCACAGAGATGAAGTGGTTTTTCTACCTAATCAGTCGTTTCTTCCTATGGTGGTTTCTGATTTCTACTTGAATGAAGACATTGTGCTGCCTTCACTCTGTCCTAAGCCCAAGCATCCCATGGAAATTGCTTTGCATTCTTTGGATGTGGGTCGGGCAATTATGGTTGACCTGGTGGCTAATGAATCCTTTAGGAAATCAGACTCTGTTTGGCCTCACTGAAGGTCCTCGAACGGGATTGGCTGCGGCTGCCGCGACCATATCCAGATGGATCATGCAGACTGTGGTACAGGCTTATTCACTGAGGGATCAGGTTCCACCTTTCCCTGTGAAGGCGCATTTTGCTAGGGCACTGTGTGCCTCTTGGGCTTTTCGCCATCAGGCATCAGTAATGCAAGTTTTCAAGGCGGCAACTTGGTCACCAGTTTGTGCACACATTCACAAAATTCTACAAAGTAGATGTGTATGCATCCTCGGATGCTTCTCTTGGCCGCAAGGTTTTGCAGGCTGCTGTTTAAATGCGAAAATATTCTCTTTGAGGATGTATTTGTTTTCTAGGCGAGCTCCAGTTTTTCCTGGTTGAGCTCCATGTTCACTGGTTGGCTAAGTTTTTAGTCTTTGGGAAATTACTTTCTTTTCTGCGTTGTTTTCCCGCCCATCATGCAAATTCGGCGTCCCAATGGTCAAGAAGAATATGGAGTTGCGTCTGTCAGTGAACGATGAAGAAAACTGGATTTTTGACTTACCGTAAAAAAAAAATTCTCTGAAATATTTGACACACGCAGCACCCGCCCCTCTATTTCTGAGTGGGGTGGGGTTTTTTCTTCTAAACATTGCTTGCAACAAAACTGAATCCTATTGCAGATTGAGTGGGTGTATGCCTGCAGAGATTGCCTCATAGGTAAAGATTTTCCCAGCCTAGATTCCTACTCCTGTAGGGGGCAGCATAACCCAATGGTCAAGAGGAATATGGAGCTGCGTCTGTCAATGAACTTCAGAGAAAAGGATTTCTTGGCAAGTCAAAAATTCAGTTTTTGACTTGCAGTAAAATCCATTTCTCTGATGTTCATTGACGTATGCAGCACCCACCCCTCTGTGGAGTTATAATTCTTCTGCCACTGCTTGTAACAAAAGTGAGTGGCTATAGCAGAGAGATGGAGTATACCCCCTGGAACTGTCCATGGATGTAGCCAGAATTCTTTACTGCCTAGTGTCCTACTCCTATATGGGGCAGTATAACCCAATGGTTATGAATATCAGCTTTGTCCGTCAATGAACATCAGAGAAATGTATTTTACAGTAAGTCAAAAATCCCATTACTGCACAGCGCCACTGTGCAGTCACGTGACCTCCCGGCTGAAGTCAGAGAGGGTAAATTCCAGCCCCACCCTCTGTAGTCCTTAGATCGGGAAAGAAGAGCAACAGGAGGTCATGTAACCCCACAGCGACCCTGTGGAATAGGATATTTAGCTTCATAAATTAAACGCACAACACATGTATGTATAGCTTGTTATTACACAGTGGATGCTAGTAATTGTCCTCACTGGCTTTACAAGCACTTTAAATATGGTGCATAAGTAATGAATTCAAAGGTTAATTCTCTGTACCTGGTATTATGCTTTTTGAATAGTAATGTACAATTTACTGACGGATTGTATTTTATTTATAGGTTTATGGTGGACTATTCTCAGCAGACAAGTGTTGGTATAGATGTAAGTTGCAGAATGTAGTTGATAATGAGCAGGTAAGGAAATGCCTTATAGACAACCTTGCAGCATTGTCCTAGAGTGGAAAATTGCTTTGTGGGGGGGGGGGGGGGGGGTTGGGTTTTGGGTCAGTAAATGATACCTCTACTGTTGAAGTATGCCTACGATTCAGTCAGTTGATGTGCAATGAGATACGTGTGAAAGAAGAACACTACCACCACCATTACGAATAAGGTGATAACTTACCAGATAGGACTTTACTGTATGATTGAGGTTAGAATGCATTTGTGTTAAACTTCTCTGTCAATTGACAATAAAAACCGTTGTTTTTTTTTATCTTCCTCCTCTGCAAGACCCTTGAGCACCTCTAAACCAGTTTTGGATTTGTTTTGATTTTTTTGTGGGTGAACACCTGGGCATTTACTTTAAGTGTAGCGCTGTGGCTACCCTTGAAAATTATCTATCTATCTATCTATCTATCTATCTATCTATCTATCTATCTATCTATCTATCTATCTATCTATCTATCTATCGCATTATCATACATTTTAACGCATCAGTCCTCCAAGGCACCCACTGCCATTTAATTGCACCCCGGTTTTTATGTTTTCATGGTTAGGACTTGGAAGGAAGGCTAAGTGAGTCATCTATGCATGAAATCAGAAACTGGGGTTAAGATAAATGGCAGCAGGTGCTCTGGACTGATCAGTCCGATACAATGAGTATCCGCAGGCAGCTGTGAAGCATGGAGGAGGTTCCACGCAAGTTTGGTCTGCTTTCCTGCAAATGGAGTTGGAGATTTGGTCAGGATCAATGGTGTCCCCCCTGCTGTGAAATACAGGCAGATGCTTCATGCCATACCATCAAGGAGGCATTTGATTGGCCCCAAATTTATTTTGCAGCAGGACAATCACCCCACACATACAGCCAATGTTATAAGGAAATATCTTTAGTGTAAAGAACAAAGTCCTGGAGCTGATGTTTGGCCCCCAGAGAGCTCTGATCTCAACATCAAAAAGACAGTTCTTTTGGCAGAAAAAAATGCTCATATAGAGCATTTGTATACACAGTTTGGGAGAGTTTTGTGTTTTTTTTTTTTTGTGCCAGAAAGCTCTGATCGGATTTGCAAACCAGAAGGGTTTTTTTCTTTTATTCCTCTAAACGCTGAGCTCAAAATATGCTTCTAATAGTCCTAATGTCCATGGACACATAGGATAGCATTGAGCTGCTTCTACAGGCAAAGCCAATACTCCTGTAGAAGCAGCTATTTTTGTAAAAAAATAATTTCTCCTCGCCTTCCAGGATGGCCCAAACAGTGAGAGATGATAGGCTCCTCCCTACCGGAAACACAATCAATTACAATCTGTTAAAAGGCCCCACCCTTCCCTCTGCCCCCTCAGTTTTAGATTGTGTTTCTTCCTGCAACGAAACGTTTGTTATGTTCACTGACCTACAGACTCTGAGAGTCGAACGGAACCCCTGTGAGCCAGGTTCAGCAAAGGGCCTTCTGAAGAGCTGAGCTCTACCTGCCATCTCCGTAGGCTTCTCACAGGTCGCCTCCAGGTACACAGGCCGTTGGTCACCTGAGGTGTCCTTCTAGGCCTGTTTTCCGGCACCAGCAGCTCTCCTCCACGGAAGGATTTTGAATTTCCCGCCGGACGGGCGTTTCAAACCTTGTCTTCAAACAGGAGCTTCTGGCACAACGTCAGGATGCGTGCGCGCAATTATGAAGAGGAAGAAAAATGTGGATCAGACGCCGGAACTGCTTCCTAGCGGTAGAGCAGACTCCCATTGCAGCTCGGACAACTGCTGGGGAAATGAAGCCCTCCACGTCTCATCCTCCGGGTAAGGAGGAGGAGAGTCCGGTCCAGGTGTCGGTGGCGAAACCCAGGTCGAACCGGGTAAGTGCGGACAACTTTCCCTTCATGAGTTGTTCCTTCTAAAGTCTGCCGGAACAGACTTAAAAATGCCTGGAAATTGTCCCATTTCCCCCGACCTTAGTCAGACTATGCTATGTCCTTTGTATGGTTTTCAAGTTTATTTGTTTGGGAAGAGTGATGCATCTATTGCTTTGTATCCTGTCTTCCAGACTCCATGAGCAGTTCACAAGAAACCTCTACTCCTACCCCAGCTTTATCAGGCTCTGTTGCCTATAAGAAGTGTGGTAATTGTGGGGATAGGTTATCCAGTTCCTACACTAAGCTTTTCTGCCCTAAATGCATTTACAAGGTGGCAGGAAAAGAAGCTTCAGGGTTAATGAAAGACTTCCTTAATACAGTACAGGAGTAAATATTAACTACTATTAAAACTGTACGTTCTTCAGTAGGAACCCCAAGTATTGTAGTACCAAAAGATCTATCTTCAATGGAAGGTACCTCTTCACAAGAAAGCTCTTTACCTAGGACAGGACTTTCAGGTCCCCTACCATCTTCCCAAAGTATTCCTTCAGCACAAATAAGGGAAGAAGCTAGGTTATCACCAGAGGAGAGCCGCTCAGATTCCCAAACCTGCTCAGAAGGTGAAGGGGACAGGGACTCAGATGCTCCAGATGAGGCAGAACCATCTAAAAACCTATTTGGTTTTATAGAACATGCAGGGACTCCTCCAGGCCATTTATGCCTGAGAAGAGATACCAGATTTGCCAAAAGAGACCTCGGCACAGGATAAGCTCTATAAGGGACTAGGAAAAAGTCCTTCTAGAGTTTAAGATGAGCAGGAAGAGCGATCTGGTGGTGGTTTCCTCTTCTCCTGCAGGATCCCCAGATGGGATATTAAACTAGCTGATAACAAGGTCTCAGGTTTAATGTAAGACCCCTCCTTGCATGTGCTCAGGAGTTCAATTAAGAAAACCTGGGGCTGGGGTAAATCTGAAGGAGTAAAGCAACAGTGGTGCATTTACAAACAGAGTAAGAAAGAAGCAGCAATTCCTTATCCCACCCACTCAGCGCTTATGTGTTATACAATGCTCAATGGATTAGACACTGAACACCTGGCAACTCTGCAAGGTGTGGGATCTCATAAGCCAATATCCTCAACAAGCAGCTGCTATATCTTATCAATATCCAAAAACAGGTGCGTACAAGAGCAACGGCCCATATAAGCACTAGCAGCACTAAATACAGCCTCTTTATCAAAGGCTACGAATATATGGCTATTAATATATTAGGCACAATATATTGAGCAAGTGGATTCTAAAGGACAAAATTTTCATTAAAGTCCATAAAGTTCTCAAGGTGGAGTCATGCAGAGACCAGGGTGCATGGGAAACTTGATGTATGTAGTAGAGACAAGGCGTATACCACAGTGTCTTCTTTACTGATCACACAGCAACCACCAAGATCCTTCACCACACTGCTGTGCTCCCCCCCTTAGAGTGAACACGTACCCTTAACGCATGGGTATAGCGCTTTATTCAACCAGTGATCCTCCACTCTCTGATGGCGATCCCCTTAGGACTCAACTCCAGCTGGTAGAATAATGGACAGCACCTCCTCCTCTCCTCTCACATAGAAAGAGAATGACAGGGACCCATAGCGTAATATGTACACACCAAACTTTATTGATAATAATAAAATCACACTCACATGGGATAAGATGTAGTTAGGCAGAAACCATATCCAAGGACAATATCCTGGTCCTCCCGCTGCTAACGTTGTCCCCACTGAGCCGCACGGTACGGGTGATCCAGCCACCTACTCGCGATATTGCCCGGAATCAAAATGGTGTTATCAAGGGAACTCCTGGGATGTCCTCGGTATTGACAGAATGGCCGCGTGCTCACGCCCTCAAGAACCTTGAGAACTTTATGGACTTTAATGATCATTTTGTCCTTTAGAATCCACTTGCTCAATATATTGTGCCTGATATATTAATAGCCATATATTCGTAGCCTTTGATAAAGAGGCTGTATTTAGCGCTGCTAGTGCTTATATGGGCCGTTGCTCTTGTACGCACCTGTTTTTGAACAGTGGTGCATACCTCCTTTTACTTGGGGAGGTTAACAGCATATCTGATTGCAGCCAGATGTTTTTTTTTCGGCTTGTTTGTTGTACTCCCTCCCTTTAAGAAGGGTGATACTACCTGTTTCTCTTTAGCTGGGAACAAAATAACCCAGAAAACCGCACTCTTATGGGCCATAAACACTATAAGATTTTCTGAAGACTTTTTCCTTTAGACTTGCCAAAATCATATAATAGAAGTCAAATGTATGCAATCGGGCAGGCGCTTGCACTACATAGAAAAGGTAAATCTAAAGAAAATCTAACCACAAAGGTGGATAGTGTGTATCCAGCCTAAATCAGAGAAACAAGCAACGTCCCAAACCCTGTAATGGTCCTTGCATTGACAGAGAAAAGCTACACATTTTCAAGGGCCTAATAACAACCATAGAATTAATGTGTAAGCTTACGTTTACACCAGTACAACACCAAAATCACCCTATTTGAAGTGCGACTTGGATACGCCTTTTAATGCAATTTTGGATCTGATATTGCAGTCTCTGACTAGAGGGCGTTTCAGGGTAGTGAAGGCACCTGTTTTGTTAGTTGCTGCAGCTCTAATTGGCACAGGACCAGGGGTCACATAAGTCGCACCAGTAGAAATGGAGCTTAAGGGATGGAACCCCTAGTATTTAAGCTACTACTCATCCCGGGACGAACTAGATGCATTACTGTCTGCAACTCTAGTGGATGATTAAGTACAAAAATCCCTGTACAACAGCTACATATACATATTAACCTGTGTTTAATGCTTGCTTGTCCAGTCTTTCATGTTTCTGATTGCCTTCAAGCAAAAGACTAGCCATTACTAGAAAGAGGCTGAGGTAATTGATCTCCAGACTTGTGCTTGTTAAAAATCTTACATGCTGGGAAACTCGGAGTCACACCTTATTGGTAAGGTAACAGCTGCCACTAAAGGCGATGTATGCAACCCCCCTAGGCCTTCATTATTTGGAACTACCTGGTTTCTCCTCCAGGGGAGGAAGGTTTAACAGCTAGAGTCCTCTGCTGGTTATGTCTTAGTAAAATCACCAAGACTCTGACTTTTGCCTAGTTTGGCGTTTTTTCTTACAAATACACAATGTGGAAACTTTCGGTGTCTTTGGAGTGTTTTATTATTGACTAGCAAAAATATGCAACTTAGTTGTCTGTCTTTTGTCTGTCCAGTTCAGCTATATGGAAATTGGGGGTGTCTGCGGTTAACCTATTACACCCTTTTCTTCAGCTCAGAAATGCACTACACTGTTGGTAGCAAAATTTCTGTGGTTACTTGGCGGTAACCTGACTGCGAAGTCAGAAATGCACAAGGGGCTCCAGACTCAGTTTTATTATAACTACACTGGTGCTAACCAAAACGAACAAGTTTAAAATGATCATTCGTAACATCGGTTACAACAGCTGTACCGGTTTACTATTCAGAGATACGCAACCTTATGTTTGCTAGTGGTGTTTCTAAGTATCAAATAATACAGAACTGTAAAATTTGTTATAACTTGTGTTGCCTGCTTAATACATGCCTATATTAGGTTACCATGCAAAACGCACACCATCAAATATGGTTGCTCAAGCTGTACCCTGTTGCTAATCAAATATATGCAACTTTGTTGTTAGCAGTACTGTGGCACTATATGGCTATACCGGGTGGCCAATTATAAATGCACAACATGGACATGGCTAGCATCTTGGTACCCGTTTGACGATTAAAAAAAAAAAAAAAAAAAAATCCACGACATGGAAGTCTAGTGGTTTTTTTTCCATATAACTATGCCTTGTTACTTATCGGAAACAAGAAAACTTGAAAGTTCCTATCCTTTCTGGTATGTTTGTTATATGAAGGTACCTGGTCGGGTATCGGCAATACACAACAGGGGAGTGGCGTCCCTTCTGTCTTTTATGGACTTATTGCTGATCGTGTTACGGAAATACACGGCGAGACATGTTCTTGTATCTTTCTGTTGGACTGCGCAGCTGTATAGTCAATAAGGCAGACGCTCGGGTCTCCCTTTTTTATTACAGTATTTATTACACTTCTAAAAAATACACAACTAAAAGGATTACGTTGTGTCTTACGGGGTCTAGTTCATCTAGCGGCACCTCAGAAATACACGTCTGTCTACATCTTTTTTTTCTGGGGTGGTGCGTTAATAACGCACAGTCACTAGTTTTCTATACAGGTGATATTATTTATACATATATCACTTTGGTTACAGACCTTGTATACCCAGGGGAATAGAAGGGCAGAAGCTCTGACTACAGAAGCATCAGATGCCAGAAAACTCAGTCCTTTTTTGTTCAATCAGATCAGAGGTTTTCCTCTGCTTAAAAACCTGGTTAGGTCGCAGGGCCCTCGAAGAGGGGGATACATTATCATCCTCTTCCCTTTATGAACCATGTGCATAGGTGCATGGTAGTCTAAGAGACGGTATCAGAACCTGTCTGACCCGTATACCTTAACTATAGGTTTACATTTCGGTTTGTATTCTTCCAGGGTACCTTACGGTACTGAAAGGGTCTAACTCCTTTTCCGCTTAATTGTGAACAGATCTATAAGGAGTTAGCTTATAGAGGCAGGCATCAGGTAGGATACCTGATCACTAAGGTATGGTTAAAAGCATCCCGGTAACAAACTCCTGTTTTTTCCCACATTTCGGGCAGGTGTATAAGGAGTTTGGTCAAGTGTATAGAACTTTGTTCACAACTAACATCCAGTTGTGACGGAAGTCATAGCTTGCTGTACTTGGAGTGTATACCAGTCCAGCCCTTTTGAACCTATAGAAGAGGGTTCCTTTTTAAGTTTTGCTTCTCAAAACTAGCTTCATGTTAACTGTCTCTTCAACCAGAAGTGTAGGGAAATTACAAGATCTTTCTAGGAAAAGACCCTGTATGTTTTTTATTCCCATATAGGATTACTCGCAGGCCAGATCCCTTAGATCTGCCCAAAGGTACCTCTTCTCTTAACAGGTAGTAAGAGGTAAATATTTTCCATCCTTAGGTGGTAACCCTATGGATATAAAAGAAATGAATTTTCACTGATTAGATGTGAGGAGCCGCCTCCTCACATAAATACTGAGGATCAGGGAATTTGGGAAATCTAATCATCCACTGATCCTCTACTCTGGATCAATAGGACTACGGTCCACAAAGCCTTCAGCCCCTAGGTTGATTGGATAAGCCATTAAACATGTCTTGTGAAGTTTTAGGTGTTTCAGCACAATAAGAAGCCCTGGAGACATCCTGGGCCAAAAAAGCTGGAGCACCTTGATAAAGGATCCACAATATGGCCACCTAGTCCAGACATAGCACCTGAAACATGACCGTGTTGAAATACTGTCCCGAAAGGTCTTACAGGCAGTTGTCCCACCCTAAGGTAGGCCTAAAAGGATCTCTATTATCCTCTCACTGTTTGGGCCGTCCTGGAAGACGAGGAGAGAAAACCTACCGTTAGTTTTACCGGTAACGGTCTTTCTTACGAGCCTTCCAGGACGGCCTGCCTACCCGCCCTTGTTAAAAGGGTGTATGGTAATATGAATAAACTTATGTGGTAAGTACCTATAGAATTATGAAGAACACTTCCCTCGGAAATGGTTGTGGAAGATACTTTTTTTTTTACAACTGAGGGGCACAGGGAAGGGTGGGGCCTTTTAACAGATTGTAATTGATTGTGTTTACGGTATGGAGGAGCCTATCATCTCTCACTGTTTGCTCACTGTTTGGGCCGTCCTAGAAGGCTCGTAAGAAAGACTGTTACCGGTAAACGAACGGTAGGTTTTTTAAGCCAGTGTGCATGGACCCGAAGTCTGTCTGGGATTACATAAAGGGATGGAAGGATTGGAGGCAAGCCTACAATCCAGTTTGTGGTTCTCCAAGATGTTTGGAACAGTCTACCTAGCGAGTTCCTAGTAAAACTGTGTGCAAGTGTATCTAAAAGAACTGATGCTGTTTTGAAGGCAAAGGGTCAAATATTGGTTTAGTTTGAATTTCTTTTCTGTTCATTTACTTTGTTTTGTTAAATGATAAAAATAAACTAATTACACTTTTGTGAAAAGCATAAATTAACAGCATTTTTCACACTTGCCTTAGACTTTTATGCACAGTACTGTGTGTATATGTATATATAATATATATGTGTATACATGAGGGAAAAAAGTATTTGATTCCCTGCTGATTTTGTACGTTTGCCCACTGACAAAGAAACAACCAGTCTATAATTTTAGTGGTAGGGTTATTGTAACAGTGAGCGACAGAACAACAACAAAAAACGCATTTGAAAAAAGTTATATATTGATTTGTATTATGATTGCATTTAGAGTAAAATAAGTATTTGACCCCTTCGCAAAACATGACTTTGTACTTGGTGGCAAAACCCTTGTTGGCAATCAGAGGTAAGCCGTTTTAGTTGGCCACCAGATTTGTACACATCTCAGGAGGGATTTTCAGTAAAATGGGAGGTAGATGGCGCTGCCTGCATAAACCCCTAAATGTAATAAATATGAATATACAATCCTAATATACAGAATACATCTTAATAAAATGCTATATTGATAAAATTCATAAAATTAAAGTGAATAAGTGCAAACACAGGGGGGTTAAAACCCTTACCTGAATGTGCCTAAGTGACTTGTGCAAGGAAGAGATACTTCAACTTCCTTAAAATGGCCTGAAAGGCCCTTAACAAAACGTGCCCGAGTGACTGTGCAAGGAAGGAATAGCCCCAAGAATTAGGGTCAACTTCCTTAGAATAGAAAGAGTGAATGAGTTGTGGATGCAACTCAAATGTGCAGTGACTGTAGGTAGAAAAACTTTAAACAGTGAATAGCGTGAAAAGGCACACTGGTGCAGAAAAACACATATGAAGCCTTTATATAAATTAATATAATAAACCAACAAGCCCAATGGGGCGTGCAGAAAATGCAAAAAAATATATATTGCATATTATGCGATTCACCGAAATCACATGCACATCAGAACACTCTGATAAAGTGCTAGTTTATGCAAAAAGGTGCTCAGTAATTTACACAGATATTAAATAAATATACATGTGCAAAAATACTAAAAAATTAGGTAAAGTGACTGAGATGAATATAAGTGATTTTAAAGCGGAGTTCCACCCTGGATTTGTTTTTTGTTTTTTTAATACCCCCGGGACAGTCAGGGCTAGTTCATTCCACAATGGCTAGCCTCTGATCTGTCCCGGGTTGCACTTACCTGCAAGACGAAATACTTACCTTGCAAACGTCTTGTCCAGCGCTGCCATCTCAGATGTGGGCAGCTTGAAGCCAGCGCGTCCTCTTCGGCGTCTTCTTCCGCCTTCTGTGGTCCCACGATGCTCTGCGCCGGCCCCGACGTCACTTCCGGGTCACGCGCGTCACCCCTCCACAGCTTCTGGGCATGCCCAGAAGCTGTTTAGAAGGGGATGACGCGCGCGACCCGGAACTGACGTCGGGGCCGGTGCAGGCGCAATGATTCCTGGGAGCTATGACGTCCAGCTCCCAGGAATCATTGCAGAGCCAGGAAGTGACGACGGGCCGCGGCCGAGGAAGGAGGAAGAAGGAAGTAAGGTAAGTATATTTTCTTCGCTACGAGGTAAGTAAAAAAAAAAAAAATATGCGATTATCCATTTCTTTTTTAGGTGACCCGGAGCGAGAAGATGGAGGTAAGTATAAAAATAGGGTGGAACTCCACTTTTTTAAAATCCCAAACGCACAAATACTGTAAAAATAGCAAAAAATTAAGATTAAAAACACAATTGTTTAAAATGGTGCATATATAGTTGTAAAATCACACATGCTATTCAGCAGGGGAAAAAAACAGTCCAAAATATATGCAATATAAATATATTGCATATATGTCCAAAATATATGCAATATGGAAAATCCAAAGTCCCACAACACAATTCAGCAGGGCAAAAATTGTCCCAAATATATGCCACAATCAGATATAAGACAGGTATCCTTGGGATGTTCCCAAATCCCAAAACAGTTATTAGAAAGCCAAGAGTATCACAACCAGAGTGACTTAGGTGCAGGTGCCTTAAAGATTCCTCAGGTGTGCTAGGTGAAGTGGTCAATCGGTGCTCCCCGCACTCCCAGGACCGCACTTACCAGAGGTAACTACCCCTACAAGGGTAACAAGCCTGTGGGTAGTAGTTGGCTACTCCGCTCCTCACATCCCAGCCCTCGGTTTCCCTGGGTGGTCTGGTCAAATCTGGGTAGTATCCCTATGTATGGAGACTGTGATCTGTCCGTACCTGGTCCCTCTAAAGATCGTGCTCTAGGAGCGCAGTAGCCAACTACTACCCACAGGCTTGTTACCCCTGTAGGGGTAGTTACCAGTCACTCTGGTTGTGATACTCTTGGCTTTCTATTAACTGTTTTGGGATTTGGGAACATCCCAAGGATACCTGTCTTATATCTGATTGTGGCATATATTTGGGACAATTTTTCCCCTGCTGAATTGTGTTTTGGGACTTTGGATTTTCCATATTGCATATATTTTGGACATATATGCAATATATTTATATTGCATATATTTTGGACTGTTTTTCCCCCTGCTGAATAGCATGTGTGATTTTGGAACTATTCATGCACCATTTTAAACAATTGTGTTTTTAATCTTAATTTCTCTTACGTCCTCCGACAGTCGCCGCCATCTTCATATTCGTCACAATGGGGTATTAGACTTTGCTCCGAAGGAGTAGCTAGGCAACAGAATATGTTAACATTAAAGCTTTTAACATATCCCACCCCCAGGGGGTGGTCCCCTCAGTCAATACCCTCCTACTTCCTGCATCCATATCTCAGTTTCAATGTCTAGCTTGTCAGGAGTAGCTGGATCTCTCTATGCTGGGGCTTTTTGCCTCAGCCTTTCTCTTCTTTTTTTGATTTTTTGTTTGAGTTTTTTCTCTCTCTTTATTTAGCTGTTCTTTTTGTCAGCATTAGTTAGTTCTTCTGATGAAGAGAATTCGTGCGGGCTGGGTCTCGGGCTGATCCCCCTGGTCGTGGGTCAGTGGCTTCCCAGCCTGCCTTCGAGCGTTCAGCCAGGTAACGCTCCTGGCACAGTGAACGACCCATCCCTGTTCGGTGCAGGGATGATTGGTGAGGTGGCTACCTCACTGGACGCTGTGCGGTTTCTTAACCCCGATTTTGTGCGTCCTGGATGCGACTCTCCCTGCCTTATGTGCAGCGGCTTGTTCGCCTGTGCGGGTTCCCCACGCCATTAAGAGGTAAGTGTATGTATGTGGGGACCTGTCTGTCGGGGGGGGTGTCAGTCTGGGACTGTGTAACCTGCCTCTGTTCACACCGTTTGGCTCCCTATCGCTCTGGCTGCACGCTGTGGGCTGTAGGGGGGGGGGGGGCTGTGTGACACTGTCTGTGTCAGCCTGTGTGAGGTGTGAAGAGTGTGTGCTGTGGGGCATGTTTTGTCATGTTTGGGGCACGATACAGCGATCGCTGTATCGCTGTATTGATGTTTTTTACATGTGTGGTGTTATATGCATCACAGTAGTGGGGGAGCGGCGGTTTCGGCGCCAAACGGCGACATTTTGACTGCGCTCGCTCCGGCCGCATGTTTTCACTGCGGGCGGCCATTTTCTTGTAGCCTTCCATAGGCTTTAATAGAGCGCCCTGATTTCATCACTTCCTCTTTCCTGGGTGCACCGATCGAGGCGGCAGCAACAGCAGGGGTCTCTTCAGGTTTTATCCTTCTGTTCTTCCTATATCCATTGCCTGTGTTCAGTTTTGTCCCTGTGGGGGTCTCATTGTGCTTGTGTGTGTGTGTGCAGTGGGCTGCGCTCGCCGCGCTTGTTAAAGGGGCATTTAACCCTTTATTCTCCGGCATATTTTTTTGGGGCAATGGATTCTCAGGAGGGCAAATTTCCTGCCACCTTGGTGGGAAGCCAGGGGACTGCGGTTTCCCCCCCAGGGGGGGATTTAGCCGAAGTGGTGGCTAACCTTGCTGCTCAGGTGCAGATGCTGGTGGCTGCTCAATCCACTAAAAGACCCAAAGTTTCTGTTTCTTCTGATTCCGAGGGTGATGGTGATGGGGCTGCTATGGCTGGGGTCTCCTTATCGGGGTCCCGTTCCTCCCTGGATCTCGTGGGGTCCGAGGTGGAGGCTGAGGTTGAGGGGGTTGATAATTCTCCCCCTGGTTCGCCTGAAGAGCTTGCAATCATGGATGAATTGGTTGCTTCTATAAAACAAACGCTGCGTTTGCAGGATGAACTGTGTCCTCCTGCTGCCCTGGCGGCTTATGGGACGCAGAAAAGACGCAAGACATCGCAGGTCTTTCCCTGCACTGATGATTTTCAGCGCGCTGTTAAGAAACAATGGCGCAATTTACGCAAGCCTTTTGCTGTGCCAAGTAGGTTCAGGCTGCGTTATCCTTTCACGCCTGCCACTGATGAACGGTGGTGTGTGCCACCCCCGGTGGATCACGCGATTGCGGTTTTGAATAAATCCACTGCGATTCCTGCAGAGGATACTCCGGTGTTCCGAGATGCCATGGATAGGAGAATGGAGTCTCTTGCCCGTCATACTTATTCTGTTACGGGTTCGATGCTGAAAGCTCTGTTTGCCTCTCTTATGGCAGCCCAGGCTGTCGCAAGTTGGACGCAGGTGCTTAGGCGCGTCTTAGTGGCTGATTTGGCCTCACCGGCGACATTGGATATGGTGGATCAAATCCATCAGGGTGTCATGTATCTGTGTGATGCAGACTTGGATTTAGTGCCGTTGGCTGCACGTGTACAAAGCGTGGCGGTGTTGTCTCGCCGCCTGGTTTGGTTAAAGTGTTGGTCTGTGGACCAATCTTCGCGCAAGACCTTAGCCAATCTGCCTTATGATGGATCTCGCCTTTTTGGGGAATCCTTGGATACGTTGATAAAGGGGATCACGGGCGGTAAGAGCACTCTCTTGCCCCACTTCCCCAAGGCTAAGGGGGCTCCTGGTAAGAAACATACTAATTTCTCTTACGTCCTCCGACAGTCGCCGCCCTCTTCATATTCGTCACAATGGGGTATTAGACTTTGCTCCGAAGGAGTAGCTAAGCAACAGAATATGTCAATATAAAAGTTTTAACATATCCCACCCCCAGGGGGTGGTCCCCTCAGTCAATACCCTCCCACTTCCTGTATCCATACTCCAGTTTCAATGTCTAGCTTGTCAGGAGTAGCTGGATGTCTCTATGCTGGGGCATTTGTCTCAGCCTTTTCTCTATTCTTTTTTGATTTTGTTTGAGTTGTTTCTCTCTGTTTGCTTAGCTGTTCATTTTGTCAGCGTTAGTTCTTCTGATGAAGAGGATTCGTGCGGGCTGGGACTCGGGCTGATCCCCCTGGTCGCAGGTTGTGGGTCAGTGGTTTTCCCGGCCTGCCATCGAGCGTTCAGCCAGGTATCGCTCCTGGCACAGTGAACGACCCATCCCTGTTCGGTGCAGAGATGCTTGGTGAGGTGGCTACCTCACTGGACGCTGTGTGGTTTCTTAACCCCGGTTTCGTGCGTCCTGGATGTGACTCTCCCTGCCTCATGTGCTGCGGTTTGTTCGCCTGTGCGGGTCCCCCGCGTCATTAGAAGGTAAGTGTACTTATGTGGGGACCTGTCTGTCGGGGGGGTGTCAGTCTAAGACTGTGTAACCTGCCTCTATTCGCACTATTTGGCTCCCTGTCATTCTGCCTGCACGCTGTGGGCTGCAGGAGGGGGGCTGTGTGGCACTGTGTGTCTGCCTGTTAATGTGTGAAGCGCTGTGTGCTGTGGGGCATGCCTTTGGTCATGTTGGGGGCACTGTACAGCGGTCGCTGCGGCGACCTGCCATGTTGATTTTTACATGGGCGATGTTGTACATCGCAGAGCGGGGGAGCGGCGTTTTCGGCGCCAAGCGCCGCCATTTTGCTTGCATCACCCCGGCCGCATGTTTTCAATGCGGGCGGCCATTTTCTTGTAGCCTCTCATAGGCTTTACAAGAGCGCCCTGATTACATCACTTCCTCTTTCCTGATGTGCACCGATCGAAGCAGCAGCTACTACAGGGGTCCCCTCAGGTTTTTAACTTTTCTATCTGCCTGTATCCATTGCCTGTTTTCTGTGCTATCCCTGTGGGGGTCTCATTAGGTTTGTGCGTGTGGCGGTGGGCTGCGCTCGCCGCGCTTGTTAAGGGGGCAGTTAACCCTTTCTTGTCAGCATAAGTTTTGTGGGGCAATGGATTCTCAGGAGGGCAAATTTCCTGCCACATTGGTGGATAGCCAGGGGACTGCTGTTTCTCCCCCAGGGGGGGATTTGGCTGTGATTGTGGCTAATCTTGCTGCCCAGGTGCAAATGTTGGTGGCTGCTCAATCCACAAAGAGGTCCAGAGTTTCAATTTCCTCTGGTTCAGAGGGTGATGGTGCGGGGGCTGATATGGCCGGGGTCTCCTTGTCGGGGTCCCGTTCCTCCCTGGATCTTGTGGGGTCCGAGGTGGAGGCTGAGGTTGAAGGGGTGGATAATTCTCCCCCTGGCTCGTCTGAAGAGCTTGCACTCATGGATGACTTGGTTGCTTCCATCAAGCAAACGCTGCGCTTGCAGGATGAACCGTGTCCGCCATCTGCTTTGGCAGCTTATGGGACAAAGAGAAGGCGCAAAACATCACAGGTTTTTCCCTGCACTGATGATTTTCAGAGCGCCGTTAAGGAACAATGGCGTAATATTCGCAAACCTTTTGCGGTACCCAGTAGGTTTAAACTGCGTTATCCTTTCACGCCCGCTACTGACGAGCGTTGGTGTGTCCCACCTCCTGTGGATCACGCGATCGCGGTTCTGAATAAGTCCACTGCGATTCCTGCTGAGGATACCCCGGTATTCCGGGATGCCACAGACAAGAGGCTGGAGTCTCTTGCCCGTCATACCTATTCTATTATGGGTTCTATGCTAAAAGCTCTGTTTGCTTCCCTTATGGCGGCCCAGGCGGTCGCGAGTTGGACGCAGGTGCTTAGACGCGTTTTGGTGGCTGACTCAGCCCCGCAGGCGACATTGGACATGGTGGATCAAATCCATCAGGGTGTCATGTATTTGTGCGATGCGGACTTGGATATGGTCCCGTTGGCCGCACGTGTACACGGTGTGGCGGTGTTGTCTCGCCGTTTGGTTTGGTTGAAGTGTTGGTCGGTGGACCAATCTTCTCGCAAGACTTTAGCCAATCTCCCTTATGACGGTTCTCGTCTGTTTGGCGAATCCTTGGATACTCTGATTAAGGGGATCACTGGGGGTAAGAGCACGCTCTTGCCCCAATCCCAGAAGGCTGTCGGCTCCTGGTAAGAAGCTTGCTTCCTTTCGGCCCTCTCAGGGGTCCTTTCGTGCCTTTCGGCCGCACTTTAAGGGCAAACCGTTCAAAGGTCAGGGCTCTCAAAAGAAGCCGTGGACGGGTAAGCAGAAGTCCGACCAATCCGGATCCGCTGCCCACAACAGTGCTGCCTGAAGGGGCGCCCTCACCCGGTTCTGGGGTGGGGGGACGCTTGCTCGGTTTTCTACAACCTTGGCTGGCCCGTGTTCGGGACAGTTGGGTTCAGGAAATCGTTCGATCTGGTTACAAGATCGAGTTTCTCTCTCGGCCGGAGAGCAGATTTTTTCCCTCAAATCTTCAACTGTCTCCGGAGCGTTTGCGGGATCTGCACCTGGCGGTGCGGGACCTGAGAGCTCAGGGAGTGGTGGTCCCGGTGCCTCATCGGGACAGGTTTCAGGGGGTTCTATTCAAATCTGTTCACTGTACCCAGGAAGGAGGGCAAGGTTCGTCCAATTCTGGACTTGAAGGCTCTAAACCGCTTTGTACGGGTTCGCAAGTTCCGCATGGAATCTCTGCGGTCGGTGGTGGCTGCCCTGGTTCCGGGGGAATTCATGGCCTCCATCGATCTGAAGGATGCGTACCTACACATCCCCATTTTCGAAGGTCACCAGAGGTACCTTCGATTCGCCATTGCGGAGGATCACTACCAATTCGTGGCGTTACCTTTTGGCCTCGCTTCGGCTCCGCGGGTTTTCACCAAGGTGCTTGCGCCACTGCTGGCCTTGTTAAGGGCCCAGGGCATCTCTGTCCTGGGGTATCTGGACGACATTCTGGTTCGATCTGCGACCAGCCAGGGTCTGGAGAAGGATCTGTCCGTCACGGTGCAGACTCTGCAGGAGTTTGGTTGGACGATAAATTATCCAAAATCGAAACTGTGTCTGGCGGTTCGTCTTCCCTATTTGGGAATGATCCTGGACTCGGTCCATGCGAAGGTCTTCCTACCGGACGACAAAATCAATGTTCTTCAGGGAGAAGTCCAGTCCCTCAGGGACGTTCCGTTCTCATCCCTGCGTAAGTGCATGCGGTGTCTGGGTCTGATGGTCTCGGCTTTCGAGGCAATTCCCTTTGCCCAGTTTCACACGAGGGGTCTCCAAGCGGAGATTCTGTCAAAGTGGGACGGGCGTCCGCAGTCTCTGGATGTCCAGATTTCGTTGAGCCGTCGCACCAGAAGGGATCTTCTGTGGTGGCTCCAGTCCCTGGCGGTGTCGGGGGGGGGAAAGTCGTTTCGTCCTCTTTCATGGACGGTGATCACCACGAATGCCAGCCTGTCGGGCTGGAGTGGTGTTCTGGGCGTTCTGTCCGCCCAGGGGACTTGGTCGGAGGAGGAATCCTCCCTTCCGATCAACATTCTGGAGTTGCGTGCGATAAATCTCTGCCTTCACCGTTGGACGGACAGGCTGCGCGGCTGTCCGGTTCGGGTGCAGACGGACAATGCCACGGCGGTGGCTTACGTCAATCACCAAGGGGGCACCAGGAGTGCCCGAGCGGCTCGGGAAGTGGCCGACATTCTTTCTTGGGCCGAGACTCATGTCCCGGCGATATCGGCGGTACACATTCCGGGGGTGGAGAACTGGCAGGCGGATTATCTGAGTCGCCAGGCCCTGGATCAGGGGGAATGGTCTCTCCACCCGGCTGTCTTCCAGATGTTGTGCGCGAAGTGGGGTCTTCCGGAAGTGGACCTGTTCGTGTCTCGTCTGAACAACAAGGTAAAAAGGTTCGTGGCAAGGACGCGCGATCCTCGGGCAGACGCGTCCGACGCGTTGGTGGCCCCGTGGCACCGGTATCGGCTGCTGTATTCCCGCCGATTCAATTGCTGCCCAGGTTCCTTCGCAGGTTGAACTCGTAAACCACACACGGTGATTCTTGTGGTACCGGACTGGCCTTGCCGGTCTTGGTACGCGGATCTCGTGAATCTGGCGGTCGACGCTCCTTGGCGTCTGCCTCTTCGGGAAGATCTCTTCTCTCAAGGGCCGATATTCCATCCTGCTTTACAGTCGCTGGCTTTGACGGCCTGGCTGTTGAAACCGAGGTCCTGAAGGATAGGGGTCTCTCTCCGGAGGTCATTCACACTTTGATTAACGCGAGGAAGTCTTCCTCGGGGAAGGTCTATCACCGTACTTGGAAGGCCTGTTTTGCCTGGTGTGAGTCCAGGGGGTTTTCACCTCGCACATACTCTGTGTCTAGGGTGTTGTCCTTCCTTCAGACGGGTGTCGACCAGCGTATGGCGCTGGCTACGGTCAAGGGTCAGGTGTCTGCGCTGGCCGTTCTCTTTCAACGTCCTGTAGCGTCTAACTCTTTGGTTAGTACCTTTGTTCAAGGGGTGCGACATCTGGTCCCTCCTAGGAGGGCACCCTTGCCTCCTTGGGACTTGAACCTTGTGCTGTCCGTGTTACAACACGCTCCTTTTGAACAGATCAGGAAGATCTCGTTGTCCATGTTGTTCAATAAAGTCGCTTTTTTGGTGGCGATAACTTCGGCTTGTAGGGTTTCGGAGCTGGCGGCTTTGTCCTGCAAGTCTCCGTACTTGGTCTTTCATCTGGATAAGGTGGTCTTGCGACCCAACCCTTCTTTTCTTCCGAAGAGAGTTTCGGATTTTCACATCAATGAGGACATTGTCCTGCCTTCGCTCTGCGCGAAGCCCAAACATCCGAAGGAGGTGGAGCTGCATTCCTTGGATGTTGTTCGGGCGATTAGGGTTTACCTGAAATCGACTGAATCTTTCCGCAAGTCGGATTCCTTGTTTGTCCTTCCTGAGGGACCTCGGAAGGGCTTGGCTGCGTCGGCCTCTACCATTGCCAAATGGATCAGACAGACTGTGGAACAGGCCTATACTTTGAAGGGGAAAGTACGTCTTGGGCCTGTCGTCATGGGGCTTCTGTGGCCCAGGTGTGTAAGGCGGCGACTTGGTCGTCCGTTCACACCTTCACAAAATTCTACAGAGTGGATGTTCAGGCATCGGCAGATGCTTCCTTTGGCCGCAAGGTTCTTAGTGCGGCAGTTCCTTAGAGCCTCTTGTATGGGCTTCTTGGCTGTTTGGGATACATGTTGTTATCCCTAGGTTATTTGTTTTCCTGGGATTTTTTGCTTCTGTTGAGCAAGTTTTTTCCGTTGCCCAGATGGTTTCCTTCCTTTGGTAAGGTTCCTTTCTCTGCTGTGGAGACGGCGTTGCCTGGGGCGCGGCTGCGTTTCCCACCCCTCATGTTTGGACTGCTTTGGGACGTACCCATTGTGACGAATATGAAGAGGGCGGCGACTGTCGGAGGACGTAAGAGAAAACGGAATTTTTGTAAAATCTTACCTGTAAAATTCCTTTCTCTGAGTCCTCCGACAGTCGCCGCCCCCGCCCCTCTTTTGGGGTTGATTGTACTCTCTACTGCTATTCCACTGAAACTGGAGTATGGATACAGGAAGTGGGAGGGTATTAACTGAGGGGACCACCCCCTGGGGGTGGGATATGTTAAAACTTTTATATTGACATATTCTGTTGCCTAGCTACTCCTTCGGAGCAAAGTCTAATACCCCATTGTGACGAATATGAAGAGGGCGGCGACTGTCGGAGGACTCGGGGAAAGGAATTTTACAGGTAAGATTTTACAAAAATTCAGTTTTTCGGCCTCCTCAGGGGTCCTTTCGTGCCTTTCGGTCGCACTACAAGGGCAAACCATTTAAGGGTCAAGGCTCCCAAAAGAAGCCGTGGTCTGGTAAACAGAAGTCCGGTCAGTCCGGACCCGCTGCCCATAACAATGCGACCTGAAGGGGCGCCCTCACCCAGTTCTGGGGTGGGGGGACGCTTGCTCGGTTTTCTTCAACCCTGGCTGGCCCTCGTGCGGGACCGGTGGGTTCAGGAAATCGTTCGATCTGGCTACAAGATCGAGTTTCTCTCTCGGCCGGAGAGCAGATTCTTTCCCTCAAATCTTCAACTGTCTCCGGAGCGTTTGCGGGACTTGCACCTAGCGGTGCGGGACCTGAGGGCTCAGGGAGTGGTGGTTCCGGTGCCTCATCGGGACCGATTTCGGGGGTTTTATTCAAATCTGTTCACCGTGCCCAGGAAGAAGGGCAAGGTTCATCCAATTCTGGACTTGAAGGCTCTGAACCGCTTTGTGCGTGTTCGCAAGTTCCGCATGGAATCCCTGCGGCCGGTGGTGGCTGCCCTGGTTCCGGGGGAATTCATGGCCTCCATCGATTTGAAGGATGCGTACCTTCACATCCCGATTTTCGAGGGTCACCAGAGTTTCGTTGCACCCGTTCTGGCTTTGTTGAGAGCCCAGGGCATCTCTGTCCTGGGGTATCTGGACGACATTCTGGTTCGGTCTGCGACCAGCCAGGGTCTGGAAAAGGACCTGTCCGTCACGATGCAAACTCTGCAGGAGTTTGGTTGGACGATAAATTTTGCAAAGTCGACGCTGAGTCCGTCGGTTCGTCTTCCCTACCTGGGAATGATCCTGGACTCGGTCCAGGCGAAGGTCTTCCTGCCGGAAGACAAACTCAGGACTCTTCAGGAGGAAGTCAGGTCCCTCAGGGACGTTCCGCACTCGTCTCTGCGGACGAGCATTAGATGTCTGGGATTGATGGTCTCGGCCTTCGAGGCGATTCCCTTCGCCCAGTTTCACACGCGGGGTCTCCAAGCGGAGATCCTGTCCAGGTGGGACGGGCGACCTCAATCTCTGGATTTTCAGATCTCGTTGAGCCATTGCACCAGAAGGAATCTTCTGTGGTGGCTCCAGTCCCCGATGGTATCGGGGGGCAAGTCCTTTCGTCCTATCTCATGGACAGTGATCACCACGGATGCCAGCCTTTCGGGCTGGGGTGGCGTTCTGGGCGTTCTGCCCGCCCAGGGAACTTGGTCGGAGGGGGAGTCCTCCCTTCCGATCAACATTCTGGAATTGCGTGCGATAAATCTCTGCCTTCCTCGCTGGACGGACAGGCTGCAGGGCTGTCCGGTTCGGGTGCAGACGGACAATGCCACGGCGGTGGCCTACATCAACCACCAAGGGGGCACCAGGAGTGCCCCGAGCGGCTCGGGAATTGGCCGACATTCTGTCTTGGGCCGAGACTCCTGTCCCGGCGATAACGGCAGTTCACATTCCGGGGGTGGAGAACTGGCAGGCGGACTATCTGAGTCGACAGACCCTGGATCAGGGGGAATGGTCTCTCCACCCAGCTGTCTTCCAGATGTTGTGCGCGAAGTGGGGTCTTCCAGATGTGGACCTGTTCGCGTCTCGTCTGAACAACAAGGTGAGAAGGTTCGTGGCAAGGAAGCGCGACCCTCGGGCAGACGCGTCAGACGCGTTGGTGGTTCCCGTGGCATCAGTACAAACTGATGTATGCGTTTCCACCGATTCAATTGCTGTCCAGGTTCCTTCGCAGGTTGCAATCGGAATGCAGCACGGTGATTTTTGTGGCACCGGACTGGCCTCGCCGGTCCTGGTACGCAGACCTCGTGAATCTGGCGGTCGACGACCCATGGCGTCTACCTCTTCAAGAAGATCTCCTGTCTCAAGGGCCGATATTCCATCCTGCTTTACAGTCGCTGGCTTTGACGGCCTGGCTGTTGAGACCGAGGTCCTGAAGGCTAGGGGTCTCTCCCCTGAGGTCATTCGCACTTTGATCAACGCGAGGAAGCCTTTCTCAGGGAAGGTCTATTACCGTACTTGGAAGGCCTATTTTGCCTGGTGTGAGTCCAGGGGGTTTTCACCTTGCACGTACTCGGTTTCTCGAGTGTTGTCCTTCCTTCAAACGGGTGTCGACCAGCGTTTGGCGCTGGCTACGATCAAGGGTCAGGTGTCTACGCTGGCCGTTCTTTTTCAACGTCCTGTGGCTTCTAGCTCCTTGGTTGGCACCTTTGTTCAAGGGGTGCGGCATCTGGTCCCTCCTAGGAGGGAACCTCTGCCTCCTTGGGACTTGAATCTCGTTCTATCTGTGTTACAACGTGCTCCTTTTGAACAGATCAGGGAGATCTCGTTGTCTATGTTGTCCAAAAAGGTCACCTTTTTGGTGGCGATCACTTCGGCTCGCAGAGTGTCGGAGCTGGCGGCTTTGTCCTGCAAGTCTCCGTATCTGGTCATTCACTTGGATAAGGTGGTCTTGCGACCTAATCCTTCTTTTCTTCCGAAGCGAGTTTCGGAATTTCATCTAAATGAGGATATTGTCTTGCCTTCGCTTTGCGCGAAGCCTAAACATCCGAAGGAGGTGAGGTTGCACTCTTTGGATGTTTTTCGGGCGATAAGGGTTTACCTTAAATCGACTGAGTCTTTTCGCAAGACGGATTCTTTGTTTGTTCTTCCGGAAGGTCCTCGGAAGGGCTTGGCGGCGTCGGCTTCTACCATCGCCAAATGGATCAGACAGACCATTGAACAAGCCTATGCTTTGCAGGGAAAAGTTCCCCCTATGCCTGTGAAGGCGCACTCTACTAGATCTCTGAGTACGTCTTGGGCCTGTCGTCATGGGGCTTCTGTGGCCCAGGTGTGTAAGGCGGCGACCTGGTCGACCGTACACACTTTCACAAAATTCTACAGAGTGGATGTTCATTCATCGGCAGATGCTTCCTTTGGCCGCAAGGTTCTTAGTGCGGCAGTTCCTTAGGGTCCCTTGTTTTGGACCCCTGGCGTTTTGGGATATGTTTTTTATCCCTGGGTTATTTGCTTTTCCTGGGTTGTTGCTCCTGTTGAGCAAGTTTTTTTCATGTTGCCCAGCTGGTTTCCTTCCTTTGGTAAGGTTCCTTTCTTTGATGTGGAGACTGCGTTGCCTTACGGCGCGGCTGCGTTTCCCACCCCTCATGTTTGCACTGCTTTGGGACGTCCCCATTGTGACGAATATGAAGATGGCGGCGACTGTCGGAGGATGTAAGAGAAAACTGAATTTTTGTAAAATCTTACCTGTAAAATTCCTTTCTCTGAGTCCTCCGACAGTCGCCGCCCCCGCCCCTCTTTTTGGGTTTGGTTGTATACTCTACTGCTATTCCACTGAAACTGAGATATGGATGCAGGAAGTAGGAGGGTATTGACTGAGGGGACCACCCCCTGGGGGTGGGATATGTTAAAAGCTTTAATGTTAACATATTCTGTTGCCTAGCTACTCCTTCGAAACAAAGTCTAATACCCCATTGTGACGAATATGAAGAGGCGGCGACTGTCGGAGGACTCAGAGAAAGGAATTTTACAGGTAAGATTTTACAAAAATTCAGTTTTTTTGCTATTTTTATAGTATTTGTGCGGTTTGGATTTTAAAATCACTTATATTCATCTCAGCACTTTACCTAATTTTTTAGTATTTTTGCACATGTATATTTATTTATTTAATATCTGTGTAAATTACTGAGCACCTTTTTGCACAAACTAGCACTTTATTATAGAGTTTTCTGATGTGCATGTGATTTTGGTGAATCTCATCATATGCAATATATATTCTTTTGCATTTTCTGCTCGCCCCATTGGGCTTGTTGGTTTATTATATTAATTTATATAAAGGCTTCATATGTGTTTTTCTGCAACAGTTTGCCTTTTCACACTATTCACAGTTTTTCTACCTAGTCATTGCATATTTGAGTTGCATCCACAACTCATTCACTCTTTCTATTGTAAGGAAGTTGAGCCTAATTCTTGGTGCTATTCCTTCCTTGCACAGTCACTCGGGCACTTTTTGTTAAGGGCCTTTCAGCCCATTTTAAGGAAGTTGAAGTATCCCTTCCTTGCACAAGTCACTTAGACACGTTCAGGTAAGGGTTTTAACCCCCCTGTGTTTGCACTTATTCACTTTAATTTTATGAATGTTATCGATATAGCATTTTATTAAGATGTATTCTGTATATTAGTATAGTATATTCATATTAAATTTAGGGGTTTATGCAGGCAGCGCCATCTACCTCCCATTTTACTGATTTTATTTAACTAAATATCCCTGGACTATAGTTTTAGAGGTGGGCTGCAGGCAGCAATCTTTTTAGTGTGATACACCAACATCCTAAGCGCGGATTCTTTACACATCAGGAAAGATTTTGTCCCACTCTACTTTGCAGATCCTCTCCAAATCATTAAGGTTTCAAGGCTGACGTTTGGTAACTGGAATATTCAGCTTCCTCCACATATCTTCTATGGGATTAATGTCTCGAGACTGTCTAGGCCACTCCAGGACCTCAATGTGCTTCTTCTTGAGCCACTCGTTGTTGCCTTGGCTGTGTGTTTTGAGTCATTGTCATGCTAGAATACCCATCCACGACCCATTTTCAATTCCCTGGCTAAGGGAAGGAGATTCTCACCCAAGTTTTGATGGTGCATGGCCCCATCCATCGTACCGTTTTGATGCAGTGAAGTTGTCCTGTCCCCTTAGCAGACAAACACCCCCAAAGCATAATGTTTCCATCTCCATGTTTGATGGTAAGGATGGTGTTCTTGGGGTCATAGGCAGCATTCCTTCTCCAAACATGGCGAGTTAAGTTGATGCCAAAGCGCTCAAATTTGGTATCTTCTGACCAGAAAACTTTCACCCAGTTCTCCTCTGAACCATTCAGATGTTCATTAGCAAACTTCAGACAGGCCTGTACTTGTGCTTTCTTAAGTAGGGGGACCTTTCGGGCGCTACAGGATTTCAGTCCTAAATGGCGTAGTGTTACCAATTGTTTTTCTTGGAGACTATGGTCCCAGCTGCCTTGGGATCATTAAAAAGATTCTCCCGTGTAGTTCTGGGCTGATTCTTCACCGTTTTCATGATCCTGAATCTCTACGAGGTGAGATCCTCCATGGAGCCCCAGACCGAGATAGATTGACAGTTGTGTTTATCCATTTGTGAATAATTGCACCAACTGTTGTCTACCTCTCACCAAGCTGCTTGGTGTTATTGTAGTCCATTCAAGCCTTGTGTAGGTTTACAATCTTGTCCCTGACATCCTTGGACAGCTTGTTGGGTCTTGGAGAGATATGAATCTGTTTTATTGCTTCTGTGGACAGGTGTCTTTTATACAGGTAACAAACCGAGATTAGGAGCACTAACTTTAAAAGAGTGCTCCTAATTGGACACCTTGGAGCCAGAAATCTTGCTGATTGATAGTGGATCATATACTTATTTCACCCATTAAATGCAAATCAATTTATAACTTTTTTCAATGCGGTTTTCTGGACATTTTTTTTGTTCTGTCTCTCACTGTTCAAATAAACATACCACTAACATTATAGACTGATCACTTCTTTGTCAGTGGGCAAACATACAAAATCAGCAGGGGATCAAATACTTTTTCCCCTCACTGTGTGTGTGTGTATGTATATATATATAAGTGTATGTGTATGTATATATTTACAGTGTGTGTATGTGTATATGTATATATATAATTAGTGATGCACCGATCCGATATTCGGATCGGAAATCGGCCCCAATCCGGGCAAAAGAGCTGGATCAGAGATCGATAAAATTTAGCCGTCCCACGGGCCGATCCGGGGCGTCGCAGCACCTACGTCATTAATCAGCCTCGCGCGTGTGTGTGTCGGGTATGGAGCGTGCCAAAGAGTCGGCAGTGTGGAGATATTACACCAGGGATCCTCAAACTACGGCCCTCCAGCTGTTGCAGAACTACAAATCCCATGAGGCATTGTAAAACTCTGATATTCACAGACATGACTAGGCATGATGGGAACAGCTGGAGGGCCGTAGTTTGAAGACCCCTGTATTACACGCTCACCATGCCAACGAGTTCCACATCTGTTTGCAATGTCTGCAAAGTGAATGTTTCAAGGGGAGGTGGTATAACTGCAAAGTTCAAATTTAATCAGGCACATCCAGAAACACCACGCTAAGGAGCACGCTGAATTCCTGCAGCTCAACAAAACCAAAGACAATACAGCCCAGCAGCAACAAACTTTGCAGGATGCATGTCAACGACGCGAAAAGTTTGAGGGAAAGTATGACAGCATCAGCAATAACACAGAAAGTTTTGGAATTCATTGTTTAGATGGTCAACCAATGTCAGTTGTTGAAAATGAGGGCTTCTGTCGCCTACTGGAACACTTGGAGCCAAAGTACTCTCTTCCATCACGCAAGTATTTTTCTGAGACCGCAGTGCCTGAACTGTACAAAAAAGTTTGCCAACACGTTTCAAGAGATTAAAGATATAAAGGCTATGAGCTTTACTACAGATATATGGAGCTCTGATGTGTGTCCAATGTCGCTTTTAAGTTTAACAGTCCACTGGTTGGACACAAGCTGGACACCGCACGGTGCAATGCTTCAAGCTAAAAATTTTCATGGTTCACACACCAGCAATACCATTTCAGCTACAATTAAGGCTATACTTGACCAGTGGCACACTCCTTTGAATAAAGTGCATGTCATACTCAGAGACCATGCAAGCAACATGAAAAAGGCCATAGACAAACTGGGGGTACGGAGCTTAGGCTGCTTTTCTCACAGCTTGCAGTCAATGAGGGGCTACTGTCACAACGGAGTGTGAGCAATGCCATTACAATCGGTAGACAAATTGTGGGGCATTTTAAACATTCTCAACTTGCGTATTCAAGGCTATAAGATATCAAGCTCCAGATGCAAATGCAACCTAAACGCCTGCAACAAGACGTCAAAAAGGTGGAATTCTACGTACTTGATACAGTCTTCTGGAACAGAAGCGAGTCCTCTGTGCTTACATTGCTGACCATGATGAACTGCCGAGTACACTGACCGCTAACCAGTGGGCTTTGCTAGAAAAAAACGAGCATTGTTTTAGCACCATTTGAAGAGCTAACAAAGTAAGCTCATCATCTTCCTCCACCGCTGACGTCATTCCAGCTGTCACCGTCCTCAAACGCATCCTTGCTAAAGAAGGCAATGCGAATACTGGCATCAAAACAATGACAACAACCATGCTTCAAGCTGTCAACAAACGCTTCAACACTGTGGAAGATGAACCCCTATATGCACTTGCCACCCTGCTGGACCCGAGATATAAAGACAGGTAAGTGAAGATTGTGTAACCTAACTAATTACATTAGCCCATCAAGTGTTAGAATTTTTCTATGTCCAAATTCACAGTCAGCACTGCAGCATGGCATCTCATCAAATACAGCAGAAGACAGTGTTCTTGTGGAGAGGAGAATAAAATGTATCTATCATATAAGAAATTTGAATGCCAATGATAATGAATGACATAATTAATTTATTTAGGTCTATATATTATATAGCCCCAATAAATGAACCATTGTCATTGTCATTCATCATTATCCGACTATTATAGATTTTCACTCTCCACGACCACAATAACACGTCTGCTAGTGTTACTGTATTTGATTAGATGCCATGCTATGCTGCTGCAAATTTTAAATTCCAACACTTGATGACCCTTAAAAAAACCTGAGGCTGATGGTTGATTCAAGTTTATATATATATATATATATATATATATATGTATATATACATATATATATATATATATATATATATATATATATATATATACATATATATCTTTTCAGCCTCAGGTTAGTGTCATGAAGTGTTTCATAATTAGCCTAACCTATGTTTTTATTTCTTTTTCAGATACTTTACAAGTGCACAATCTGCAAAGCGTGCAAAAGATGCACTGACAGCGGAACTAGAGGAAGACTTGGAACAGCAGAGCTGGAGCATCACAGACCACAGAACCACAAGACAAGGTCCCTCGGGTGGAAGCAGCAGCAGCACCGAGCAGCTTTATGCAAGAGTTTGACCACATTGTGGAGGAGTTTGAACTAGATCCCAATGCAGCAAGCAGCTCAAGCCCTGCATGGCTATTTTGCAGAGAAAACCATCGCTGCCTCAGACAACCCATACCAGTTCTTGGGAGTCAACAAATACAGATTACCTTGTCTTGCTGCCACTGCCACAAAATACCTCCGTGCCCCCTGCACTAGTGTAGAAAGTGAGAGAATGTTCAGCACCATTTCCAGCATTGTGGATGAGAAGAGAAATAGACTTACAGCAGAGAGAGCAGAAATGCTTGTCTTTATGAGAAAGAATTTGCCCTTGTTGATTAAGTGACCATACTGGTCATGTTTTTGTGTCATGTGTGATCACACAAACAAATGGCATTTGTATGTAAACAGGTAGTCCAGTGTCACTGTCACATGCCACCATCAAATTACTGTGTGATGATGGTGGTGTGACACTGGACTACATGTTTACAATATGCTATCTGTATGTGGGATCAAGTTGTTGTTGTTCGACAAACTTTTAGTCAGGTCAGACTCAGGCTGCTATGTTGTTGCTGCTATGTTGTATTGCCCCCTGAACTAAAAGTGAGAGAGTGTTCTGTTCACAGTTTGTGTTTGTGGATGAGAAGAGAAAGAAATGCTTGTCTAGTGTCTACAAATCTTCTTGAGATGCTGAGAGAGAATTAAAGAGGTTGTAAACTCCCCATTTTCACTTCAGCTCATTATAATCTGCCTAAAGAAAGCAATCAATAGGTGCCTGTAAAAGATGTCTTCTATAATCTTCCTGTAATCCTTCCTGTAATATGTGATGACGTCTGGCGCATGCCCAGTGTGTTTTTCAATCCACGGCATATGTGTGCCGTTTCATTAACAAGGGAAATGCCTGTCTCTCCCTGTATGTCTCAAAACGGCACAGCTAAGTCTCGCGATTAGCTGTGTGCCTTTCTCACGGGGGAGGGGGAGTAAATAAGTGAGAGAACACAAGAGGAGGGGGAGTGAGTGAAAAAATGGCAGCTTTACAATACAGTGAGAGCCAGTATTACACAGAGAGTTTGCATTACAATTAAAGAGAAATGCAAGGAATGCAGTAAGGGCGGAAATGACGGCCACAGGGGGAGCATAATCCAGGAGATGACATGGCACGGCCGAGACCAGGAAGAAGGAAAAAGTTTAACTTTGAAATAAAGGTATTTTTAGACGGTTATGATGTAAATATTTTATGTGTAATGTATTTTTATATTGCATGTCTTTTTAATACATTGTAAAAGTTTGATTTTTATAGCTGCGTTTTACTTCTTCTTTAAGTGACCATTCAGGTCATGTTTGTGTCATTGTCATCATGTGTGACTGTGAATCAAGTCAACTTCTTGATCACACAAACAAAAGGCATTTTAATGTGAACAGGTAGTCCAGTGTCACTGTGTCACACGCCGACGCCACCATCAAATTACTGTGGGATGGTGGTGTGACACTGGACTACATGTTCGCAACATGCTATTTTATTTTGTATGTTTGATCAAGTTGTTCTTGTTTGACCAACTTTTGGTCAAGACAGGAATCGGGCTGCTATGTTGTTGCTGCTGGTGTTGTATTGCCCCTGCAGTGCCTGCCCTGCACTAATGCAGAAAGTAAGAGTGTGTTCTGTTCAGCACAGTTGGTGTTTGTGTTTGTGGATGAGAAGAGAAATAGCCTTACACAGAGAGAAGAGAAGAAATGCAATCTTCTTGAGAGAGGCTGCTACTATGAGAGGCTGCTACTATGTTGCATTTTTTTATTTAAATTCCTGTTTGCACTTTGCAGGATTTTGCACTTTAGTTTACAATGTTTACTGTTTGATTGCTATTGTATGTTCAAGCAATAAACGTTTTTTTTTTTCTTGTGACTACCTTTTTTTTTTTTGTGTTTGATTACATGATATTTTAGATTTTGAATTCACAATTGTCATAAGGTATCTGCCGATACCGATCCGGAAGTATTATTTCGTTGTAAGCTCACAAAACAGTACTTCCGGATCGGACTCGGGATCGGCGATTTCACAAAGCAAAAGATCGGGATCGGGACCAAAAAAGTCGGATCGCTGCATCCCAAATAAATATATATATATTTTTGTGTGTGTGTATATATATCTATCCACACACTACCGTTAAGTTTGGGGTCACTTAGAAATGTCCTTAATTTTTTAAAGAAAATTCCCCGCTAGTTGGGACTATAGTGACCTACATGCAGAGTATAGAGAGTAGATATAGAGAAGTTATATAAAAGTATACATTTTTATTTGATAGATAATGATAAAAACATGACTGTTTTCAACAACAAATAAGGCATGGTTGTTCATGCAAAAAAGACATAAACATGTCTAATATATAAATGAACAACATAAACATTCCATGATGATGGCTAACACAGAGATGGAAAAATGTGGTACAAGGCAAGCAAACCCAACGCATTTCGAAATGGTTAATTATTCCTTCTTCAGGGGTGTCATACGTCTTGTAATAGCCTAGTTGCTTCTATAAGAAGATAAATACATGTGGTTTTAGAGCAAATAAATACAGAAGTTGTGTGGAGATTGCTAATCTAATAGCGACCAACATAGCATCAGGTGGCAACCATATATACTTGCAGATTAGAAGTCATTAGAGGCATTGAGAACAACCACATATTAAAACCAACAGTGAGATGATCAGCAGCAGAGAGAGATAAAGGAGTGGATAGGAATTTCTATGCCAGGACCCCCCACGAGCAACAGTTTCACTGACAAGACCAGACGGGCTCAAACAGGGTCAACACATGGGGGGATAGGTAGAATTGGTCTGTTAAATATATGGAGGATAGTGGATGGTAAGTAATGAGGCTGAACTAGAGAAAAACAGAATACAAGTATGTATGCATATAAATATAAGCATACATGTGAGTAAAGCCGTGCATGAATACATGTCTGAAAAACAACATGAATGCATGAAGTACAACAAAAAATGGTGACTAGAGGCATAAACAAAATATTAACCCAAAATATGGGCAAAATATTACAAATTCCATGGCCGTATAAGCCTAAAATTATATGATATTAAAATGAAAGCCCCATTTTATAGACGGCTGTACAGCCAAATGACATACATGTATATATTGTTACATGGTGCTAATAATTATAGAGAAATGCATATAAGTATACATCCAAGAGTTTATACAGGAAATAAATGGTAAGGAAAAAAATCCTGCTTGGATGGTCACTCCCTGCAGCAGTATATGGATCAAACCGCCATTTTAAATTATTGTCCATTGAAATGGAATGATTGTTGCAATCCTCCACAGCTGGAAGGAATTGGTGTGAGCCCCAATTGGTCCCCTGTGCGTAGGGGGGGGGGGGATGAGTGACATCTGTGTTTCCTCCCGCGCCAGAGGACAGCTGACGCGCTAATGGGTGGAGGCATTCGGCAGGAGTGGCATCTCTGGTTGCTGAGCGACCAGATACAAGCCATGCTGAAGCGGAAGCCGCCCTGATGAAACGGGTGCGGCCATCAGTGTCTGGAACACACAAAAAAAGGTGCCAGTATTTCTCGATTATTCTCCTGACCTGCGAGTGCTGACCGCAGTATCGGGTGACAAATGTTGAGGAAAGTATTGGCGTTTAGAGCATAGAAACCCGCTCGTGCGCTGAAGAGTTTGCTGCGCTGAAAAGCGCACTTGCGGATATTAATACACGCCAATCGCCATAAATCCCTTGTACTGGAAAGTACAATGTACAGCTCTTGTATAAAGTTAGGCCATCGCACTCGACGAGAAGAAAGTAACAGACGCTGGGTCATATTGATGCCATCTGCCGGGTCCCTCGGTGTGTGTGTCTGCATGCGTGAGTGTGTGTGAGTGAGAACGTCTCTTCCTGTGTCCTCCGTGTGTGTCTGCTTCCGTCTGTCCCAGAGCAAGGCTAGCTTTATTTACAGCAAGTGAACAAAGGGGGGTTACAGGGAGTGGTTTCAAGACCACCAATAACAGAACGTGTATACATTCGAAGTACAATAGAAACATAGTGTGAATGCCTATGCATGAACATGGCTGAATGCTGAGACTCCAACTGCCACCTGAACAAAGATACCTGGCTGCACATGGCCTCTCATGACTCAGCCACACTCATTCACAAGCATGGACTCATTATTACCGGTTAGTGGATCCTATATAATATAGTTCATAGAAAACCATATTTGATAGTGACCATGCTATTGTTCCAGTCTGAGGCTATATTATATCTGCATAAGACAATAGCAGCAGTATTTCAGCCATATGGATCAAATATAACAGAAAGATGCCTTCTATTATTCTTGGTAAAACGATAAAAATTCTACTTCACAAACGCATCTCCGCAGTGAATAGCCGGGGCCCCAGATGGCGGGTATATATTTGTGCGATGGATTTCTCCTTGCGCTGCCAAAAATCAGGCTACAAGTATTGTGCAATCCCATCTAATGGAAGATTTCCACTACCAGATCTTTCCTCAATGCCAGTTGAAGCAATATTCGCTGTGCATAGCGATTACCGGTAAACTGACTCTGGGAGAAATGGCAATTTAACTAAAAATACATCCTAAAGAAATGTACATATAAATAATAAAATTTCCACAACAGCCCCTCCTCTTTGTCATATGATCCCATGTGTCCCTTCATGAATCTTCTTCTTCTAAATAAAAAGAACAGTTCTTCTCACGATAAAAGCAATCCATTTCAAAAAGTTTATAAAAAGAAAAAAGATAACGGGTAAAAACAATCCATCGAATGGAAACGACACTTGGGTTCCGCTCTTTGGGAGGTGACTGAAGAGGGAGGACATGAGATGATGGGATGTGTGGATCAGTGGTCAGGCTGGGGTCCTTGGCGTCGGATCCAGGGGCAGGATCCCAGGGCGTCTTGTCTCAGTGATCAGAACGAGGTCATCTGCTCGGGCTTTGGCGACTCGGTCGACCAGACAACAGGATCGTATAGGAGGAATAGAAACAAGAACATTATAAGTATATGTACTCCTATTTCCTTCAACCAAGATCCAATGGAGAACAAAAAAAATCCCCAAAACCTCCCAAAGCATTAAAAGGATTCCAACCCTCGCTAGCTATAGCTCTGGCTCGGCCTTGCAATGAAGTTACCTTATCCATATGGGCCTGGACCTTATCACTGGTGTCTGCTATCCAGGTACAGCAGTCTTCCCCTATGAATTCACAGAAACCCCCCTTTGAAAGCTAAAAGATAATCTAGTGCCATTTTCTCCTACAGTACTAAAGTCTTCATTTGTCTCTGCTCTTGAGTAACTTCCCTACAGCTTCAATGGTTTCATTGAACGTCTCGTCCACAATGGACGATAAATTATTCAACCGTTTCATTAGCTCGATCCCCCACCTAGTCCATGCCGGGAACCATACCCATGCCTGATCGTGAGACAAAAACAGCTCTCTTAGAGTCCTGTCTTGCACCTAGGGCTGAAACAACTAATCGATCGATTATGAAAATAGTTATTAACTATTTTCATAATCGATTAATCGGTCAGGTGACTAGTTGTCCTGCATACAGAATGCATTATTTGTTTACATATCAGGGAATACAATGAAGCACACATACAGCTCAGTACACCATACATGTCAGTAAGTGCCTGAGAACTTGTGAACATGTGAGGAGCAATGCCTCATGGGACATGTAGTCCTGGGCAGGAAGTGAGTGGTTCTAAAGGCAGAAGTTTTTTTTTTTTTTACCTTGCTATTGGGGCACTCTGAAGGCAAGAGGAGCCAGAAGCGTTGGTGGGGGACCCCAGAAGAGGTGAATCAGGGCTGCTCTGTGCAAGCGCATTATACAGAGCAGGTAATTATAAAATGTTTGTGGTTTTTAAAAAAAAAATCACTCTAAAGACTGTGTGCAGGGAAGATCAGCATCGGAACCTTGAGAAGGTGGGGGCTGATAGACTGGAGGAAATATAAGGCAAACCTTTACCAGTATGGAGGAAATGTAAGGCATTACATTTACATTTTAAGTAAACTTTTACCAGTATTGTATCTAAAATGATCATATCTGTGGAAAAACTTTCAGCTTTTAGTACTACTTTAATATAAAAGATTGACATATCCTTTCTACCCTTCATAAACTGTAGCTTCATGTCTGACTCCTATTTAAAATGCCCATATACAGTGACTTGCGAAAGTATTCGGCCCCCTTGAACTTTGCAACCTTTTGCCACATTTCAGGCTTCAAACATAAAGATATAAAACTGTAATTTTTTGTGAAGAATCAACAAGTGGGACACGATCATGAAGTGGAAGGAAATTTATTGGATATTTCAAACTTTTTTAACAAATAAAAAACTGAAATTGGGCGTGCAAAATTATTCAGCCCCCTTAAGTTAATACTTTGTAGCGCCACCTTTTGCTGCGATTACAGCTGTAAGTCGCTTGGGGTATGTCTCTATCAGTTTTGCACATCGAGAGACTGAAATTTTTGCCCATTCCTCCTTGCAAAACAGCTTGAGCTCAGTGAGGTTGGATGGAGAGCATTTGTGAACAGCAGTTTTCAGTTCTTTCCACAGATTCTCGATTGGATTCAGGTCTGGGTTGACTTGGCCATTCTAACACCTGGATATGTTTATTTGTGAACCATTTCATTGTAGATTTTGCTTTGTTTTGGATCATTGTCTTGTTGGAAGACACATCTCCGTCCCAGTCTCAGGTCTTTTTGCAGACTCCATCAGGTTTTCTTCCAGAATGGTCCTGTATTTGGCTCCATCCATCTTCCCATCAATTTTAACCATCTTCCCTGTCCCTGCTGAAGAAAAGCAGGCCCAAACCATGATGCTGCCACCACCATGTTTGACAATGGGGATGGTGTGTTCAGGGTGATGAGCTATGTTGCTTTTATGCCAAACATAACGTTTTGCATTCTTGCCAAAAAGTTCAATTTTGGTTTCATCTGACCAGAGCACCTTCTTCCACATGTTTGGTGTGTCTCCCAGGTGGCTTGTGGCAAACTTTAAACTACACTTTTTATGGATATCCTTAGGAAATGGCTTTCTTCTTGCCACTCTTCCAGTATTTGTGCAGTATACGACTGATGGACAGAGTTTCCCACCTCAGCTGTAGATCTCTGCAGTTCATCCAGAGTGATCATGGGCCTCTTGGCTGCATCTCTGATCAGTCTTCTCCTTGTATGAGCTGAAAGTTTAGAGGGACGGCCAGGTCTTCGTAGATTTGCAGTGGTCTGATACTCCCATTTCAATATTATCGCTTGCACAGTGCTCCTTGGGATGTTTTTAAGCTTGGGAAATCTTTTTGTATCCAAATCTTAAACTTCTTAAACTCAATCTTAAACTTTTCCACAAATTTAAACTTCTCCACAATAGTATCTCCGACCTGCTTGGTGTGTTCCTTGTTCTTCGTGATGCTCTCTGCGCTTTAAACGGACCTCTGAGACTATCACCGTACAGGTGCATTTATACGGAGACATGATTACACACAGGTGGATTCTATTTATAATCATTAGTCATTTAGGTCACCATTGGATCATTCAGAGATCCTCACTGAACTTCTGGAGAGAGTTTGCTGCACTGAAAGTAAAGGGGCTGAATAATTTTGCATGCCCAATTTTTCAGTTTTTTATTTAACAAATTTTGAAATATCCAATAAATTTAGTTCCACTTCATGATTGTGTCCCACTTGTTGTTTCTTCACAAAAAATTACAGTTTTATATCTTTTTGTTTGAAGCCTGAAATGTGTCAAAAGGTCGCAAAGTTCAATGGGGCTGAATACTTTCGCAAGGCACTGTATCCTACTTCTGGGTGTATTTATTATATATATGATATAAGTAATATATATTACTTTCACTGTTTCACAGTAAAAATGAATCCCTTATAGTAGCGTTTATCTGCTCTTTGTACTATAAAGGGCTCATTTTAGTTTTTTTAACCCCATTATGACAGGTGATACAAAAAAAGCATGCTGCTGCTGCTGCTAAACGTCTTAGGCCTGGTTCACACCTATGCATTTTTTGGTGCTTTTTAAAGAAACGCACTACAGTTAATGTAACATGGTTTCCTATGGGACAAGTTCACAGCTTTGCTTTTTTTTTTTTTTTTGGAATGGGTCAAGGACTTTTTTCAACGCAAAATGTTGCTTTCTCTATCGTTCATTGATGGACGCAGTTGTCGCTGATTCATATCAGTAGGGTAATTCTGCCCCCTACCGGAGTAGGACGCTAGGCAGAAAAAAGTTCTGGCTACGCTTATGGGCAGTCCCGGAGGGTACAACCTCTCTCTTCCTGCATAGGATGCCAGTTTTTATCTGCCTAGTCAGGAGTAAGGACCTAGTTCCTTGCTGGGATCTCTGGTCCTGGGCGACAGACTGGACCCCCATATCCAGTGGTCACCCCAGTCTGGCCATCGAGCGCGTGCAGGCCTTAGCTCCGCGCTGGGTTGGCAGCGACATGGTCCCGCTGGACGGGGACTGGCCCTGCAAGTTAAACATCTCGCCAGGACGCACACGACAGTGTCAAGGCTGATGTTGCAGCGTTCCTATTTGGTCGACAGCCCCCCCTCTGTCCTGTTTTGACCCTCCTCCCCTTATCCCACCCTCCCACATAGGGGACTGTTTGAGCCTACCTGAGGCGGAGGCCTAGTGTGCAGGCCGCATGGGGGGCCGGGGGAGTGCGCTGTCCACGGGGCTTGACCGATCCTGCAGGAGGGAGCCCTTGGTGGGGTTTTCTGCTATGGATGGTGTAGATTGGTGTTTGGGGGGTCCCCCTGTGGGCCCCGATTACCGTGATTCACGGGGCCGCCATTTTGTTGTAGCCTCTGTCTGCTTCTATGGGAGCGGCTATCTTGGTACACCGGTTTTCTGCCATTTTGCAGTGGATTTTTTTCTGTGGAGGCCGGTGGGAGTGCCTGGAGGACAGTGTGTCATGAGGGTGGTCTCTCCCTCTCTATGGGGGTCTGTTAGCATGTGCCTGACCTCCGGGGGGCACTGTAGTGCTTTGGGGCCGCTTTAAAAAAAAAATGTCTTTTTTAAAAGTTGCTGGCGGTTCCTCGGGTTTAGTATGGACCCTGCAGGCCATTTGTTTCCATCTGACCCCCTCTCCACTGTCCGTCAATGCTTTTTCGGCAGTTCGGGAAGCATTTTGGCCCGGGTGAAGGTGGTAGGTGCGCTGAGACGTTTCTCTGCCTACCCATGCCTCATCTGATGTCTTGGAGTCTGAGTCTGGCTCAGCTGCCGCAGACGTGGGGCCTCCCTGCCGGGTCGTTTACCTCGCACAGTCTCCTCTGATGATGAGGATGAAATTTCTACCTCCCCTGCCGCGACAGGCGCTGGTGGGTGCACTGGCTGTTTCGGTGCGTGACACCCTGCGATTGGGGGTCACAACGGCGGCTGCGCCTTGGGCGCAGGTGGCTCACATGCCATCTGGAGCTGCTCTTTTTGCTGTCTGCAATGGTGGCACCATGGGTTCTGTCAAGGGCAAGAACATTCGCTAGGTTCAACTTGGAACGATGCAGTGGAGTTTAGCATGGTCACCTGCGCACGATTGCTGCTGGCATGGTCATGTGTGCGTGCTCACGGATGAAGGTCAGTCTCAGCTGCGGTCTTCCTTTCCTCCTCCCAAGTTGCTGCCAAGAATTTTTCGAAGGATAGAGGCGGAAGGGATTCCGGTCTTTCTTGTTTCCCCGGACGGGCCTCGCGAGCTTGGTACGCCGGCCAGGTCAGATTGACCGCAGACGCTCCTTGGTGAATTCCTCTCGGGAGGAGTTATTGTCTCCATGGCCCATCCTCCAATCCTCCATCCGACTTTGCGGTCGCTGACTTTGCCGACTTGGCGGTTGAATGCCAGGTGCCGAAGGATGGGGGTTTGGCTGCTTTTTTGTTCATCATACGAGACAGTCGTATATTGCATGGGCTCCCCCTCGCTCTTACTCGTTGGCCCGTATCTTGGCTTCCTTCAATGGGGAGTTGATCACCAGTTGGCCTTGAGTACTGTCAAGGGTCAGGTTTCGGTTTTGGCAAATTTCTTCCGAAGGCCTTCGGCCGCCTGTGCCCTGTAGCGTGACTTCTTCCAGGGGGTGCGACGCTTGGTGCTTCCGGTGCGACCTCCGTCATCCACTGGGGACCTTGATTTGGTACAGTCGGTTCTTTTAGACCCTCTGTTTGAAAGCCTTCTAGGGTATCCCCTGCCTACCTTATGTGCATTGCTTACTCTGTTTCGAGTGCGGGCACTCCAGGTGTACTTGGCGACTACTGAGTCTTTTTGTGCATCAGACACGCTCTCTGTACTTCCGGATGGCCTGTGAACGGAACTGCCTGCGTCTGCTGCGTCTATTCCTGGATGGATCGGACAGACAGTTGTGCAGGTTTATTCAATTAGGGGTCAAGTCCTACCTTTCCCTTTTTCGGCGCGTTCTCCTCGGGCGCCTAGTGCTTCCTGGGCTTTTCGCCTTGTGGGCATCTGTGCTCCAGGTTGCAAGACGGCTACCCACTAGTCTGTTCACACCTTTACCATGTTTTAGAAGGTGGATGTGCTGGCATCTGCAGATGCCTCTTTTCGGCCGTAAGGTTTTTTGCTGGCTGCTGTTTGGAGGGCTTTTGGCTTTCCATGAGGGTGTTTACTGTTTTCAGGTGGGCCTCATCTTTTGTGCCGATGGGTCCTATGTTGCCTGGTTGGCTATGTTTGGCCTTAGGGACTTGTTCTTTTCTGCTGTTCCACCCCTCATTTTATGGCACTGCTTTGGGACGTCCCTACTGATATGAATCAAAGAGAACTGCGTCCGTCAATGAACAAAAGAGAAATATGGATTTTTGACTTACCGTAAAATCCTTTTCTCTTAAGTTTGATGGACGCAGTACCCGTCCCTTTATTTTGAGTTGGGTTGGTGTTACTTTTCTGACACGCTTTGATACAGAACTGGCATCCTATGCATGAAGAGAGAGGGTGTACCCTCCGGGACTGCCCATAGGTGTAGCCAGAACTTTTTTCTGCCTAGTGTCCTTCTCCTGTAGGGGACAGTATTACCCTACTGATATGAATCAGAGAACTGTGTCCGTCAATCAACTTAAGAGAAAAGGATTTTACGGTAAGTCAAAAATCCAGTTTTTCTTTGTTTCCCTGGCCTTTGGGTTAGCCACAGCTCCAAGCGTGTTCACAAAAAACCTAGCCACAGTATTGGCTGTTCTAAGGTCCTGAGGGATATCTGTACTAGGACATCTGGACATTCTATTTATAGATAGATCGACTTTGGGTTGTATACTGAACTTGGCAAATTCAGCATTACTGGAATATCTGGGTGTTTTGGTGGACACAGCACAGGCAAAGATATTTGTCCAACAAGAAAGGTCACAGACCTGAAAGATTTGGTTTAGTCTGTTGGAAAGCTGAGATATCCTTCTATACGTCTTTGCATTATGATATTCGTGAAGATGGTGTCCGCTTTCGAGGCAATTCCCTATGCTCAAATCCATGCCAGATCTTTACAGAACAGCATTCTTTCTATATGGACCGGAAGGGTTCAGTCTCTGGACTGGTCCATGTCTTTGGTACGAAGAGTACGTTGAGTCTGATTTGGTGGTTAATGACCATAAATCTGGAGAAGGGGAAATCCTTTCTTCCAGTAACCGGGAAGGTGATGACTACAGATGCCGGTCTCTCTGGCTGGGGAGCAGTTCTGGAGGAAGCCACTGTTGAGGGGAAATTGTCTTGTGTAGAGAAAAAGGTCTCCCGAACAACATTCTGGAAATCCGAGCAGTCAGTCAGGCTTTGAAATACTGGACGCCCAGACTTGGGGGTCACCCTGTCAGGGTGCAATCCGACAACGCCATGGCCGTGGCTTATATCAACCATAAAGGAGGCACAAAGTCAGTCAGCCCAGAAAGAGGTGGATATCATCCTATCCTGGGCAGAGAAGTTTGTGCCATGCCTGACAGCAGTTTTTATTTCAGGTTTAGAGACCGGTCAGGCAGATTTTATGAGCCGTCAACAGATATTTCCGGGGGTATGGTCCTTACATCCTGGGATTTTTCATCAATCTGCCTATGCTGGGTTGTCCCGGACGTAGATCTGTTGGCATCTAGGTTCAACAACAAGTTGAAGAGATTTGTGTCCAGGACCAGGGATCCACTCGCAGTCGGAGTGGATGCTTTGGTGACTCCTTGGGGGGAGTATTCCCTGATTTATGCCTTTCCTCCAGTGTGGCTGATACCACGTCTGTTGCGTAGGATCCACCTGGAGGGCAAACCAGTGATCCTGGTAGCTCCGGCATGGCCGAGGAGGGTTTGGTATGCACAAATCTAAAGGTTGGCAGTGACGATGCCTCGGGTTCTTCCACTGTGTCGGGACCTACTCGGTCAAGGTCCGATATTCAACCCTGCTGTATAGTCTCTAAATTTGACGGCTTGGCCATTGAAGCTTTAATCTTGAAGGAGCATGGTGTACCAGGCCCTGCAGTTTAAACCTTGATAAATGCTAGGAAACCAGCGTCTAGAAACATTTCTTAAAAGGTCTGGAAAACCTACATTACCTGGTGTGAAGCCAGGAAATGGCGTTCCTGCAAATATATAATCCGGAGAAATCTAGCTTTCCTTCAAGCAGGGGTAGATATGAAATTAGCTTGAGCACTATTAAAGTTCAAATTTCAGCCTCATCGGGTTTCTTCAAAGAACCAATTGCTTCCCATTCGCTGGGGAATGAAGTTTGCGTCCACCTGTGATGCCACCATTGTGTCCTTGGGACTTACATTTGGTGCTGGCAGTTTAACAAAGATAGCCTTTTGAACCTCTGGGGCAGGTTCCCCTGGTTCTTCTCACCAAGGTACTGGTCTTTGTGATTGCGATAACCTTGGCTAGAAGGGTATCGGAACTAGCAGCTCTTTCTTGTGAAGAGCCATTCTTGATTTTTCATCGAGATAGGGCGATTCTACGTCCACACCTAGGTTTTTTTGCTCAAGGTGGTGTCGGCCTTTCATTTGAATCAGGACATCATACTACCTTCCTTTTTCCCAGATCTTCAGTCAGAGGAGGAAAAGTCATTGCATTCACTTGATGTAATGCGTGCACTTAAGTTTACTTGGAGAGATCAGCTCGGATTCGTAAGACCGAGAGCTTGTTTGTGCTGCCAGAAGGGCCCAGGAAGGGGTTGGCAGCATCTAAGTCTGATTTCTCATTGAATTCGCCAGGTTATTTCCCGGGCGTATGATTAAGAAAAGAAGGTTCCACCTTTTCCTGTAAAGGCACATTCTACCAGAGGAGTAGGTGCCCCTTGGGCACATCGCCATCAAGCCTCTATCGCTCAGATTTGCAAGACCGCGACCTGGTCGTCTGTGCATACGTTCACTAATTTCTATCAAGTGGATGTTTGGACCCAGGAGGAATCTGCATTTGGCCATAGTGTTCTGTAGGCAACGGTGTAATCCTTTTTGTGGTCAGGTGACGTTTTTTTTTTTTGAGTCCCTCCCCCCCAGATGCATTGCTTTGGGACATCCCATATGTTAGGATTTGTGACTCTGTGTCCCGTGATGTATGAATAGAAAAATGGATTTTTAATACATACATGCCTGTAAAATCTATTTTGTACATTACGGGACACAGAGGTCCCTCCCCTCTTTTATGGGGCCTTTGTTGCTTGCGTCAAAACTGAGGTACTTCCTGTGTGGGAGGGGTTATATAGGGCGCATCCTTTCTGATTGGTTGCCAGTGCCCTTCACCTGTAGATGGCTATATAACTCATATGTTATGATTTATGGCTCTGTGTCCTGTGATGTACTTCCAGAAATGGATTTTAACCACTTTAGCCCCAGCCCTATTTCGGACACTTTTTGTTCACAAGTTAAAACCAGTATTTTTTCCTAGAAAACTACTTAGAACCCCCAAACATTATATATATTTTTTTAGCAAAGACTCTGGAGAATAAAATGTCGGTCATTGCAAAATTTTTTGTCACGCGGAATTTGCGCAGCGGTCTTTAAAACGCCATTTTTTTGGAAAAAATTTGAAAAATCACATTTCACTGCATTTAAAAAATACTAAACAGTAAAGTTAGCCCATTTTTTTTGTATATTGTGAAAGATGATGTCACGCCGAGTAAATAGATACCAAACATGTTACGGTTTAAAATTGCGCCCCCCCGTGGGATGGCGACAAACTACGGTCAATAGAGATCTCAATCTGCGACGCTTTAAATTTATTTAACGGTTACCAGTTTAGAGTTAGAGTGTAGCTCTTTTTTTTTAATTATTGCCCACGCTCTGGCGATCGCGGCGATACCTCACATGTGTGGTTTGAACAGCGATTTCATTTGCGGCTCGACTTGCGTATACGTTTTTTTTTGTGCGCGAGCTAACGGTGACGGGGACGGCTAAATTTTTTTTTTTTTTTTTTCCTATTTTTTCTTTTTTTTTAAACTTTATTACAGGTTTTTAAAAAAAAAAAAAAAATCTGATCACTTTTATTGCTGTCACAAGCAATGTAAACATCCCTGGTGACAGCAATATGTCGTGACAGGTACACTTTATGGAGGGATCGAGGGTCTAAAAGACCCTAGACCCCTCCACTACACTTCCCTGTATGCAAAACGCCGAAAACGGCATTTTTGCATACAGCCGTTTTTCAAATCTGCCGCCTTTTGCAGCACAGTAACCCGGAAGTGACGTCATGGACGCCGCCTCCGGGTTACGTCATCGGAGACCCGATCGATGCCGTTTCCGGCATTCATCGGGACTCCATCCAGCCGGCGGACGTGCCGGCTGGGTGCTCGGGGCTCCCGGTGGGACGGTAGCCCCGAGCAAAGCCGCGGAAGGCGGCGGGAGGGGGGGGACGTCCCCTCCCGCCCCCCCGGGTAACGATCGAGCGGCTCCCGAGCCGCATCGATCGTTACCGACGGAAAGCCGACCGTCGGCTTCAAACAACGGTACCGGGATGATGCCTCTAGCTAGAGGCATCATCCCGGTATAACCCCGCAAAGTCTGCTGACGTAGAGGTTACGTGACTGGTAGTAAAGTGGTTAACAGGTAAGTATGTATTAAAAATCCATTTTTTTTTCTTTAGCTACAGTTTTAATCATTCACAGTTTTTTTTTTTTTCCCCCCCATGTAGTGTGCTGTTACTTATATTGACTATGGAAATTCAGAAATATTAAACCGAACCAACATTGTTGAACTGCCAGAAGATTTGCAGATGCCCCCTGTGGCACAGAAATTTAGACTCTGGGGACTTCAGCTTCATACCTCTTCTGATTATGAGCAGGTGAGCTTAATAGTAAGATATTTTTTTAAAATAGGTGATTGTTTACGATAGGGTTTTTATTTATTTATTTTTTATTTTTTGTAGCTGAGAAAGGAAAGATTACTCATCAGTAATATATTGATTTTTGTTGTATTATTGTCAAACACGCATCTGACTGTATTCTAAATCAGTTTGTAAACTTTGATATGCATTATTATAAATATGGATTTCTATTTTGTTCATTGAACGACACAGCTCCAGAATCTTGTTTACCATTGGGTTATGCTGCCCCCTTCAGGAGTAGGAAACTAGGCAGGAAAAAGCTTTACCATGCCTATGGGGCAGTCCCAGGGAATATACACTAACTTCTGCTATAGGTTTTTTTTCTAGCTAGTCAGGAGTAAGGACCAAGTTCCTTGCTGGAATCTCCGGTCCTAGCATTTTTTCCTTTTTTTAAATGGATTTTTGTTCCTCTTTTATTATATTCTGTTCTTGTGAGAACTACAGTCAACTGCCGGACTGGGTCACGCACTGGACATTCTAGATCCTTACGGTCTCCCCTGTCTGGCCAGCGAGCGCGACCCGATCTCAACTCCGTGTTATGTCGGCCGTGACATAGCCCCACTAGACGGGGGCTGGCCGAGTTAAACGTCTCACGAGGACCCTCACACCTTGTCACGAATCAGAGTTGCGGTGCACTTCTGGCCCGCAGAACCCCCATTCCAAGATGGTGCGGTGGTCTGTCCGGAGTTCTGCTCACCTTGTTCTATGGTGTGGTTTAGTGTCCCCCCTCTCCCTTCCCCTCCACCCCCCCCCCCAGTCCCTCTAAAAAGCCACTGTGGGTCCACGTACTTCAAGTGTTCTGATAGTGAGGATGATTCCTCTTTTACACAGCTTCTCCCTGCCTTTGCAAAGCTGGCGGACCAGTTGGCAGTTGGACCAGGGATTGCAGTTTATTTGTAATGCGTTTCAGGATGTGCTTCTTTTAGTCACTAGACTCTCAATAACAGCAGTGGTCCTTCCACGCAGAATATGGCTGAAATGCTTGTCTGCGTATCAGACTTCCAAGAAGGCCTTATCTGATCTTCCTTTTGTGGGGGAATCCCCTGTTCAGATCCTCCCGGGATGATATTGTTAAGTAGGATTTCTACACAAGGGATCTATTTCTGTAAGGACCTCCTCCGGAGGTTCCAATAGGGACCTGCTCTGGTAAGCCAAAAGCGGGTCCTTCCGCACCCATGGACCTCCCTGATTCAGGACATGGTCGCCACGGACGCAGACCACCTTTAGGGGTCGGTTTCTTCGCATTTTGACGATAAAGAGGACCAGTCCTCAACCGTAGCGCGGGAACGCACATTGTTGTAAGCTCTGATAGTTTCTGTGCAGGAAAGTCTTTTGGCTTCCGCAAATCCTCTAAGTAGGAGAAAGTGTTTCCTTGCCCAGAATTTTTTCACTCTATTGTAGATGAGCATTGGAGAGACATTAGGCACATGTTGGTGGTGCCTAAGCGTTTTGCACGCCGTTATCCGTTTGCGGAGGTGGTGTCCAGTAGGTTGACTGTTCCACCAAAAGTAGATTCTCCGGTGGCCAGGTTGAAAAAGGTGACTCTTGTACCAGTGGAAGACTCGCCAACTTTTCCTGGTCCCCTGGATAGACGGGTGGAATCGCTGTCCCACCATTTAGGCGTGGTGGGAGGTCACAGATTAAAGACTACCTTTGTGAAAGTTCTGGTAGTGCAGACTGCTACTGAATGGGTGAAATTACTTAAAAGTAACTTGGAATCTGCACGGCTCCCTCCTGCCGTCCTGGAATTACTAGACCAGTTGGCTCAAGCTTTGGTATTCATGTGTGATACGTCTCTGGATTCAGCTCTGTTAGTGGCCAGGACGTCAGCAGTGGGGATTGCAATTAGGCGCTTGGTATGGCTGGAATGCTGTTCGGCTGACCAGACCTCAAATAAGGCTATGGCTGATTCTCTGTTTACAGGGGAGGGGCTGTTTGGATCCTCTCTGGACGAGTTGATCAAAGGTATCACGGTGGGTAAGAGCACTAATCTGCCCCAATCTTTTAAAAGTAAGGCGCCACGGCGGGGGCCTTCCTTTAATGCTAATGAACGTTTTTTTCGTGCCTCCGGGTCGCAAGAGAAAGGAAAAATTGTTCAGGTCTTCTGGGGGTCCCAAGAAGATATGGTCGGGAAAGAAAAGTCCAGAAAATCTGGGCCTTCCCACAAGTCCTTTGCTACATGAAGGGGGGCCCTCACCCGGTTCTGGGGTGAGGGGAAGTTTTAGTTTCTTTCAGGACAAATGGGTTCACAAACTGATTCGATCAGGATACAAGATCGAATTCCGGTTTCGTCCTTTGCCCGTCCAAAAGTGGTTCCTCGAGCTGATTCGGTCTGGCTATAAGATAGTTTTGGGCTTATCCTCCAGAAAGGTTCTTTCCTGGGTCCTTGCCTGCGAGGTCTCTTCTAGGTGATGCAAGACTTGCTACTTCAAGGGGTGATTGTTCCGGTCTCAGAATCGGAACCTTTTTTTTCATGGGTTTTATTCAAATCTGTTTTACAGGTCCCAGGAAGGAAAGCGAGGTACGTCCAATATTGGACCTCAAAGCTCTGAACTGCTTGTGTGGTACAGATATTCCGAATGGAGTCCGTTCGTACGGTAGTGGCATTCTTATATCAGGGGGGGCCTCTACTGATATTAAGGACGTTTAACTGCATATTTCAATATATATCGGTCTCCGACTGCTCTGACGGACAACCAAGAGATTACTGTGCGGACTCCTGCAGGAGTTCAGTTGGAAATTGGCTCTGGTTCCATCCACCTAGTTGGACTATCTGGGTCTGCTCTGGACTCGGCCTCAGCCAGGGTGTTCCCCCCATGGGACAAGCTCCAAAATCTTCAGGATGAATTTGGCTCCTGTTGTCCAGCAGTTGGTCATCTTTCAGGACTGGCATGCGCGTGCTGGGTCTATTGGTGTCTACCTTTTGAATCAGTTCCGTTTGCACAGTTCCTCACGAGACCACTGCAAAGAGATTCTGCCATATGGGGCAAGAATCCACAGTCTCTAGATAATCTGATCCTGTTGACCGGGGTATGAGAGGGTCTCTGATTCGGTGGCTTCGCTCTCTGGCTCTTCTGCAGGGAAAATCTTCCTTCCCCTATACTGGACGGTGGTCACCATGGATGTCAGCTTGTCTGAGTAGGGGGGCATTTTTTGCACGGATTGCGCTCAGGGGGTCTGGACTCTGGAAGAATCCAGACTACAGATACTGGACATTTTCTTCGGAGGGGTTTCATCCGTTGTCTCCGGTGGGGAACTCCCAAGGTGGTCCGGTTTGCCTCTCTTCTCAGCTAAAAGGTGCTAAGGCTTGTAGCACGGTCTCTGGATCCTCTGGTCGATGCCACAGACGCACTGGTGGCTCCTTCGGAGCTAGTATCCTCTGCTCTACGCTTTTCCTCTTCTAGAACTTCTGCCAAAATTCCTCCGTAGGTTTGAGACAGAAGGGATTGCGGCTGTCCTAGTGGCTCCAGACTGGCCTCGCCAGTCTTGGTACGCAGATCTGATACGGTTGGTCGCCGATGCTCCTTGGAGACTTCCTCTTAGAAGAGATCTGTTGGCCCAAGGGCCAATCTTCTATCTGGCTGGCTTAACGGCTTGGCTGTCGGAAGCGTGGTGCCGAAGCATAGAGGGTTATCTGAATCGGTGATTCCTACAATGCTGAAGATTTACCATCGTGTTTGAGGAGCGTACTTCGTGGACTTGAATCTTTACCCCCGCTCCTTTTTGGTTGGTTCGGAGTTTGGCTTTCCTCCGAGGTATTGAGCAGCGTCTGACCTTGGGTACCATCAAGGGCCAGGTTAGGCCTTGGAGGTTTTCTTTCAACATCTTTTGGCTACACATTCTTTGGTTCGCACCTTTGTTCAGGGGGTTCGCAACTTGGATCCCTCAGAGTGGTCTCCATTGCCCTCGTGGGATCTCAGCTTGGTGCTCTGTTTTTCAGTAACCGTTGTTTAAAAATATTCACAAGATTCCTTTGCTTACATTCTCCCAGAAGGTAGCCTTCTTGGTGGCTTTTTATTCTGCATGTAGGATGTCAGGGCTGGCAGCAGAGGAACATTACAATTTGTGGCGTTGCTCTTTGGTCTTGCCTCAGCTCCCAGAGTGTTTACCAAGGTCTTAGCACCGGTATTGGAAATTTGGCGCCAGTGTAGAATTGCGGTACTGGAGTACCTAGACTATCTCCTGTTGAGAGTGGACTCTCCTTCAGTCTTTTTGGGGGATCTGATGGTCTCTTCAAGAAATCCGCGCTGACACCTGTCTTGAGACTGGATTCTCTGGGCTTGACTCTGGATGCAGCCTTGGCCAATGTGTGTCTTATTCCAGACGAGCTGCAAAAGTTGCAGGAGATTTTTCAATTGTTGGTGAACAATCTGTCATCTCCGAGTTTGCATACAGGCCTTGGGTCTGATGGTATCAACCTTTGAGGCGGTTCAGTTTGCTCAGTTCCATACCAGACCTTTGCAAAGGGAGATTCTTGTCAAATGGAACAAGGATCCAAAGTCGTTGGACTCTTTTGATTCGGTTAAGCCACAACAAAAAGTCTGCTCTGTTGTGGTGGATTCAGTCTCCAGCACTATGCCAGGGCAAGTCCTTCCTCCCATTGTTTTGGACGGTGGTGACCACGGACGCAGCCTGTTGGGCTAGGGCTGGGTACTGGGGAAGCTCTGTGTTCAGGGTACCTGGACGATGGAAGAGTAGAAACTACCGATCAATTTTTTGGAGCTCAGAGCAATAAAGCGTTGTGTGAGCCATTGGACGACTCGTCTGAAAGATTGTCCGGTTCAGATTCAATCAGACAAAGCCACGGCTGTGGCTTACATCAATCACCAGGGGGGGGCACCAAGAGTGTATTGGCGAGCAAGAAGATGTCCGAGATTCTGGCCTGGGTGGAAAAATGTATTCCAGCCCTCTCTGCTGTACACATTCCAGGTGTGGAGTACTGGCAAGCGGATTACCTGAGTCGTCAGGTGTTGGATCAAGAGGAGTGGTCCCTGCCCCCGGAGGTGTTTCATGTTGTGTGTATTTGTGTGGGGAACTCCAGAGGTTGATCTGTTTGCTTTCCACCTCAACAAGAAGGTTCAGAGATCAGTAGCCAGGTCTCAAGATCCTCTGGCCGACACCACAGATGCTCTGGTGGCTCCTTGGGGTCAGTATCGGCTAATTTTATGCCTTTCCTCCCCTGAAACTCCTGCCCAGGATAGAGGTGGAAGGGATTCTGGTCATTCTGGTTGCTCTGGACTGGCTTCGCCGGTCTTGGTGCACAGACCTAGTAAGGTTGGTTGCTGATGCTCCTTGGAGACTTCCTCTCAGGGAATATTTGTTGTCTCAAGGTTCGATCTTCCATCTGGCTTTACAGTTGCTGGTTTTAACGGTATGGCTGTTGAGAGATAGGTCTTTCCGTCTGTGATTCCTCTGCTAATAAAGGCTAGGAAGTCGACTTCCAGGAAGATATATGATCGTACGTGGAAATCGTATTTCTCTTTCGTCCACCGATGGACGTAGCTGCTGCTTTAAATCATCGATTGATGGGTAATAAGCCCCTCCCACTAGGAGTGACCAGGTAGAGCCAAAGACTTTGACGCACCCAGGGGGCGAGGTCCCTGGGTTATTACCCCTGGCCTCACCGTTGCAACTTCAGTTTTAGCTGCCTGGTCTTAGGAGTGGCCAAACAGCTCACTGCTGGGACCTTTTTGTCCTAGCTCTCTTTTAAACGTCTTAAAGGGAAGCTTTTTTATTTTATTTTTTGTTGCGATTGACTCCAGTTCCTGTGGAATGCCGGCTTGGGTTTCGGACTGGCTATTGGAGAGCCTTACGGTCTCCCAGTTTGTGCCAGCGAGCGCTTAGACTGTAGCTCCGCACTGGGTCTCCATAGCGACTATAGTCCCACGGATGGGAACTGGCCTGCGGGTGAAACACCCTGACAGGATGCGCACATCTGGCATGCCAGTGTTGCAGCATACCCCTGTGCAGAGGCAACCTGTCAGGATGGACGCCCTCCTCAGCAGCGTGGTCTGGTTAGTATAGTTTCTCCGTCTGGTTACTGGGCCTGGGGCGGACACGGGCTCCTCCATAGGAGAGTATTGTAGGACCCTCGGGTACTTATACCTCCTACCACCCTCCTCCACTATGAGTGGTCACCTGGGATCATCCCCTCCTACCCTGACCTCTCCCTACCCTGGGCTTCGGACTCCCTTGATACTTTTAGTGGGGGTGGTCCGCTATGCGAGTCGCCTCAGCTGCTATACCGGGTAGTGGGCGGTGGTAAGGAGGCCTCGGAGGGGGGTACATGGTTGCGCCTCATAACGCTTCCTTGGGGGGGAGGGGGGTTTCATCCGCTGGGATGACCCCCGCCAGGGCCCCCAGGCCTGTTCATAGGGTAGACCCTCACCAGGCCCCAGGTCACGTGCTCATCGGCGCAAAGCCGCCATTTTGCCGTGGCCTGCAGCCTTAACAGGCCTCAGCAGCCTGCCTTGGTATAACTATCACTGTAATGCCAGTGGCCGTTTTGCTGGAACCGGAGACAAAACCGCACAGGAGCTTCTGGCTCTTGTGAGCGGGGGCGTTTCCTTCTACCTTCTCTTTTCCATGCTGCTGATGGACCTTGCTGTGTTCTCCATGTGGTAGCTACTCTAGAGGAATTTAATTACCCTGGCCTTTAGGGGGCTTAGGATTATCCCCCGGAGTAGCGCTGTGTGCATTGCGATCGCCTCTTAAAGGCGCAGTGCACGCCGGTAGCGGCGGACTTGCTGGGACCTGTGGTGCCTTTGTAACCTCACTTAGCCTCAGGGGCGTTAATATTTGGCGATTGGGTGCAGATGCTGCTCCTTAGGACACTGCTCCTGTTTTCCGGAGAAGCTTCTGTTTAACCCCTGGCAATAAAGGTTTCAGAGTTTTCCTATCTGCTCTTTACATTCTTACTGTGCAATCCTACTGTTTGGCCATATGTCTAACATGGATTCGCCAAGTTTGTCTGTGACCCCCGATGTATCGTTGAGGCACGATTCTAATACTCTTGATGTGACTTTGTGATGCAGGAAATGTCCAGAAAAATGGACAAAGTTATGGCGGCAGCATTTACTAATCAATGCCCTCGGCCCTTGCTTGTCTCACTCAGACTGCAGATTCTGAGGCCGATATGGTCGCCGGCGACGCAGACCCCCTTTTGGAGGATGCGTCCCGCATTCAGACTTTTCTGACGCGGAAGATGATGTTTCCACACCCACCTGGGCACAGGAAAAGGCACTGGTAGATGCTTTGGTATCCTCAGTGAGGGACACCCTAAAAATCTTGGATGCGATTTCTAAATCACAAGGAGCCTCTGTATCCTTTGGATAACAATGGCGGCGACCTACTCGCACGATTGCAATTCCCAAACGTTTGGCTAGACGCTACCCGTTTGAGGAAGAGATCTTACGCAAATGGACTGTCCCCCCCTCAGGAGGACCCCCAGATATGCTGTATTCACAAGGCCACAGTTTTACTGGTTGCAGAATCCTCCTCTCTCCCTGATCTGGTTGACAAACCTATTGAGGTCTTATCCCGACACCTGTATACGGTAGTGGAATCTATTCTCAGGCCTGCCCTGACTACCATTCTAGTCTCTCAGACTATGTTTGAATGGGTAAAGACTCTGAGAGAGGCACTGACTGCAACCCTGTTACCGTCATCTGCTCTGGAACTCGCTGACCAATTATCACAGACTCTGCAATTTTCATGCAATGCTAACCTGGACATTCTTCCGCTCGTGGCCAGAGTGTCAGTGTTAAGTGTAAGGTAACTCAACAGACGTGCGATCTAACCAAAGTCCTGGTTGGCCGACCAGGCGTCTAAGAAGCTTTTGGCAGATCTTCCCTTTCAGGGTGATCGCCTTTTTTGGTTCCTCATTGGATGACTTGATCAAGACGGTCACTAGGGGAAAGAGCACACTCCTTCCTCACTCGACTAATTGTAAGTCTCCCTCGCGTAAGCGAGGTCCTTCCTTTACAGCCCAGAAGCGTCTTTTTCGTGCGACCGTGTTGCAGAAAACCAAGCAGACTTCGAAAAAGGATCTGGGAAACGCTGGGCAGGTAAACCCCCAGCACCTCCAAGCAGACCCCTTCTGCCTGAAGGGGCGCCTCCCACCCACTTCAGGGGTGGGGGGATGTCTCAGTTTCTTCCCAGATCCTTGGACCTCACTGTTGCACTACAGGTGGGTCCACGAGGTAAGTGAAGGCGCATTCTCCTAGAGCGCTAAGTGCCTCTTGGGATTTTCACCATCAGGCGTCAGTGATGCAAGTTTGCAAGGCGGCGACTTGGTTGTCTGTGCATACGTTCACAAAATTCTACAAAGTTGATGTGTTGGTATCTTCAGAAGCCACTTTTGGCAGCAAGGTTTTGCTGGCTGCTATTTCACCACATAATGACCAGCCGCCGCAGATGTACTGTGGCAGGCTGGCTCTCCCATGCAAAGTCCTGTACATGTACGGCGCTCGCCTGGGAGGAGCTAGGGGGCGAGCGTGCACCGCTGGCGTCGCGCTCCCGCCCCACGCTCGTCAGCTGAGGAGCCAGTGCGTGTGCCGGACGGCTCTGATGGCCGCCGGCCACTCATGATCTCCCCCCACTGATAGAGAAGGATGGGTGGCTGATGTAAACACAGCCGTCTGTCCTCCCTAAGATGATCACAAAGACCATGCGATCCTGCTATATAGGATCGCATGTCTCTATAGTCATCTGACAAGCCCAACCCCTCCACAGTTAGAATCACTCCCCTAAGCTTACATTTAACCCATTGATCACCCATGGTATTAACCCCTTCCCTGCCAATGGCATTATTACAGTAACGGTGCATATTTTTAGCACTGATTACTGTAGTAATGTCACTGGTACCCCCAAAAGTGTCAAAAATGTCAGGGGTCCGATCTGTCCGCCGCAATGTCGCAGTCGCGTAAAAAAAATCGCAGATCGCCGCCAACAAAAAAAACAATAAAAATGGCATAAATATTTCCCGTAGTTAGTAAACGCAATAACGTGTGCGCAAACCAATCAAAATACGCTTATTGCGATTTTTTTTCTTTTTTTTTACTAAAAATATGTAGCAGAAAACAAATTGGCCTAAAATGTTAAAACATTTTTTGGGGAATGTTATATAGCAGAATGTGAAAAATATATATTTCTCTTACGTCCTCCGACAGTCGCCGCCTCTTCATATTCGTCACATATGTGGTATTAGACTTTGCTCCGAAGGAGTAGCTAGGCAACAGAATATGTTAACATTAAAGCTTTTAACATATCCCACCCTCAAGGGGCGGTCCCCTCAGTCAATACCCTCCTACTTCCTGCAACCATATCTCAGTTTTAATGTCTAGCTTGTCAGGAGTGGCTGGCTCTCTCTGTGCTGGGGCTTTGTGCCCCAGACTCTTTCTTCTTTTTTGATTTTTTGTTTGAATTTTCTCTCTACCTTTACTTAGCTGTTCTTTTTGTCAGCATTAGTTAGTTCTTCGGATGAAGAGGATCATGCGGGCTGGGTCTCGGGCTGATCCCCCTGGTCGCAGGTCGTGGGTCAGTGGCTTCCCAGCCTGCCATCGAGCGTTCAGCCAGGTAACGCTCCTGGCACAGTGAACGACCCATCCCTGTTCGGTGCAGGGATGATTGGTGAGGTGGCTACCTCACTGGACGCTGTGCGGTTTCTTAACCCCCATTCTGTGCGTCTTGTATGCGACTCTCCCTGCCTCATGTGCAGCGGCTTGTTCGCCTGTGCGGGTCCCCCACGCCACTGTGAGGTAAGTGTATTTATGTGGGGACCTGTCTGTCTGGGGGGGTGTCAGTCTGGGACTGTGTAACCTGCCTCTATTCACACTGTTTGTCTCCCTATCTCTCGGCTGCATGCTGTGGGCTGCAAGGGGGGGGGGGAGCTGTGTGACACTGTGTGTGTCAGCCTTGTCAGTGTGTAAAGCTGTGTGCTGTGGGGCATGTTTTGTGGCATGTTTGGGCATTATACAGCGATCGCTGCGGCGATCTGACATGTTTTTTTATATACAGACATGTGTGCATTACTGTACTGTGGAGCGGCGGTTTCGGCGCCAAACGGCGCCATTTTGCCTACACTCGCTCCGGCCGCATGTTCTACATGCATGGCGGCCATTTTCTTGTAGCCTCCCATAGGCTTTCATAGAGCGCCCTGGCAGCATCACTTCCTCTTCTCCAGGAACACCGATCGAGGCAGCAGCAGCGGCGAGGGTCTCCCCAGGTTATATCCTTCCTATCCATTGCCTGTGTCAGTTTTATTGTCCCTGTGGGGGTCTCATTGTGCTTGTGTGTGGTGCAGTGGGCTGCGCTCGCCGCGCTTGTTAAAGGGGCAGTTTACCCTTTATTGTCCGGCATTTGTTATAGGGGCAATGGATTCTCAGGAGGGCAAATTTCCTACCGCCTTGGTGGAAAGCCAGGGGACCGCTGTTTCCCCCCCAGGGGGGGATTTAGCCACTATTGTGGCTGGCCTTGCTGCTCAGGTGCAGATGCTGGTGGCTGCTCAATCTACTAAAAGACCCAGAGTTGCTCTTTCCTCTGATTCTGAGGGTGAAGGTGATGGGGTTGTTATGGCGGGGGCCTCCTTATCGGGGTCCCGCTCCTCCCTGGATCTAGTGGGGTCCGAGGTGGAGGCTGAAGTTGAAGGGGTTGATAATTCTCCCCCTGGCTCGCCTGAGGAGCTTGCAATCATGGATGAATTGATTGCTTCCATTAAACAAACGCTGCGTTTGCAGGATGAAGTGTGTCCCCCCGCTGCCTTGGCGGCTTATGGGACGCAGAGAAAACGCAGGACGCCGCAGGTTTTTCCCTGCAATGATGATTTTCAGCGCGCTGTTAAGGAACAATGGCGCAATCTACGCAAACCTTTTGCTGTACCAAGTAGGTTCAAGCTGCGTTATCCTTTCTCGCCTTTCACTGATGAAAGGTGGTGTGTGCCACCCCCGGTGGATCACGCAATTGCGGTTTTAAACAAATCCACTGCGATGCATGCAGAGGATTCCCCTGTGTTCCGTGATGCCACGGATAGGAGATTGGAGTCTCTTGCCCGTCATACTTATTCTGTTACGGGTTCTATGCTTAAGGCTCTGTTTGCCTCTCTCATGGCGGCCCAGGCGGTCGCAAGTTGGACGCAGATGCTTAGGCGCGTCCTAGTGGCCGATTCGGCCTCACCGGCGACCCTGGATATGGTGGATCAAATCCACCAGGGTGTCATGTATCTGTGTGATGCAGACTTGGACCTAGTCCCATTGGCTGCACGTGTGCACAGCGTGGCGGTGTTGTCTCGCCGCCTGGTTTGGTTGAAATGTTGGTCGGTGGACCAGTCTTCACGTAAGACCTTAGCCAATCTGCCTTATGATGGGTCTCGCCTTTTTGGGGAGTCCTTGGATGTGTTGATTAAGGGGATCACCGGAGGTAAGAGCACTCTCTTGCCCCTTTTCCCCAAGGCTAAGGGGGCTTCTGGGAAGAAGCATGCTAATTTTCGGCCCCCTCAGGGGTCCTTTCGTGCCTTTCGGTCGCACTACAAGGGCAAACCGTTCAAAGGTCAAGGCTCTCAGAAGAAGCCCTGGTCTGGAAAACAGAAGTCTGGTCAATCCGGATCCGCAGCCCATAACAGTGCGGCCTGAAGGGGCGCCCTCACCCAGTTTTGGGGTGGGGGGACGCTTGCTCGGTTTTCTTCAGCCCCGGTTGACCCGCGTGCGGGACAGATGGGTTCAGGAGATCGTTCGATCTGGTTACAAGATCGAGTTTCTTTCTCGGCCGGAGAGCAGATTTTTTCCCTCAAATCTTCAACTGTCTCCAGAGCGTTTACGGGACCTGCACCTGGCGGTGCGGGACCTGAGGGCTCAGGGAGTGGTAGTTCCGGTGCCTCATCGGGACAGGTTTCGGGGGTTTTATTCCAATCTGTTCACCGTGCCCAGAAAGGAGGGCAAGGTTCGTCCAATTCTGGACTTGAAGGCTCTGAACCGCTCTGTGCGGGTTCGCAAGTTCCGCATGAAATCCCTGCGGTCGGTGGTGGCTGCCCTGGTTCCGGGGGAATTCATGGCCTCCATCGATTTGAAGGATGCGTATCTTCACATCCCCATTTTCGAGGGTCACCAGAGGTTCCTTCGATTTGCCATTGCGGAGGATCACTACCAGTTCGTGGCGTTGCCTTTTGGTCTCGCCTCGGCTCCGCGGGTCTTCACCAAGGTGCTTGCACCGGTTCTGGCATTATTGAGGGCCCAGGGCATTTCTGTCCTGGGGTATCTGGACGACATTCTGGTTCGGTCTGCGACCAGCCAGGGTCTGGAGAAGGACCTGTCTGTCACGATGCAAACTCTGCAGGAGTTTGGTTGGACGATAAATTTTCCAAAGTCGACACTGAGTCCGTCGGTTCGTCTTCCCTACCTGGGAATGATTCTGGACTCGGTGCAGGCGAAGGTCTTCCTGCCGGAAGACAAACTCCGAACTCTTCAGGAGGAAGTCAGGTCCCTCAGGGACGTTCCGCACTCGTCTCTGCGGACGTGCATGAGATGTCTGGGATTGATGGTCTCGGCCTTCGAGGCGATTCCCTTCGCCCAGTTTCACACGCGGGGTCTCCAAGCGGAGATCCTGTCCATGTGGGACGTGCGACCTCAATCTCTGGATCTTCAAATCTCGTTGAGTCATCGCACCAGAAGAGGCCTTCTGTGGTGGCTCCAGTCCCCGATGGTGTCCGGGGGCAAGTCGTTTCGTCCTATCTCGTGGACGGTGATCACCACGGATGCCAGCCTGTCGGGCTGGGGTGGTGTTCTGGGCGTTCTGTCCGCCCAGGGAACTTGGTCAGAGGGGGAGTCTTCCCTTCCGATCAACATTCTGGAATTGCGTGCGATAAATCTCTGTCTTCATCGCTGGACGGACCGGCTGCAGGGCTGCCCGGTTCGGGTGCAGACGGACAATGCCACGGCGGTGGCCTACATCAACCACCAAGGGGGCACCAGGAGTGCCCGAGCGGCTCGAGAAGTGGCCGACATTCTGTCTTGGGCCGAGACTCATGTCCCGGCGATAACGGCGGTTCACATTCCGGGGGTGGAGAACTGGCAGGCGGACTATCTTAATCACCAGACCCTGGATCAGGGGGAATGGTCTCTCCACCCGGCTGTCTTCCAGATGTTGTGCGCGAAGTGGGGTCTTCCAGATGTGGACCTGTTCGCGTCTCGTCTGAACAACAAGGTTCGTGGCAAGGACGCGCGATCCTCGGGCAGACGCGTCGGACGCGTTAGTGGCCCCGTGGCATCAGTACAGGCTGATGTACGCGTTTCCACCGATTCAGTTGCTGTCCAGGTTCCTTCGCAGGTTACACTCGGAACGCAGCACGGTGATTCTTGTGGCACCGGACTGGCCTCGCCGGTCCTGGTACGCAGACCTCGTGAATCTGGCGGTCGACGCCCCGTGGCGTCTGCCTCTTCGAGACGATCTCCTGTCTCAAGGACCGATATACCATCCTGCTTTACAGTCTCTGGCTTTGACGGCCTGGCTGTTGAGACCGAGGTCCTGAAGGAGAAGGGTCTCTCTCCAGAGGTCGTTCATACTTTGATCAACGCGAGGAAGTCTTCCTCGGGGAAGGTTTATTACCGTACTTGGAAGGCCTATTTTGCCTGGTGTGAGTCCAGGGGGTTTTCACCCCGCACGTACTCGGTTTCCCGAGTGCTGTCCTTCCTTCAGACGGGTGTCGATCAGCGTTTGGCGCTGGCTACGATAAAGGGTCAGGTGTCTGCGCTGGCCGTTCTGTTTCAACGTCCCGTGGCTTCCAACTCCTTGGTTGGCACTTTTGTTCAGGGTGTGCGGCATCTGGTTCCTCCTAGGAGGGATCCTTTGCCCCCTTGGGACTTGAATCTCGTTCTGTCTGTGTTGCAACGTGCTCCTTTTGAACAGATCAGGGAGATCTCGTTGTCTATGTTGTCCAAAAAGGTCGCCTTTTTGGTTGCGATCACTTCGGCTCGCAGAGTGTCGGAGCTGGCAGCTTTGTCCTGCAAGTCTCCGTATCTGGTTGTTCATTTGGATAAGGTGGTCTTGCGACCTAATCCTTCTTTTCTTCCGAAACGAGTTTCGGAATTCCATCTTAATGAGGATATTGTCTTGCCTTCGCTGTGCGCGAAGCCAAAACATCCAAAGGAGGTGAGATTACATTCTCTGGATGTTGTTCGGGTGATAAGGGTTTACCTTAAATCGACTGAGTCTTTTCGAAAGACGGACTCCTTGTTTGTTCTTCCAGAGGGTCCTCGGAAGGGCATGGCGGCTTCGGCCTCTACCATCGCCAAATGGATCAGGCAGACCATTGAACAGGACTATGCCTTGCAGGGGAAGGTTCCCCCTGTGCCTGTGAAGGCGCACTCTACTAGATCTCCGAGTACGTCTTGGGCCTGTCGTCATGGGGCTTCTGTAGCCCAGGTGTGTAAGGCGGCGACTTGGTCGACCGTACACACGTTCACAAAATTCTACAAAGGTAGATGTTCAGGCATCGGCGGATGCTTCCTTTGGCCGCAAGGTTCTTAGTGCGGCAATTCCCTAGGGTCCCTTATTGGGGACCTCTGGCTGTTGGGATAAGTTTTTTATCCCCTGGTTATTTTTTTCCTGGGTTGTTGCTCCTGTTGAGCACTTGTTTTTCCTGTTGCCCAGCTGGGTTCCTTCCTTTGGTAAGGTTCCTTTCTTTGATGCGGAGACTGCGTTGCCTTTTCGGCACGGATGCGTTTCCCACCCCTCATGTTTGCACTGCTTTGGGACGTCCCCATATGTGACGAATATGAAGAGGCGGCGACTGTCGGAGGACGTAAGAGAAAACGGAATTTTTGTAAAATCTTACCTGTAAAATTCCTTTCTCTGAGTCCTCCGACAGTCGCCGCCCCCGTCCCTCTTTTGGGGTTTGGTTGTATACTCTACTGCTATTCCACTAAAACTGAGATATGGTTGCAGGAAGTAGGAGGGTATTGACTGAGGGGACCACCCCTTGAGGGTGGGATATGTTAAAAGCTTTAATGTTAACATATTCTGTTGCCTAGCTACTCCTTCGGAGCAAAGTCTAATACCCCATATGTGACGAATATGAATGTATGAATATGACCCCTCCTCGCTTTATGGGTCGCCTGGGACCTCCCCTCCTGCGATGACCTCCCCCTACCCTGGTTTGGGGCCCCGGGACACTTTTAGGGGGGTCCCCTTTGTGTGGCACCTGAGGGTGCTGGGCAGGGTGGTGGGGGGGGGGGGGTTGTGTTGTGGTTGCACTTTCCGCTGCAGGGGTCTTAACCGTGGAAGACCCCCGCCCAGACCCCCCGGGCCTGTGTTTAGGTGGGCTTTATTGGGCACGTCACCTTATGTGCTGTGGCGTGCGCTGCCAGTTTCTGGTGGTCTGGCGCCCTTATCACAGGTCCCAGCAACGTGTGGGTTGTCTCTCTGCTGGGAGCCGGCGGCCATTTGGCTGGGTACGTGCAGAGCGTGGGAAGCTACTGCCTCTGGTGGGCGGGGAAGTGATTGGTGTTCCTATTCCCTCTACCGCACTGTGAAGACATGCTGCTCCTGGAGTGGTAAATAGCGGTGCTATTGCTGGCATTACTGCTGCATTTTCAGGGGGGTTTCAGGCCTACGTATCCCTTTCTGCTCCGTGTAGTGCTCACATAGGCCATCTTTAGAAAATTGACTCCTCAGGATTGTCTGCGACTCCTGATGTATCTCTGGGGCCAGTATCTGATACTCATGATGTGTCTTTATTATCTGTCATGCAAGAAATGTCCAGAAAAAGGTCATTGCAGCAGCCTTTTCCAAGAAACGCCCTCGCTCGTCCCCTCTCTCCTCGCAGGCCTCGAATTCTGAGGCTGACATGGTCGCTGGCGATGCAGACCCTCTTCTGGAGGATGCGTCTCCGCATTCAGATGTTTCTGACGCGGAGGAGGATGTTTCTACATCCGTCTTAGCACAGGAAAAGGTGATGGTGGATGCTCTAATATCCTCGGTGTGGGACACCCTTAAACTCACGGATGCAATTTCTAAGTCGCAAGGCGGCTCTGTTTCCTTTGGGTCTCTTGGGGCCAAAAAATCGGCAAGGGTTTTTCCCTGCCCAGAGGTTTTATCCACCTTGGTGGAAGAGCAGTGGCGGTGAACTAATAGCTCGCCTGCGATTCCTAAACGCTTGGCTAGACGCTATCCGTTTGAGGAAGGGATCTTACGCAAATGGACGGTTCCTCCTTAGGTGGACCCCCAGATATGTGGTATTCACAAGTCCACGGTTTTTCCAATGGCGGAATGCTCGTCTGTCGCATCCGGCTGATAGACGTATTGAGGTGTTATCTAGCCACCTGTATACGGCAGTGGAATCTATTCTCAGTCCTTCCCTGGTTACCATTCTGGTTTATCAGACTATGTTTGAATGGATGAAGGCCCTGAGAGCCGCTGACTGTCACTCGGTTGCCATTGGCTACGCTGGAACTTACTGAACAATTATCACAGACTCTGCAATTCGTATGCGATGCTAAACTGGATGTTTTTCCACCAGGGCATTGGTGATTAGTGTGCTCATCAGACGTGTGATCTGGTTGAACTTTTAAAAAGCTTTTGGCTGATCTCCCATTTCAGGGTAATACCTTTTTGGTTCTTCCTTGGATGAATTGATCAAGACGGTTACCGGGGGTAAGAGCACGCTCCTTCCCCATTCATCTAAGAATAAGGCCTCTTCGCTTAAGCGGGGCCCTTCCTTGATTGCCCAGAAGCGTCTTTTTCGTGTGCCCGGGTCGCAGCAAACCAAACAAACTTCCAGTGGTAGAGGAAACGATGGGCTGGAAAGCCGAAATCTTCCAGCCCCAGCGCCCCCGAACAGACTCCTTTTGCCTGAAGGGGCACCCCACCCGTTTTAGGGGTCGGGGGACGTCTCCGTTTCTTTCCGGATCCCTGGACACAACAGGTCTGTTCACAAGGTGATTCAGTGTGGGTACAAGATAGTTTAGTTCCCGTCCTCCGGACAGGTTTTTTCCATCCAATCTTCAACTGTCCTCAGACCGTCTTGCCGGGCTGCAGGATGCAATTCGGGATTTGCTGTCACAAGGTGTGATTGTCCCAGTTCCTCATCAGGAACGTTTGAGGTTTTTATTCAAACCTGTTTACTGTCCAATCCTGGACCTCAAACGGTTAAACCGTTTTGTGCGCATCCAGAAGTTTTGCATGGAGTCCCTGCATTCAGTGGTGGCATTCCTGCATCAGGGGGACCTGTTGGCTTCGATCGATATCAACGATGCCTATCTCCATGTTCCCATTTGTTATGCCCATCAACAGTCTCTCCATTTCGCGGTGGGTCAGTTTGTAGCATTGCCGTTTGGGCTTGCTTCTGCTCCCAGGGTCTTCACCAAGGTGTTAGCCCCTATATTGGCTTTGCTTCGGCAGAGAGGCATAGCTGTTCAAGGTTATCTGGACGATCTCCTGCTCCGGGCAGATTCTGCTGTGCAATTGGAACGGGATTTGGAGGTGATCATTCAATCTCTACAGCAGTTCGGTTGGACTCTCAACCTTCAGAAATCTGCACTGGTTCCATCGACCAGACTGGAGTACCTGGGCATGATTCTGGGCTCTACTGCTGCAAAGGTGTTTCTTTCAGCGGCAAAGTTGCAGAAGTTGCAGGAGGCGCTTCTGTCTCTGTTGACTTGCGATCTGGTGTCTCTTCGGTCGTCTATGCATGTGCTGGGTCTGATGGTGTCCTCTTTTGAGGCCGTGCCCTATGCTCAGGCCCACACGAGACTTCTACAACAGGAGATCCTTGTCAAATGGGACAAGGACCCCGCGTCCTTGGACAGCCTGATTCGCCTGAGTCAGGGCTCCAGGGACTCCCTACATTGGTGGCTCAGCTCCCCGAACCTTCTCCATGGGAAATCCTTCCAGTGTTGTGGACGGTAGTGACGACGGACGCCTGTCTGACCGGCTGGAGGGGGGGGGGGGTGTGGGTGCAAGGCACTCTGACCGTTTAAGGTACCTGGACGATGGAGGAGTCCAATCTTCCGATCAATGTTCTGGAACTGAGTGCTATCAAGTTGAGCCTGCTTCATTGGACGGATGCTCTCCGGGGGTGTCTAGTCTGGGTCCAGTCGGACAATGTCACGGCCGTGGCATATGTCAATGATCAATGGGGCACCAGGAGTGCCCTGGCGGCTCTGGAGGTAGCTTAAATTCTGAGCTGGGCGCAGTCTTGCGTTCCGGCCCTGTCCGCCGTGTACATTCCCGGCGTAGACAACTGGCAGGCGGATTACCTGAGTCGTCAGACTCTGGATTGGGGAGAGTGGTCTTGGCATCCGCAGGCGTTTCACCAGTTGTGTCTTCGGTGGGGAACCCCGGATGTGGATTTGTTTGCCTCCAAGCAAAACAGAAAAGTTCCAAAGTTTGTGGCTCAGTTCAAAGATCCTCTGGCCGAGGCCGTGGACGCTCTCGTGGCTCCCTGGAATCAGTACAGGCCCCTGTATGCGTTTCCTCCGCTAAAACTCTTGCCTTGTCTCCTCTGCAGGTTCGAGCTGGAGGGGATTTAGTTGATTCTTGTGGCACCAGATTTGCCCCCGAGATCCTGGTACGCCCACGTGGTTCGGCTATGGGTGGCAGGTCCGTGGGCACTTCTTCTGCGGGAAGATCTTCTGTCGCAGGGTCCCATCTTCCATCCTGCTTTAGGGTCGCTGGCTTTAATGGCTTGGCTGTTGAGAGCAAGGTGTTTAAGGACAGGGGTCGGTCCGACTCTTTGATCCCTACCTTGCTCAAGGCCAGGAAGTCAACTTCTCGGAAGATCTATCACAGTACGTAGATAGCGTTTATTGCTTGGTGTGAGGCGTCCCACCTACATCCTAGATCCTTTGCTGTGAGCAGAATTCTGGCTTTTTTTTAGAAAGCGGTTGACGCTTGGCTTTGGGCACTCTTAAGTGTCAGGTCTCTGCCTTGGCTGTGTATTTCCAACGTCCTTTGGCTACTCCCTCTTTGATTCATACTTTTCTTCAGGGGGTTTGGCATTTGGCTCCCCCCAGAAGGTCCCCGTGCCTCCTTGGGACCTTAATTTGGTTCTGTCTGTTCTTCAGCATCCTCCTTTTGAGAACATTCGGCGCATTTCATTACGTGACTTGCTGCAGAAGGTTGCTTTCCTGGCAGCTATCACCTCTGCTCGGAGGGTGTCTGAACTGGCGGCGTTGTCTTGCCATTCTCCTTATCTGGTGATCCATAGGGATAAGGTAGTGTTGCGACCTAATCCGTCTTTCCTGCCTAAGGTTGTTTCTGATTTTCATCTGAATGAAGGCATAGTACTCCCGTCACTCTGTCCGAAACCTTCCCATCCCAAGGAAATTGCTTTGCATTACTTGGATGTGGTTCGGGCGATACGAGTGTATCTGGTGGTTACTGGGTCCTTTCGTCGGTCGGACTCTGTGCATACGGATGGACCCCGGAAGGGTCAGACTGCGTCTGCAGTGACCATCTCTCGATGGCTCAGACAGACGGTGGTGACGGTGTACTCTCTTAAGGGCAAGGTTCCACCTTTCCTTGGCACTGCTCACTCGGGCGTTGAGTGCCTCCTGGCCCTTCCGCCATTAGGCGTCGGTGCTGCAGGTTTGTAAGGCGGCCACTTGGTCGTCCGTAAACACATTCACCAAGTTTTACAGAGTGGATGTGCTGGCGTCTGCAGATGCGTCCTTTGGCCACAAGGTGTTGCAGGCCGCTGTGTAAGGAGCAATTTATTTTTCGCTCCTCCTTTTTATGGTTTTGTTACTTTTGAGCCACAGTTGTTACTTGTTGGGCTCCATGTTTTATTTTTGGCTATGTTAGTCGTGGGAATTGCATTGCTTTTGGGTTTGTTTTTTCTTTCCCACCCCTCAGTGTTTACTGCTCTTGGGCGTCCCAATTGTCTTTGAATAAGCAGCAGCTACGTCCGTCAGTGGACGAAAGTGAAAATGGGATTTTTGTACTTAACGTAAAATCCATTTCTCTGAGTCCACCGACGGATGTAGCTCCCACCTCTCTGTTTTTTCTGAGGGTTTTTTGGATATTCTCCACTGCTTGCAACTAAACTGGAAATGCAGTCGTGAGGCCGAGGGTAATAGCCTGGGGGTACCGCCTCCTGGGCGTGTGAAAACATTTTGCTCTGCCTGGTCACTCCTAGTGGGAGGGGCTTATTACTAAACCATTTATGAATAAGCAGCAGCTACGTCTGTCGGATGAAAGAGAACTGGATTTTTGTACATACCCTAAAATTAATTTCTCTGAAGTTCGACAGATGCAGCTTCATATCTTCTTTAGACCATTGGGTTATTCTCCTCCCATCAGGAATAGGACACTATTTTTATGGTAAGTACAAAAATCCAATTTTTTCCTTTTTGAATAGATTTTTTTTTCTATCCTTGTTAATTTGTTTCTGTGGGACTTGATCAACTGCCGGACTGGGTGACGGACTGAATAATCTAGATCCAGAGGGCCCCCCCCAGTCTGGGCAGTAAGCGCATGCAGACCTCAGCTCCGCCACGAAATAGCCCCAATGGGCAGAGGCTTGCCTGCGAGTTAAACGTCTCGCGAGGGCACATATGACCTGCCAAGTTCCTCCTGGCTGACAGCCACCCGCTTCCCAATGGAGCGGTGGTCTGTCAGGAGCGGTGTCCACCCTGTAACTGGTATGGTAAGTAGCTGTCCCCCCCTCTACCCCTGGAGGGTTTATGGGGTGGACTTGGGACCACAAGGCTTTTGCCACATGCTCTTTATGGGGGCTTGTTGGAGTTGCTGCTGACCGGGTTTTTCCTGGTGCACAACAGGGAATTTAGCAGGGTTCCCCCGCTACCCTGGGGGTTGGTGACTAGGGCAGGGATGTCCTTTGGACTCCTTGCTGCAGTTGTTGAGCTGGAAGAGCAGATGGTTTAGCATCCGCTGGTCCGCGCCTCACACGGCAAGATCCTGCCCCAAATTTGAGCCACGGCTTTGCGGCCTACTGGTCGGGAGCTATGTTGGGCGGCCCCAGTGAGTGTGGCTGAAGCCACTATCCTTTGTTTGGGCATCCGCCCTCCCCTCCGCTTCCCCTGGAGGGTCTGCTCCGCTGAGGCTTACTTCCAGGTTGCTGGGCATCCATAGAAATTTTGATTCTTTTAATTTAATTCCCCTTTTTCCTGTCATGAATCCCCCCTTACCTGTCCCCCCTCCCCCCTTCTCCCCTTACCTACTGGAATATGGGGCGCTTGCAGCTGACCGTGGGGGCTAGGACCGGGCATCCTACCAATGATGGGGGTGCGCTGCCCGCGACCGGACGATCGATCGTTCAGGGGGGACTCACCTGTCACTACTAGGGCCCCTGCATCCTGTCGATCCCATCCAGGAGGCTGGGAGGCCCCCAGAAGCTCTGAAAGCCGTGCGGGCCGCCATTTTCTTGTAGCCCATGTGTTGCATAGGATCCGCGGCCATGTTTCTGTAGCCCGGTGGCCATTTTGCCGTTGATCCCCATTGAAAATCAATGGCGGCCATGTTGTTGGAGTCTTGAGGCGTTTTTGGGCGGTTGAGCCCCTCCCTACTCCCTAGTGCTGACGCTCAAGTTTTTCTCTTCTGATCAAGAAGTCTGGTGCTGTACGGACATCCTGGGCCTTCCTGGTGCATCTCTGGTGCGGATGGTGAGTCTGGGGGGGGGGGGGGGGGTCTCTCTCTCTCTGCTCAGGGTCTTCAGTGCTTTGTGCCTGATCTCTAGGGGGCGCTTTAGCACGGTGGACGTTCCCAAAAAAAAGTGATATATTTTTTTGCGGGTTCCCCTGGTGACGACATGGACCCTGTGGAACACATTTCCCCACCTGACCCCCTCTTAGAGGCCGCAGGGCCCTCTTGATCCCAGCCATTCATAGATGCACTGTCGGCAGTCCTGGAATCTTTTGTGTCCCGGGTGGGGGTGGCCTTTAAGGGGCGATGTACCAAAAAACGCCCTCCATCTACCCCTGCCTCAACTGATGGGTCAGATTCTGAATCTTATTCAGCCCCCACAAATGTGGGTCTACCTGCCGGGTCTACTGCCTCACGCCCTGTCTCCTCTGATAGAAAGTATGACACCTCTCCCTCCGCCACCGCGCAAGAGAAGGCGCTGGTGGACGCCCTGGTTGTATCTGTGCATGAGACCCTTAAAATGGAGGACTCAGCTGCGACTGAGGCGCAGGTTACGTTTGGCACTCACAAGCCATCCAGAGGTTTTCCCCTTTCCCACGTATTCTGACAACCTGGTCAAAAAAGAGTGGGAGCGCCCAAAGCGCCCCCCTGGGGTGCCTAAGCGTATTACTAGACTCTACCCCTTTGAGGAGTCTTTGTCCTCTGGTCTCCATACTGAATAAAGCTACCATGATTCCAGTGGAGGATTCCCTGTCCTCTAAGGATCCGGCGAATAGAAAGGGGGAGTCTGTGGCCCTCAATATGTACTCCCTGGTGGGGTCTGCGTTTAGACAGGTGTTTACTATTGCCCGTGTGTCACATACCTTGACTAAATGGGATAAGTTACTACGCCGTGACCTGGAGGGGGAACAATTCGCCCCTGCCTTTGCGGAGCTGGCGGACCAGATGATTCAGGGGCTGCAATTTCTTTGCGATGCCTCGCTGGATGTGGCTCCACTATTGGCGCGACTGTCGGTGTCGGCAGTAGTCGTTTAGCGTATACTTTGGCTAAAATGCTGGTCTGCGGATCAGACCTCTTGACTGAAATACCTTTTCAAGGTGATCGCCTGTTTGAGGCTACCTTGATGACATTATCAAAGGTCTTACAGGGGTTAAGAGTACCTTTCTCCAACAGGCTAACAAGGGTAAGGACCCTTATCGGGGTCTCTCCTTTTCAACACATCCAAAGTTTTTTTCTCCTCTCACCTTCCAAGACGGCAACCAGGTGAGAGATGAGAGGCTCCACCCTACAGGAAACAAAATCAGTCAACAGCTGTTAAAAGGCACCACATTTTTTTTTTGTGACTTGAAGACTCTGTTGGATGGTCCCCCTGTGAGGCAGGTTAAGCAACGCCGATGAAGGCCACACTTTACCTGCATGCCTTCTAAGATTCTCACAGGTCACCCGGTCACTGTGGTGATCCCTCCAGAGCCTGTGGCCGGCTATTCAGCAGGAGTCTCCTCCGGTCCTCCTTGCTATTCAGTTGGATTTCGCATGCAGCCGGAATAAATAATAATAAAAAAAAATCAGACAAGTGCGCTCCAAGCCTCGCTTTGAAACCAGAACTTCCGGTTTGTGCAGGAAAGGTGGAGCATGCGCAGCGCGATCCGGAAGAGGGAAGCGAGTATGGAGGAGACGCCGGACCCGCATGGCGGCGGTAAGGCAGACTCTTTAGCCACAAGGAGCCGGAAAGCTGCCAAAGAAATGAAACCTGCTGCAACCCACCTCATGGAGAAGGAGGGGGGGAAGGTTGATTCAGGTGGCTGCAGGCAAAAGCAGATCGGAACCCGGTAAGTGCCGTTTTCTTTTCCGATTGGGGCTCATTCCAGTGTCAGGTTTAGTCTCTGGTTGCTCCCATGCTGTCCCTCGGCGGGGCCTGTAGCCAAGTTACTATGGGGCAGGAAGAGAGATCTGTTATCTCATCTTCTCTTGCAGAATCCCCAGGTGAAACCCAGGAGGGCTCTGATAAAGCACCCCCTATATCTGCTGGCACTAGCTCCTCTTAATAAATGTGGTAATTGCTGAGAGAGGTTGCCCAGGTCTCACTCCAAACCCTTTTGTTACAGGTGTATTAACAAACTGGCTGGTAAGGAGACCTCAGGGTTGATGAAAGATTTTCTTAAGTCTATGCAGGAGGAAATGCTAGCCACTTTGCAGTCCTTCTGCACCTCTGTAGCTTCCCCCCCAGGTAACAGAACCGAGTGAACTAACCCCTAAAGAGGGCCTTTCTTCTCAGGAGAGTTTACTTTCCAAGGCAGGCCCATCTGTATTTCTACCTGGTTCGCAGGGTCTCCCCCCTGCTCAAGCAAGGGAAGAGGACGACCTAGGGAACGCAGAAAGTCAGGCTACGTCTCGGCTTACCTCCTGGGGAGGAGGTTGAGGTGGACCCAGATAGTGAGGTAGAAGAGACCAAATTGAACAGAAATCTGTTTGGTCTCTAAATTCTGGGGGGGACTCCTTCAAGCTGTTTATGCTACAGAAGAAATCCCAGAACCCCCTAAGGAGACCTCGGCACAGGATAAGATGTATAAAGGACTGGTTAAAAACCAATTCAAGGTATTGCCTGTTTACCAATCCTTGTAATATTTAAATATTCATGAATGGCAGTTTCCTGAAAGAGGTCTGGTTAGACTAAAGACATGGAAAAGGAGATTCCCTTTTGAGGAGGAGGTGAAAAAATTCCCCCAATAGAAGTGACTCCATCTCATCCTCCAAAGGATGCACTAAAAAGAAGAGCCCTTTTGTATGGGATTCAAGAACTGGCAGAACAACTAGTGATTGTTCTTGTGCCAGATAATCAGCTTTACCAAGGCTTTTACTCCCACGTGTTCGTGGTACCCAAACCCTCGGGAAAATACCGCCTTATCATAATTTTCAGACTTAAACAAGTTCCTAGAGAACAAGTTTTCAACGGAAGGTATTTATACAGTCTGCAAAAACATTGTTGAATGATGTGTTTATGACTATTCTGGATTTCAGGGATGCATACCTGCATGTTCCAATTCATCCGGAACACTAGGCCTTTCTGAGAGTTGCGGTGGTCACCGAGGAAGGGACTGCACATTGGGCAGTTCAGGGCACTCCCCTTTGGTCTAGCAGCCAGTCCAAGGATTTTTACCAAGATCCTGGCGGAGGCGGTGGCCTATGTTAATCTCCAGGGAATAGCTTTGATTCCTTACCTGGACGATCTACTGATTTTTGGTCCTTCAGTGGACCAAGTGAGATCAAACACCCAGAAGGTGTTAACAGTCCTACAGACGCTAGGCTGGTTCATCAGCAGGGAAAAGTCATCCCTGGAGCCTGCCAAGGTTCAGACCTATTTACGGTACCGGATAGATTCACGGGTACAAAGTCTTTTCTTTCCAGGGTAAAAGGTAGTCTCTTCAGTAAAGAGGTTTGTGGTCACCCCTCGTGCTCCAGGATAGAGATCCTGAGAGTTCTGGGGTTCATGTCAGCCAGCATCCCAGCAGTAGCTTGGGTGCAGCTACACTCAAGAGACCTTAAATTCTTCCGTCTTTCCTCCTGGGACGAAAAGGTTGAGTCCCTGGATGAAAAGGTAATCCTCACCCCTCAGGTAAAAACCTCCCTGGAGTGGTATTCAATTCCAAGCAATTTAGAAAAGGGCAGACCTGAAGGTCACCACAGACGCAAGCACCTGGGGGTGGTAGGCTCATCTAGAAGGAGCCCATGCCCAGGGCATCTGGAAAAAGAAGTAGCCCTGGCCTCCTCCAACTTCAGAGAACTCAGAGCAGTGGGCGAAGCCCTAAAAGCCTTTGAGTTCCATTTCAGGCATGGAAATTCAGGTCTTTTTCCGACAATCCTACAACAGTAGCTTGCCTGAATCACCAAGGGGGGTACCAGGTCCAAACTACTGTTGGTACCATCCCAGGAAATCCTAGGCTGGGCCGAAGGAAGAGTGATCTCCCTGCTGGCCATTCCTATAAAAGGGGAAAGCAACTGGGAAGCAGATTTCCTTAGTCGCCATCCAATAAGACAAGGAGAGTGGGAGCTAAATCCCAAGGTATTTCAGACACTAGTCCAAAAATTCGGCTGCTCGAAAGTAGACCTATTTGCCAGCCTACAAAACTGAAAGGTAAAGAGATTCTTTTTCCTCTCACGGGAAAGAGGGATGTTAGGCCTGGATGCTCTGTCCCAGATATGGCAGTTCCAGTTAGCTTATGCCTTTCCCCCTCTAACTCTTATTCCTCGAGTTTTACAGAAGCTCAGCAGTCATTCCCCGGGTCTTTGCCGCTTCCTGATTGCGCCATGGTGGCCAAGGAGGGCATGGTTTGCGACCCTGAAGGCATTATCGGTAGCACCTCCTTGGAAGCTTCCGAACCTCCCAGACCTGTATTTGCAGGGACCAGTTTGGCACCCCAGGCTGGATTTCTTCCAGTTGACGGCCTGGTTAGTGAGCGCCAGATCCTTTAGTTTCAGGGGCTGCTCAGACAGAGTGATACACACCTCCTGACAGGAATCCAGTAACGAGGAAAATATACTTAAGTTTGGAAAACTTTTTTGTACTTGGCGTAGGCTAAAGCAAATTTCTTCCGCCTCTGTCCCCATAATCTTGGATTTCCTACAAAAGGGGGTAGAGAAGGGTGTGGCGGTTAACACCTTTCGGGTACAAATAGCAGCTCTCTGTTTTTCTAGACGTGAGACTTGCAAAAGAACCTTTAGTTAAAAGATTTTTGAGTGCCGGGGATAGAGCTACCCCTGTCCCTAGAGACAGCTTCCCTCCTTGGGACCTGACTAGGGTTCTAGAGGTGTTATCTAGAAGCCCTTTTGAACCTATAGAAGAGGTTCCCCTTTTAAGTTTTTTTGTCCCTAAAACTAGCCTTCCTATTAGCTGTCATGACAGCCAGGAGGGTAGGGAACTTACAAGGTTTTTTAATTAAAGAACCATTTATGTTGATCTTCCCAGATAGAATTATCCTTAGGCCAGATCCTCTGTCTACCCAAGGTAGCATCTTCCTTTCACAGGAAGCAGAAAATTATTTTACCATCTTTTTGTGATAATCCTAGAAATGAAAAAGAAATTAAATTTCCTTGTTTAGAAGTGAGGAGATGCCTCCTCACTTATTTAGAGGACCAGGGAGTTTAGGAGATCTAATCACCTTTTGATCCTCTACTCTAGACCAAGAAAAGGACTGCAGGCGTCAAAACCTTCGGTCTCCAGGTGGATTAGGCAAGCCATTACCATGTCTTACGAGGTTTCAGGTGTTCCTGCACCAGCAAAGCTGAAAGCACACTCAACAAGGGCACTGGCAACATCCTGGGCTGAAAATGCGGGAGCTTCCTGGGAACCGATTCGCAGTGCAGCCACTTGGTCCAGCCATGACTCATTCCTGAAGCACTATCGAGTAAAGGTGCTGTCTCAAAAAGACCTAGCCTTTGGCCGAAAGGTACTACCCGCTGTGGTCCCATCCTAAGGTAGGCCTGTGGTTACTTTATTATCCTCTCACGTGTTTGCCGTCCTGGAAGGTGAGAGGAGAAAACCGTCCGTTAGACTTACCAGTAACCGTGTTTCTACGAACCTTCCGGGACGGCAGGCCTCTTTCCTGCCCGGTTAAAATGGTGAGGAAAGAATGTATACAATAGGTGGTAAGTACCTAAGTGATTGTACATCCCTTGTGAATTGGTTGGAGAACTTTTTTTTTTTACAACTGAGGGACAAGGTGAAGGGTTGGGCCTTTTAACAGCTGTGAACCGATTGTGTTTCCTGTAGGGTGGAGCCTCTCATCTCTCAAGTGTTTGCCGTCCTGGAAGGTTCATAGAAACATTGTTACCGGTAAGTCTGACGGTTTTCGTCCCTCATGGTCAAGTGATAAGGGATCAAAGTCCTTCAAGGCCCCCTCGAGTGGCTCCAAGCGACCCTGGTCTGGCAACCAAAAACCTGTTTTCTCCAGACCTGCGGATAAGACACCTTCGGACTGAAGGTGCGCCCTCGCCTGTGTCTGGGGTGGGGGGTGGGGGGGAAACGTCTTTCCCGGACCTGTGGCCTATCCCGGATAAAAGACAAGTGGGGTACGCAAGGTCATATGGTCGGGTTACAAGATCGGGTTTCGAACCGTCCCTCCGGTAAGGTTTTTCCCTTCCAATATGCGACTGTCCCGGGATTGCTTACACGCTCTCTTTGGGGCGGTGCAGGGCCTGTTACAATAAGGAATAATAGTTCCAGTTCCGAATTCAGGACGTTTTTAGGGCTTTTACTCCAAACCTTTTTACAATCCGCAAGAAAGAAGGCAAAGTGTTTCCAATTCTGTACCTGAAAGCACTAAATTGCTTCATGCTAGTTCAAAAATTCTAGATGGAATCTGTTCGCACAGTGGTGGCTTCCCTAGATCAGGGGGATTTCTTGGCCTCCATAGACATCAAAGATGCCTACCTTCACATCCCAAAATGTGCAGGACATCAACGCTTTCTGCGTTTACTCTTTGGTCTCGCCTCTGCTCCTTGAATCTTCACGAAGATCTTGGCTCTGTTCCTGGCGCTGTTGCATCAGGGGGGGATATCGGTCCTGGGTTACCTGGACGAATTGCCCCTCCATGCAGAGTCTCCCACCTCGCTGGTGACAAACTTGGAGGTCACCATGAGATCTCTGGAGTAGTTCAGGTGGATTCTGAACCTTCAGAAGTCTACCCTGGTCCTTTCCATGAGACTGAATTATTTAGGCCTGACTTTTTACTCGTCCTCAGTCAGGGTGTTTCTTCCTCAGGACAAACTTCAAAAACTCCAGACTGCTATTCAGCTATTGAATAAATATAGTGCGCTAAAAAATAAGGTGATGTTTGAAAACACACATCAAACAATAAATGAACATAAATGTGAAGTGAATAAACCAGTCAAACTAGGTTCTACATGGGATTATGTGTTGAATAAAGTTCACAAATAAAAGTTCAATAAATCTTATGCAGTGTGACATTCACACCGGTGCTTGAGTGAAGATACAAATCAAAACAAGTGAACTCGTGACAAGAAAATATTAAATAACTGTGCAGGTGAATCCCAACACCTATTCAGGTATTCCCCTTACCAGACGGGTGAAAATAAGGTGCAGTGAACTTTTCCAAAATGAATGCTCTGTGAGGTGGAAAAGGAAACCGCTCAGAGGAAACTCGTCAGAGAGGAGGCGTGCCGTCACTAACCTATCCGCGGTCCGCACTGCAGGCGGCCACGGACCACCAGGGTTCCTGCTAAGAACTTATTTTTCCCAGCAAAATGTAAGTGCGTTCTTGTCTCTATTTAATAAAAGTTATAAGGATAATGCACTATTGGTCCCTTTTTTTATTTCTGGGGAATTACCTGTGACTACCGGAACGGAACCTATTCCACGGAGAGACACAGGAGTCCATACATTTCCTGGAACCTCCTGTCTATTAGGGATGATCGAACGGTTCGGGTCGACCATCGGTTCGACCCGAACATTGGCTGTTCGAGGTTCGGCCGAATTTAGAACTTTTTGCCCAAAAAGTTCGGAATTCGGCAACCAGAACTGACCAAAATGCAATGGGACAGGAAATGGGCTTTAAAAGCCCATGATTGGACCACAACCATTAGCAAAAGCCAATTGAGGGGGCAGGAGAATGCTAGGAATGTGATTGGAGTGACTAGGGGGTCCATAGGCCAATCATTAGTAAATACGCCCCCCAGTATATAAGATAGCCCCCGCCAAATTCCTAGCATTGTTATACAGGGACATGGAAGAGAGTGGAAGCAGTTCGTGGACTTCTGCTACAAAGTGTCATTTAGCATTTATTAGTGAGGAAAGGGATATCTAGTGTAGTTAGGGTGCTCTTTTACACTTTAGCTTTAATTTAGTTTCTGTAGGGAAAGTGTTAAGTGCCAGGGTGACCGTAGTGTAGTGTAGGGTGAACTGACAGTGACTGCTATGGCAGGGTGACCAAACCCTTCCATATCAGGGTGACCGCTATAGAGAAAAGATAGTTTCTCTGAAGTCACTTTCGCTGCAGTAATATGGCTTCGCCCCTGTCAGCTTGCTTTTTGGCTGCAGGCGTGTCTAGGGATTTTTTGAGCACATGTTTGGAGTCAGGCATGACATCTGAACATGTGTATAGGGGGTATATATACACACCCATGTGTGTATGTATATGTGTGTGTGTGTGTATATATGTGTATATATATATATATACACACACACACCTGCACATATATAGGTGTGAAAGGAGCAGAGAACACTACTTGCGCTATTGAAATAATTAACACCAATATAGTTGCGCTCCTATCACACCTATATATGTCTAAGTGTAAAATACATATAAGTATGTGTGTATATATACCACTATACACAAGTTCAGATGTTTTGCCTGCCTCCAAAGAACCCAAAAAAATGCCCAAAAAAACGCTAGCGCCAAAAAAAAAAAACACCCAGGTGTGTTGTTGTAGGCTATTTACATGCATCTTTCCTTGATTCCTCTGGTAAGAGGCTATTTATACTCTTAACTATATCACGAGGTGGGCATCAGCTGGTTTCCTTTTTCACCGCACAGAGCATTCATTTTGGAAAAGTTCACTGCACCTTATTTTCACCCGTCTGGTAAGGGGAATACCTGAATAGGTGTTGGGATTCACCTGCACAGTTATTGAATATTTTCTTGTCACAAATTCACTTGTTTTGAATTGGATCTTCACTCAAGCACCGGTGTGTCTGCATAAGATTTATTGAACTTTTAGTTGTGGACTTTATTCAACACCTAATCCCATGTATAACCTAGTTTGACTAGTTTATTCACTATGTTCATTTATTGTTTGTTTTCAAACATCACCTTACTTTTTAGCACACTATATTATTTATTCATCCCACACATTTATCCACCCGGGTATCCGGATTTTAGTTGCAGCTTTATTTACACCAATATCAGCGCTCCCTTCACATTTATTTTGCTATTCAGCTATTGCTGTCCAGCAAATTGTCATCCCTTCGGACTTGTATGAGAGTTCTGGGACTGATGGTGTCATCCTTCGAGGCGGTACCTTTCGCTCAATTTCACACGAGAATCCTCCAGAAGGAAATCCTATTCAAATGGAACAAAGATCCAAGTTCCCTGGCCAACCAGATCGAGCTGAGCCAGGTGACCAGGTGGTCCCTGATATGGTCGCTTCGGTCCTCGTCGCTCAAACAAGGAAAATCCTTCCTCCCCCTATATTGGACAGTGATAACCATGGATGCCAATCTGGGTGGGGAGGTGTTCTCTGCAAGCTTTCTGCTCAAGGAGTCTATTCCCCAGAAGAATCCAGGTTACCAATCAGTGTTCTGGAGTTGAGAGCAATCAGGCTTTGCCTAGTCCACTGGACGGAGTACCTTCAGGGCTGTCCAGTGCGCATTCAATCGGACAATGCCATGGCTTATATCAATCACCATGGGGGCACCAGAAGTGTCCTTGCGGTCTTGGAGGTGGCAGGCATCATTCGGTGGGCGGAATGCTTTGTTCCGGCTCTCCCTGCCGTTCACATTCCAGGAGTGGAAAATTGGCAGGTGGATTACCTCAGCTGGCAGACCTTGGCTCCAGGGGAATGGTCTCTCCATCTGAAAAAACTGGGGACACGTATGAAAATGTGCCTTGTACCCCTCTAGGACTCAATGACCGTCATCAGACTGAGGTAAAATCGTAATTAGTTTTAATTGAAAAAATAACACTGAATAAATCCTACAGTATACTAAATGGGAATCGCAAAAGCGCATAACCACATTGATATGCATAGAATGCACAGTACATAAAACACAATGTCAACAGTTGGCTAATGGGGCCAATGCAGAGAGTAGTCATTTGGTGAGTGTCGTGTCGTACGACGGAGGTTGTGTATCCACCCCATTGAGCATTCTAAGAGTACAGATTTGTTTTACATGCTGTCACATCTGGTTATCTATATGGACATATGGATATTTGATATCCGTCCGGAATCCTCGTGGCTCTGAGTTAGCGGTGGGATTTCTACTGCCAATGCGGTGCCATTTTTGATGTGTGATCATGTACACCTATATGTGAATAAAGTGCGCTGATAGGTGTGTGTGAGCTGCAACCAAAGATCCAATTTTGGAATAAATAGTGATGAAAAAAGTCTGGTGTGCTAAAAAAACAAGTGAATGTGACGAAATTACATACCTTTTTATATATCAATATATACTGATGGCTAAAAACATAAATAAACTGGAAATGAATTAAATATTTTCCCTATAGGGAATAATACAATATTCACACAAAAACTGAAATCAAAGTCCGAATGTGAATGGTGCAATGAATCCCAAAATATCCAACTCAAAATCCAGTAGTGCTGAATGTTTGGACGTGAAGAAATGGTGAACTGGTGTCGAAGAAAAAAAGCAGTGATTCAACTGGAATGTGACAGTTTCCCACCACCTCACAGGGGCATATAAGGCAGAAATCAATCCAAAAGAGAACTTCTGTGACACATCAAAAGGGAGTGATGATTCCCAGTACCTAATAAATAAAGGGGCTTCTCACCAGATCCCAATCATTTAAGGATGGTGGTTAACAATCCAGTCTCTCCTAGGCAATGGTAGTATACATAGAGGGACTCCTGGCATACACGCTCAAATCAATGTCCTATTTCCAGAGAAGTGACTCTCAAATTTTTGATCACCTGCAGTATACCAGTCAGCTAAAATTGAGGATCTTTTGCAATTGGGTGCATATCGTGTCTTGGGATATTTGGTCTTGAAGCCCCATTTGCATATACAGGTATTTTGAGAGTTTGTGGTCATTCTTTGTCACCTCTGAAGAAGGACATACACTTCTATAGTTCGAAACATGTCAGGTGCCACCCACTCACCATATGACTACTCCCTGCATTGGCCCTTTTAGTCAACTGTTGATGTTGTGTTTTTATGTACTGTGCATTATATGTATACCAATTTGGTTATAGTATACTCTAAGACAGGGCTCAAAATTTAAAGTCCTGAGCTACTAGCCAGGTCTTCAGGGTTACTCACCACCAGTTGCCCCACTCAACTCCTGCCCCGCCCCTTATCCTGCCCCTAAACACGCCCTCATAAATTATCTCATAAAATGACACTGTTAATTTTTTTTGTAACTTCTGCATTAATGCAAAAACATTTAAGTTTTCAGTGCCCATCAATGCAGCCTCACCAGTGCCCATCAAGGGTCTGGAGGGTGGGGGCTGAAGAGCACTGGGGAGGGCTGGAGGGGGGGGGGGGCTGAAGAGCACCGAGGGGCTGGAGGGGGGCTGAAGAGCACTGGGGAGGGCTGGAGGGGGGCTGAAGAGCACGGGGGGGGGGGGCTGGTGGGGGGGGCTGAAGAGCACTGGGGAGGGCTGGAGGGGGGAGGGGCTGAAGAGTACTGGGAGGGCTGAAGAGCACTAAGGGGCTGGAGGGGAGGGGCTGTACAGCACTTGGGGGGCCAGCAAAAAAAAAAAAGTTGGATAGGAGGGGGATGGGGCGGTTGCATATAGAGGAATTGATCTTTGCATACTCCTCCTGCAAGCGCTGAATGCCTGCAGAGAGGAGAATCAGGCATCCAGCCCAGCGGCTGCAGGAGGAATATGCAAAGATCAATTCCTCTATATGCAGCCGCCCCACCGCTCCTTATATGCAGTCACACAGGGAGGCTGCTCAATCCTCGGGCACTCACCTTCTTCCAGCCCCTGGGAGCAGCGCAGTACAGATGGAGGGAGCAAGCTGCCTTAACGGGAAGGGATGATCGGCGCGAGCACCGGTGTAGCATGAAGATAACCCCCATTGGTATGCCACTGCTGGCCGGATAGTGTCAGAGTGCGGATCATCCAATTGTAACAGCTTGTAATTGCCGAGCGCTCGGGGACACACACAGTCCCGCCTCCTAGTCTGCCTTCTTTGATAGACGTCACACTTCCTGGTTGGCCAGGTGTTCTGTCCATCAAAGAGGCCGGGCTAGGAGGCGGGACTGTGTGTCAGTGAGCGCCCGGCAATTACAATTAAAGCTGTTACAGTTGGATGATCCGCGCTCTGACATTATTCAGTCCATCGGCTGGCCAGCTTTCCTCTCCTCTCGCTCCTGGAGCTCGCCCTACATAATTTTCCACTTGCAAAATGCGAGCAGGCGAGTGGAAAATTTGAGGGCTGCTGTAGGATTTACTCAGTGGTTTTATACACACTTTTTTGTTTTTGTGATATTTTTTCAATAAAAACTATTTACAATTTTACCTCAGTCTGATGGTGGGCATCGAGTCCTAGAGGGGTACAATGCACATTTTCATACGTGTCCCCAGTTTTTTGCATTCAGTTACATGGACATGACCTTACCCCATCTGTAATCTCATTCACTAAGCCTCTTCCCCCTTTTTTTTTTCTACTCCATCCAGAGGTTTTCCAGCAGCTGTGCCTTCGTTGGGGCATTCCAGACGTAGATCTGTTGGCATCTCTGATCAACAGGAAAGTGCAGAGGTTTGTTGCCCGCTCTCGGGACCCTCTGGCAGATGCCACAGACGCGCTGGTTGCTCCGTGGGTTCAGTAGCAGCTGATGTATGCCTTTTCTCCGCTCAAGTTGCTGCCAAAACTTCTTTGGAGAATTGTGGCGGAAGGGATATTCCGGTCATTCTTGTGTCTCTGGACTGGCCTCGCCGAGCTAGGTATGCAGACTTGGTCAGGCTAGTCGCAGACTTTCCTTGGAGACTTCCTCTCAGGGAGGATCTGCTGTCTCAAGAACCACTCTTCCATCCTGCTTTACAGTCGCTGGCTTTGACGGCTTGGCTGTTAAAAGCCAGGTGCTGAAGGACAGGGGATTGTCTGCTTCAGTGATTCCCACTCTGCTTAAAGCAAGAAAAGCGACATCTAGAAAGAGGTGTCATCGTACGTGGAAGTCGTATAATGCGTGGTGTGAGTCTCCTGGGGTTCCCCCTCACTCTTGGTGGCTCGGATCTTTGTTTTCCTTCAACGGGGAGTTTATCAAAAATTGGCCTTGATGAGTACTATCATGGGTCAAGTTTCGGCCATGGCAATTCCAAAGGCTATTAGCCTCCCATTCCCTGGTGCGTAGCTTTATCCTGGGGGTGCTACACTTGGCTCCTCCGGTGCAACTTCCAGTGCCACCTTGGGATCTTAATTTAGTGCTGTTGGTTCTCCAGAATCCACCCTTTGAAAATATTTGGGAGATTCACCTGCTTACTTTATATCAGAAGGTGGCCTTCTTGGTGGCTATTACTTCTATTACAGGGTGTCGGAACTGGCGGTGTTGTCCTGTCCTTCCTATCTGGTGGTTCACAGGGATAAAGTGGTGCTTTGTTCGGATCCATCCTTCCTTCCGAAGGTGGTTTTCAGCATCAACTTAATGAGGAAATTGTGCTACCCTCCTTGTGTCCTAAGCCAAAACATCCTAAGTAATTTGCACTGCATACACTGAATGTGGTTTGGGCAATCAGGGTGTACTTGGTGACCACTGAGTCTCTTCGAAAGTCAGATTCGCTCTTTGTACTCATTGAAGGACCAAAGAAAGGGCTGCCTGTGTCTGCTGTGACTTTTTCCAGATGGACCTGACAGACGGTTGTGCAGGCTTATTCAAATTAAGGGTCAGGTTCCTCCTTTCCCTGTTAAGGCGCATTTTACTCGGGCGCTTAGTGCTTCCTGGGCCTTTCGCCATCAGGCATCTGTGGTTCAGGTTTGCAAGGCGGCTACCTGGTTGTCTGTTCATACCTTCACAAAGTTTTATAAGGTGGATGTGCTGGCATCTGCAGATGCCTTCTTTGGCAGCAACATTTTGCAGGCTGCCGTTTTAAGGGTTTTTAATGTTGTTTTCAGGTGGGTCACATCTTGTTCTGATGAGTCCTATGTTGCCTGGTTTCCTGTGGGGAATTATTTTTCTGCTGTTCTCACCCCTCATGGTTTATGGCACAATGAACGATAGACAAAAATCTCTTACTGTAAAATCCTTTTCTCTGAAGTTCATTGATGGGCGCAGTACCGGCCCCTCTATTTTGAGTTGGGTTGGTATTGTTTTCTTTGACACTGCTTTGTTACAAAACTGACATCCTATAGCAGAGAGAAGGAATATACCCCCTGGGACTGCCCATAGGCGTAGCCAGAACTTTTTTTTCTGCCTAGTGTCCTACTCCTGTAGCGGGCAGTATAACCGTATTGTTATGAAGAGCAGAGACTGCATCCGTTAAACTTCAGAGAAAGGAATTTTACGGTAAGACAAAAATCTATTTCTCTTACGTCCTCCGACAGTCGCCGGCCACTCATACAGTCTTGAACAATGAGGTATTGACTTCCTCTCCTTAGGAGTAGCTAGGCAAAAGACTTGTTAATACAAAAGCATTTACATAGACACGGCCATGGGGGCTGTCCCACTGGTCCAATACCCCCCTGCAATAGCCATCCCAACTCAGGAGTAGATAGGCTTCCCTGTGCTGGGGCTACAGTCTCAGCCTTCTTCTATTTTATGATTTTATTTTCTGAAAATTTCATTTTTTCTTTGCATTACTAGCTGTTTATTTTGTCAGCTTTTAGATAGTCGGATATTCGGATGAAGACGGTGTTTGCGGAGCTGGGAATCGGACTGATAGTTCTGGTTCTCCAGGACAGAGGGTCAGATGGAATCCCAGCCCGCCATTGAGCATTTAGCAGGCTGTGTGTTCGCCCTGGCCTCGCAAATGACCCATCCCTGTCCTCAGGGATGCAGCCTGTGAGGTGGCTACCTCACCGGACACATCCACGGTTCGTCCGTGCACTACTAGTGTCCTGCATTTTTGGCTGGCGGCACTTCCCTGCCATCTGAGGGTAGGCGGTTTTCCGTTTGATATGAGACGCCACGCCATCGGGTACAAGTAAGTACACTCTGTGTGGGGCCTCTGGGGTCGGCAGTCCCGTGTCTCTGTGGTGTCCCCTGTGTCTGTGCGTTTTGGGCTCCCTGATCCTGGTCCCTGTGGGGGTGTTTTCTCTCACAGCCAGCGCTGTGTGGGGTTTTGGGAAATCCCTCTCCTGTGTCACTTAGGGTGCTTGGAGGTGGAGACACGTGCGGCGACCGCTGTGGGGTTAAAAACCGCCGGTCCGCCATTCTAGGTGCGGGCAGCATGTCTGGCTTCACTATGGGCGCTTATACAGCATTGTATGTAGTGTATTTTGGCGCCTTGCGGTGCCATCTTGTGTGTTGCAAACGATCGTTCCGAGCACATGTCGGCGGCCATTTTGCCGAAGCCTTCCATTACTTACATAGGCATCCATGTTTCCTTAGCCTGCAGCCTCAGTTCAGTCTCTGCGGTGACATCACTTCCTTCCTTCACTCAGGAGCGACCGACGGCGGTGGTAACACTTGTGGGGCTCTGTTCTGCTGTCCTTTTCCTCCCTTGTGCAATCTTCCTGGCTTTCAGTTTGTCCCTGCGGGGGGTCTGTGTTCTACTAGGTTGCTATAGGTAGCGTGCCCCCTTGAAGGGTCTCGCTCTTCTCAGGACCGCAAGAATCTGAGGGGGAGGCGAAGGTTACAGGGGTGGATGATTTCCCCCCTGGGACGCCCGAGGAACGCGCAGCTATGGACACGCTGATTTCTGCCACTAAAGAAACAATACATTTAGAGGAGGAGCCCAATCCTCCGGGCATTGTGTCCTCTTTTGGTACACACAGGACCCGCAAGATGGCGCAGGTTTTTCCTTGCCCCGCTGAGTTTCATCACACTGTGAATGAGCAATGGCGCAATTTGAAACACACCTTCACGGTGCCTAAACGGTTTCAACTTCTCTACCCTTTTGCGTCTACTACAGTTGCACGCTGGTGTGTGGCTCCTCAAGTGGATCACACTGTAGCTAGATTGAACAAGGCTACTCTGGTTCCCACCGAAGATTCTCCGGTATTTAGGGACCCTACGGATAGGAGGCTGGAATCTCTTGCCCGCCATACTTACGTGGTGGCAGGTTCCATGCTGAAACCTATTTTCGCCTCTGGCATGGCGGCTCAGGCTGTGGCGGAGTGGACCAAGGTGCTGAGACGCACTCTCGTGGCTGATTCTTCCCCCCCCCCCCCCACTACCGTGGAGATGGTAGACCAGATTTATCAAGGGGTCATGTATTTGTGCGATGCGGCCTTCAATGAGGCCCCATTGGCTGCGTGCCTGTCCAGTGTTGCGGTGCTTAACCGTCGACTGATATAGTTGAAAAGCTGGTCGGCTGACCAGAAATCCGGAAAGACGGTGGCTGAGATTCCCTATGCGGGGTCTCGCCTTTTTGGAGACTCCCTGGATGAATTGGTTAAGGGAGTCACTGGGGGCAAGAGCACTCTGCTGCCCCAGAATCCTAGGGGCAAGCTTTTCCGCGGCAAACGGGGTCCCGCCTTTAAACCTAATCAGGGGTCCTTTCGTGCCTTCAAGGTGCAGTACAAGGGAAAACCCTTCAAGGGCCAGGGTGGCTAGAAGAATCCCTGGGACGGCAAACAAAAATCCGGCCACGCGGGTGCGACGGGTCAGTCCGCCTCTGCCTGAAGAGGCGCCCTCACCCATTTTGGGGGTGGGGGGACGTTTGCGCGGTTTCCTCCAACCTTGGCTGCTCCGAATTCCGGGCAGGTGGGTTCAGGAAATCATTCGATCAGGGTACAAGATCGAATTTCTTTCACGGCCGGCGGACAGGTTCTTTCCCTCAAATCTTCATTTGACCCCAGGGCGGTTACAAGACCTGCATCAAGCGGTACAGGATCTCCTTGCCCAGGGGGTGATCGTCCCGGTGCCTCATCGGGACAGATTTCGGGGGTTTTACTCTAATCTGTTCACTGTGCCCAGAAAGGAGGGCAAGGTACGTCCGATTCTGAACTTAAAAGCTCTGAACCGCTTTGTGCGTGTTCGGAAATTCCGCATGAAATCATTCCGCTCGGTGGTGGCCTCCCTGAGTCCAGGAGAATTTTTGGCCTCTATTGATCTGAAGGACGCGTATCTACACATCCCCATTTTCGAGGGTCATCAGAGGTACCTCCGATTCGCTATCGCGGAGGATCATTATCAATTTGTGGCGTTTCCTTTCGGTCTCGCTTCGGCTCCACGGGTCTTTACGAAAGTGTTGGTGGCGGTGTTCCGTGAGAATTACCTACCCGTGAGAAAAACCTACGCTCGTCCCTTCCGGTTGCACGGCACTGTATGTAATTCGGCGTTTACATTAAAACAGCTGGGCTGCAATACGAGTGATCTCCACTCCTATCCCTGTCACTTCCCTGATCTCGGCTAGTAAATATAAAAGCGGCGGCGGGTGTATGAGAACATAAATCACAGAGCCGAGACCCGCTTTTATATTTACTAGGCAAGATCAGGGGAGTGACAGGGAGAGGAGCGGAGATGAATTATATTGCAGCACACTTGTTTTAATGTAAGCGTGGCGTGGGTAGGTTTTTTTCACGGACACCGCGATAATTTCCTACTAGTGCGCATGCGCACTAGTCAGGTCCTCAGCTCTTTCATTAGGTATCCGGGGCTGTGAGCATGCGCAGTGCTGCGCTGCTCAGCTGTTCCTGGCCGGAAGTGACGAGGGTAGGTTTTTCTCACGGGGTAGGTAATTCTCACGTTACACCGGTTCTGGGCCTGTTGCGGGCACAGGGCATTGCGGTCTTGGGATATCTGGACGATCTCCTTTTAAGATCGAGTGCCAGTCAAAGCCTGTTGCGCGATCTGTCCACTACGGTCCAGATGCTCCAGGAGTTCGGTTAGACCATCAATGTTCAGAAGTCGACCTTGTCTCCTTTGGTTCGTCTCCCGTATTTTGGAATGGTCCTGGACTCTGCTCAAGCAAAGGTGTTCTTGCCGGAGGAAAAGCTCCGGACCCTGCAGTCCGAGGTCAGGTCCTTCAGGGACAACAATTCCTCGTCACTCAGGACCTGTATGCGGTCCCTGGGGTTGATGGTGTCAGCCTTCGAGGCGATACCATTTGCACAGTTTCACATGCGATCTCTCCAAGCGGAGATCCTGACCAGGTGGGACAGACTACCTCAGTCCTTGGACCTGAGGGTGTCTCTGAGTCGCCAAACCAGAATGGATCTCTTATGGTGGCATCAGTCCCCGGCGGTTTCGGAAGGAAAATCCTTCCGGCCATTACTATGGATGGTGATTACCACGGATGCCAGCCTGTCGGGCTGGGGTGGCGTCCTGGGCAACCTGTCTGCCCAGGGCACTTGGTCGGAGGAGGAATCCTCCCTTCCGATAAACATATTGGAATTGAGAGCGATCAGGCTATGCCTGCTCCACTGGTCGGATCGTCTTCAGGGCCATCCTGTATGGGTGCAGACGGACAATGGCACTGCGGTGGCGTACATCAACCATCTAGGGGGCACCAGGAGTGCCTGGGCGGCCCAGGAGGTGACCAGTATTCTGTCTTGGGCCGAGACTCATGTCCCGGCGATATCGGCAGTTCACATCCCGGGTGTGGAGAATTGGCAGGCCGATTATCTGAGCCGCCAGACCCTGGACCAGGGGGAATGGTCCCTGCACCTGGAGGTGTTTCAAATGCTGTGTGCGAAGTGGGGATCCCCGGATGTGGATCTGTTCGCGTCTCGGCTAAACCACAAGGTGGATAGGTTCGTGGCAAGAACGCGCGATCCTCTGGCAGATGCCTCGGATGCGCTGGGGGTGCCTTGGCATCAGTATCATCTGATATATGCCTTTCCTCCGATTCAGATGTTGTCCAGGTTCCTTCGCAGGTTGGCCTCGGAACAAACACTGGTGATTCTGGTGGCGCCGGACTGGCCACTCCGGTCCTTGTACGCGGACGTCGTTCACCTGGCCGTCAAACCTCCATGGCGGCTGCCGATGCGAGAAGATCTCCTGTCTCAGGGACCAATCTTTCATCCTGCTTTACAGTCGCTGGCTTTAACGGCATATCTGTTGAAAGCCAGATCCTGAGAGACAGGGGTCTCTCTTCAGAGGTCATTCCTACTTTAATCAAGGCTAGAAAAGCCTTGTCTGGTAAGGTTTATTACCGTACATGGAAAGTTTTTTTTTGCCTGGTGTGAGTCCAGGGGTTTCTCTCCTCGTTCATACTCTGTGGCGAGAGTGTTGGCTTTCCTCCAGTCTGGTGTGGACCAGTGTCTTGCGTTGGCCACGATTAAGGGCCAGGTATCTGCACTGGCTGTTCTTTTTCAGCGCCCTGTGGCATCTCATTCCTTGATTCGCACCTTCATTCAAGGGGTGCGTCACTTGGCCCCTCCTAGAAGGGAGCCCTTACCTCCATGGGATTTGAACTTGGTTCTGTCTGTGTTACAACGTTTCCCGTATGAAAACATCAGGGAAATTTAGTTACCTCTGCTGTCTAAAAAGGTTGCCTTTCTAGTAGCGATCACTTCTGCTCGCAGAGTGTCGGAGTTGGCGCTGTTGTCTTGCCGCTCCCCTTACCTGGTGGTTCATAGGGATAAGGTGGTCTTGCGACCTAACCCGTCCTTTCTTCCAAAGGTGGTTTCGGATTTTCACCTCAATGAAGACATTGTTTTGCCTTCGCTCTGTGCCAATCCTAAAGAGATTGCTTTGCGTTCTTTGGATGTTGTCAGGGCGATCAGGGTTTACCTGTCGTCGACTGAATCATTTCGAAAATCGGATTCTTTTTGTCCTTCCTGAGGGACCTCGGAAGGGTATGGTGGCGTGATCGTTGAGTGCGTCCTGGGCTTTCCGGCATCAGGCCTCGGTGGCCCAGGTGTGCAAGGCTGCGACTTGGTCGTCAGTGCACACCTTTTCCAAATACTACAAAATGGATGTTCTGGCATCAGCTGATGCCTCCTTTGGCAGTAAAGTTCTCTGTGCGGCAGTCCAGTAGGGGACCCTGGTCTTGTGTGGGTCCCTGGCTGTTGGGGTTGTTTACCCCCTTGGTTATTTTCTTTCCTGGTTTGTTGCTCCTGTTAAGCTTTTTGGTTACCCAGAAGGTTACCTTGCTGTTCAGAGAAAGGAACCTTAAATGATGTGGGTACTGCGTTGCCTTTTCTGACGGTTGCGTTTCCCACCCCTCATGTCTACACTGCTTTGGGACATCCCCATTGGTGAAGACTGTATGAGTGGGTAGCGACTGTCGGAGGACGTAAGAGAAAACTGAATTTTTGTAAAATCTTACCGTAAAATTCTTTTCTCGGAGTCCTCCGACAGTCGCCGCCCCTGCCCCTCTTTTGGGGTTCTTATACACTTAACTGCTTGCTACCAAACTGAGTTGGGATGGCTATTGCAGGGGGGTATTGGACCAGTGGGACAGCCCCATGGGTGTGTCTATGTAAATGCTTTTATTTTAACAAGTCTTTTGCCTAGCTACTCCTAAGGAGAGGAAGTCAATACCCCATTGGTGAAGACTGTATGAGTGGGCGGCGACTGTCGGAGGACTCAGAGAAAGGAATTTTACGGTAAGATTTTACAAAAATTCAGTTTAAAAAAAAAAAAAGTGTTTGAAAAATTTCTGCACAAATATGTGATGTAAAAAGCTGCAATGACCGCCATTTTATTCCCTAAGGTCTCTGAAAAAAAAAATGATATAATGTTTGGGGGTTCCGAGTAATTTTCTAGCAAATAAATTAGGATTTTTACATGTGGGAGCGGAGTGCCAGAAATCGACCGGTATGGAAATGGTTAAATTAAACATCTAAGGGCAATATCTTTATCTCCTGTTGTGGTTGGAAGGGGAGTGATTGCATGATGGGAAGGTAGCAGCCACATTCAGTAACAGTAAGCCTTGAGGAGGGAGAGTTCAATATTGAATTATTGACTACATAAAATGCATGCTTTACATTTCTAGGATTGTCATCTGTCTTTGTGCTCAGCAGTGTGACTGAGAATGAGGGAGGGGGGGGGGGTTGATTTATGTTGAAGTGGGTGAGTTTATATTTACCATATGGTGGCTACAGGTCTGCCACTTTCTCCATTCTCGGAGATCTGAGGCAAAGCTGTCCCCTTTCACCTTTTGTTTTTTGCCCTTGCAATAGGTCTCTTGTAAGTTAACGCAACTTGCAAGAGATCTCCCAGACATTGCTGACCTGACTTTAGTTGTACACCACCACAAACTGATTCTATTGGCTGACGACACAAAATTGTTTGTAACTAATTAGGTTATTGTGCTTCCCAACCGAACTGTCCTTGTCAATTGATTTAGCAAAATCTCTTGCCTCCATATCAGTCGTGCCAAATCCAATATATTAAACATCTTGCTGCTGCAGGGGCAAGTTGAAGCACTGCTGGACTCCTTCCCCTACCAGTGAGAATTGACAAGTCTCCCCTATCTGGACATTTACCTCACCACCTCTTATCAAACACTTTATGCTGCCATTTGCCTTCCCCACTTTAGTAAACTTGAAACCCTACTAGCCGTTTGGAAGGAGTAAAGGAATATCCACTTTTCTGACTTTCTTACCTAAACTTCTATATTTAGGGTGTTACCCACTGAACTCCCATCTCCTCTTTTACGACATCTCCAGCAATAGATTTTGAAAATGATTTGGGTTTGACATAGACCAAGAATAGCTAAACATACTCTATACTGAAATGGACCTCAAGGTGGTCTAGGTGTCCTACATATACTAAAATATTTGCAGTCTGCCCAACTAGCTTAAATCACTAAAATATCATGCTTTTATTGACACACCTATCTGGGTATCACTTGAGGGAAATCGATCATAAATTACCTGAAAATAAAAAAATCTTGCAATTTTTTTAGAAGTAATGCACTTTGTTGTATCCACAATTCCTGCCCTTACCAAAGGAAGTAAGCCTTATGCTCTTTGAATACCGCTCTCGCAAAAATAGACACTCCTGAGGCTTGAGCTCCTTGCTGTTCTTTGCTTCTTGCAGGCTCCTTGTTGCCCCATTATGCCTATTTGAATAAGTGGGAAATCAGATCTTAATAGCACACTGAAACCAGAATAATGAAAACAAATCTTGTACGCTACCTGTCCATGCTCCCAAAAAATTATAAGGGACTTTATTGCTGGTATCTAGTTCCAATTTGAATTACACGTTGCACTCCTAGACATACAGGGACCCTAGACTTACAGGGACCTGTTTTTGTGGTTGCATGGAATTGGTTACCTATACTCATACATGGTGGAACTTTGTGGACACCAGTATACAATATTCTGAAAACGCTGTTTGACATTGCAATTCCAGCAGCCCTTGCTGAAGCACTGCTTATTTTAAAACTGGATGGGCTTTCCAAATACTAATTTAGATTGACAACACGCATTTTTACAGCAAGTAAGTAAATTCTAGCAAAATCCTGCTTGTCGGACTAAGTAAGTTGGACCGTAACGATCAAGAAACGAAGTGCTAAACCTACAGATTCAATAAATATATAAAACGCGAGATCTGTGGATTTCACTTTGCATTTCACTTTGCTTGCTACCCAAACATGAGCGCCTGTTAAGCTTCTAAGATGTTTGTTTTTTCATCTGAGATAGCTTGTTTGTGGATTTGAAGGTGTAACTTCATTCCCCTTTCTATTCTTTACGTTTCCCTCCTTTCCTTTTTTTCACCTTTTTTTTTTTTTTTTCTTTTTTTATGTTAAATGTGTCTGGAACATACAATGCTTAGTAGTCAGCTTCTTATGGATAGCCTTTTATTGAATAACTTATGACTTTGATTGTATGATATTAATTAATATAATGTATTATATTAATGATATAATATAATATGTGCTGCGCAAACTTGTGTAGCTTATATTAATAATTTCAGTTACACAAATAATGAATTTGTATCAATCTGTGAAAAAAAAAATATGTGTATATATCAACAGTTGTGTACTGTTTAAATCCAATATAAACACAATTAATAATTCTCTATATGCAATATAACCATACAATTAATATTCAAACACATATAAATCATGCAAAGTGACGTAGTGAATTAGTGTTTAATTCCTTAGGCCTGGTATCCAAATTATAAGTGTCCAAACAAAGTATGCTCTTCTTTATGGAGATTAAATGCCAATCACCAGTGCTCAAATATGGTTGTGAGCAACCTTGATTTCACCTTCAACTGTTCTGGTTTATCGGCTCATTGAGCTGTGAAAATGCTCTCAGCCGTACTCACACGTCGTCATAAGGCCCCTCCCCCATGCGTATTGACACAGGGCTCTTGCGTGTCCTCTTCAGGGGGAAATGAGGACACGCAAGAGCCCTGTGTCGATACGCATGGAGGAGGGGCCATACGTCGGAGTGTGAGTACGACAGAGCATTTTCACAGCTCATAGAGCGGATAAACCAGAACAGTTGGAGACCCCCCCTGAGCTTCTGGGCCACTATTTGCAAAATTAAATTAAATGTAAGTGCAATACGTTTTTTTTTTAATAAAGTCAGTTTACAAGACGTTACTTGCACCATATATATCTTCCTATCCATGTGAGCCATCCGTGAGGGATAGGAGCACCCTGTGACAGCATTTAAGAAAAAGCAACCCCGCATACGTATCTGGATTGAGCACAAGGCCGTTGCTGACCAAGCTTAAGTGCGAGGTCACAGGCATAAAGATGAAGCACCCACCTGAAGGGGGGATGGGGAGCACAGATATTGGAGGTGAAATCAAGTTTGCTCACGACCATATTTGAGCACTGGTGATTGGGATTTATTCTCCATACAGAGGAGCATACTTTGTTTGGACACTTATAATTTGGATACCAGGCATAAGGAATTAAACACTAATTCACTACGTCACTTTGCATGATTTATATGTGTTTGACTTTTAATTGTATGGTTATATTGCATATAGAGAATTATTAATCGTTTATATTGGATTAATCAGTGCACAACTGTTGATATATACACCTATATATATTTTTTCTACACAGAGTGATACAAATTTTTCACTACAAATTCATTATTTGTTTAAATTAATTTATTATTAATATTAGCTACACAAGTTTGTGCAGCTCATATTAATATTTCATTCACAACGCACTCACTACAAGGGAGTGATCAGTGCTAGTGGCATCCTAAAATTTACACCACCATAGATTGCTCGCAGACCCATTTAAATTTATTGGATTGTAATGATATCCACCTACAAAGTGTCTTACTGTGCTCAATTGTATTAATTTCCTTTACCGCAAAAAAAAAAAAAAAAAAAAAAAAGACTGAACTATAGAAAACTGCTGTAAACTGATCAGAAGTTTTTGTATTTGGTTGTAAATGAAAAAATGTGGACTTCTAAGCATTGTCCATTCAAGCTCTGTCATTCTTAATTTTATATAGTTTTGCACTGTCACCAGTTATTTGCAGCTATGAAGTCACATTAACAAGTGTTATTTTGCCTTTAGTTTGAAGAGTCCTTATCTGCTGTTTAGAACATGGCAGCAAGATGGTGACTATATTCAACAGAAATGTTAAACCTCATGTAGGGTTTTATTTTGTGGCAATTGTTTTGTATAATTAAGCTGACTGGAAAATGTTTTTTTTTCCTCCACTTAGGGCTTGCAATTTCTATCAAAGTTAATAGCTGATAAAAAAATCTCTGTACAGCAAAAAACAGTCTACAAAGATGGAACTATCGTTGTCCAGGTTTTGCATGATAACCTTGATATAGTAGAGGAGGTGGTAAGAAAAGGTTTTGCTGAGAAATGTAAGCTGCAGAGCTCTCCAAGTAACTCCAAGGAAACGCGTGAGGCTCTTGCAAACAATGAAAAAAGTCGCCCTTCATGGCATGTTGTAGAAAGAGTTCCTATGCGTGAACCAAAGTCGTATTTACCTCTTTCTAGCCGATCTATCCCTGAACAGAAAGTGTCTTATCAGCAGGGAAACAATGGAGGGAACAATTTTCAAGCAGCAAGGTAACTCTAAATGTTCTGCTGTTAACCTTGCTTGCAGTTTGCATTATAGCACTTTTTTATTATTAGCAATTTTTTGTTTCAGAATTTCGCCTGAATTAAATGGTCTGAAAAGTGATCAGAAGTACTTGGATGAAAATAAACTGCTGAAGGATGACAATAAGCAACTTAGGGATGAAAAAGAGAGCTTGCTGCAAAAGATAAGAAAGCTAGAAATGCATTTGCAGAAGATGCATCTTGATATGAGGGTACAGTGTAAATAGCACATTAATATATTAATGTTATGTAGGCTTATTGTTTGGTGACTTTGAATACATGCCTTTAGGTGTAAAAGGTGTCTACATATTTGATCATAAAACATGACAACACAGATTCATGGTTCGGATAGAAATTTAAGGTATGAAAGGCCATTGGAATTTTTTTATTTTTTATTTATTTATTTTTTTTAAATGAAGTTATGCTTGGGCATTTAATGTTGTTTAAGTGGTTGTAACCCTTAAAAAAAAAATAAAATAAATAAAAAAAAGCATGTTGAAGCACAAAGTGCTTCTGATGTGTCATTTGTCCCTCTCTCTAGGTTCCAAACAACCTAGTTGATCCTGCCTGCTCCTGTGTCCCCCTTAGTGTGCTGACCACAGTAATCATGGCTCCTGATCCATGATTGCTGTGGTCAGGTTACGTGCCTCCACCCCCCTCCCTCTCCCTCCCCCTCCCTCTCCCTCCCCCTCCCTCCCTCTCTTCCCCTCCCTCTTTTCCCCTCCCTCTCTTCCCCTCCCTCTCTTCCCCTCCCTCTCTTCCCCTCCCTCTCTTCCCCTCCCTCCCTTCCCCTCCCTCTCTTCCCCTCCCTCCCTCCCTCTCTTCCCCTCCCTCCCTCTCTTGCCCTCCCTCTCTTCCCCTCCCTCCCTCCCTCTCTTGCCCTCCCTCTCTTCCCCTCCCTCCCTCCCACTCTTCCCCTCCCTCCCTCCCACTCTTCCCCTCCCCTCCCACTCTTCCCCTCCCCTCCCACTCTTCCCCTCCCCTCCCACTCTTCCCTCCCCTCCCACTCTTCCCTCCCCTCCCCTTCCCTCTTCTTAGTAGTGATTACTTCCGCGTGTTGGAGTTGGCTGTGTTGTTCTGTCGGTCACCTTACCTGGTGATTCGTAGGTACTAAGTGGTGTTGCGGCCCTGTCAGGCGTTCCTTCCTAAGGTTGTCTCTGGGTTTCATTTGAATGAAGACATTGTGTTACCATCTGGTGGTGACGTAAATCCGATTGTACTTACAGATGGACCTTGTAAGGGGCAGACTGCATCTGCTCCGACTATTTCCAAGTGGATCAGGCAGACGGTGGTGTAAGCCCAGTCCATTAAGGGTCAGGTTCCTCCTTTCTCTGTTAAAGCGCTTTCTACAAGGGCGCTTAGGGCCTCCTGGGCCTTCCGTCATCAGGTGTGCAAGGAGGCTACGTCCTCATCTGTACACACGCTCACAAAATTTTATAAGGTGGATGTACTTGCATCTTCAGGTGCGGCGTTTGGCCGCAAAGTTTTGCAGGCTGTGGTTGCAAAGGCTTCCGCTTCTTGAGGGTGAACATTTTTCCTGGGGGTGAGCTCCAGTTGTTCCTAAGTTGAGCTCCTGTTACCTGGTTGGCTAGGTTTAGCCTTGTTGGGAATTGTGCGTTTGCTGTGTTTTTTCCCGCCCCTCATGTTGACGCAGCTTTAGGACCTTTCAATGGTCTGAAGATTCGAAGCTGTGTGTAAGTGAATGAAAGAGAGAACTGGATTTTTGTCTTACCGTAAAATCCTTTTCGCTTACGTCCTCCGACAGTCGCCGCCTCCTCTAAGTAATCACTGTTGGGTATTGACTTCCGCTCTGTAGGAGTAGCTAGGCATATAGACTTAGTCCAAAGACAAAAAGCATTAGCATATACACACCCATGGGGGCTGTCCCATCTTGTCAATACCCCCCTGCATGACCACTCCCAACTCAGTTTTAATCTGCCTAGCGTCAGGAGTAGTCAGGCTTCCCTGTGCTGGGACTTCAGTCTCAGCCTTCCTAATCTTTTATTTGATTTTCTTTGAAAATGTCAGTTTTTTCTTACTTTGCTAGCTGTTTATTTTGTCAGCTTCTAGTGTTAGTCGTTTCTTCGGATGAAGTCGGATCATGCGGTGCTGGGATTCGGACTGACCGCCCTGGTTCTCCAGGGCAGAAGGGTCAGATGGACCCCCAGCCCGCCATTGAGCGTTCAGCTATGGTTCGCCCTGGCATTATGAACGACCCATCCCTGCTCGCCGCAGGGATGCAGCCGCGAGGTGGCTACCTCACAGGACACATCTGCGATGCTGCAGTGTCATGTCCCTGGCTCACGGCACTCCCTGTCAGATGAGGACAGCGGTTTTCCGTTCATAGAGGCATCCCACGCCATCTGGTACAAGTAAGTACTTCTGTGTGGGTCCTCTGTCTGGGGTGGCAGTCTGTGTTGCTGTGTGTTCCCCATGTCTGTGCCTGTGTGACTCCCTGATGCGGTCCCTGTGGGGATCGCTTGTGCAGATACTGTATGTTTTCTGGGGGTCTCCTTCCCTGTGTCAATTCGGTGCATTGTTTGGGGTGCAGACGTTTTTGTGGGGCGACCGCAGCGGCATGAATTCGCGCGGTCCGCCATATTTGATATGCGCGGGCATGTTAAGCTTCTCTGTGGGCGACTCTGCAGGCTATTTTGCCGCCATCCGCCGCCATTTTTGTGGGAAGTGGACGATCGGTCCGACCGCATGTTTGGCGGCCATTTTGGCATAGCCTCCAATGCATTCCTATGGGGCAGCCATTTTCCCTGAGTCTGGCAGTCTATAGTTCAGCCTACTTCAGCAGCACTTCCTTTTCCTATGCAGCAGGACATCGGTAGCAACACTCTGCGGGCTCTGCAGGTTATCACTCTCCATATTCCTCTGTATTATCGCTTCTGGCTCAGTTTTCTCTTCTCCTTTTGGGGGTCCTTGTCACTGTAGCTGTAGCGGTGGGCTGCGCATTCCGCAGCAATCTTTAAGGGGCACGTACACATTTTATTGCACTGTTTTTTTCTGTAACCTTGAGCAATGGATTCTCAGGATAGCAAATTCCCCCCAGCTCTGGTGGGGGCACCCAGTTCTCCGGTGGCCCCGCTGAGACCTGATTTGGCCGCTGTAGTGGCGACTTTGGTGTCTAATATGTAAATGCTGATGGCTGAACGTGCTGCAAAAAAGAGGGCTAGATTGTCTCTCTCCTCTGATTCAGATGGTGATATGGCTGCTGCTGCGAGCGTGCCCTTTTCAGGGTCCCGCTCATCCTTGGTCTGAGGGGGAGGCTGAGGTGGAGGGGGTTGATACTTCCTCCCCGGGGTCGCCTGAAGAACGGGCGACCATGGATGAGTTGTTTCTGTTAAGGAAACTTTACATTTGGAGGATGAGCCCAGTCCTCCGGGCGTTGTGTCCTCGTTTGGGACGCACAAGACCCGCAAGTCGGTGCAGGTTTTTCCCTGCCCAGCTGAATTTCACTACACTGTTAATGAAATGTGGCGCACGTTGAAACGTCCATTCCTGGTACCTAGTCGGTTCAAATTGCTTTATCCTTTTGCGCCGGCTACGGAATCACTATGGTGTGTGCCTCCACAGATGGATCACACTGTGGCCGTGCTAAACAAGGCTACCTTGATTCCTACTGAGGATACTCCGGTTTTCCGGGATCCCACGGACCGGCGGTTGGAGTCTCTAGCCCGCCATTCCTATACGGTGGCGGGTTCGTTGCTCAAACCCGTTTTCGTGTCCGTTTTGGTGGCTCAGGCGGTGGCTGATTGGACTAAGATGCTTAGGTGCAATCTCGTGTCTGATGGTGTTCCGCCTGCCCGGCTGGAAATGGTGGATCAGATCCACCAGGGAGTCATGTATTTGTGTGATGAGCCTTAAATGAGGCCCCTTTAGTGGCTCGCCTCTCATGTTGCATTGCCTAACAAGCGACTGATATGGCTGAAGAGCTGGTCGGCCGACCAGTCCTCACGGAAAACTGTTGCTGATTTTCCCTATGCTGGCTCTCGCCTTTTTGGCGAGGCGTTGGATACCCTGGTGAAAGGCGTCACGGGGGGCAAGAGCACTATGCTGCCCCAGAACCCAAAGAACAAGTCCTTTCGAGGCAAGAGGGGTTCTGCGCCTAGATCCAATCAGGGGTCCTTTCGTGCCTTTCGGAACCAAAACAAGGGCAAGCCCTTCAAGGCCCAGGGCAACCAGAAGAATCCATGGGCGGGTAAGCAGAAGTCGGGTAATGCCGGCTCGGCGGGTCAGTCCGCCTCTGCCTGAAGGGGCGCCCTCACCCATTTCAGGGGTGGGGGGACGTTTGCGCAGTTTCCTCCAACCTTGGATGCTCCGGATATCGGACAGGTGGGTTCAGGAAATCATTCGATCGGGGTACAAGATCGAATTCCTTTCCAGGCCGGCGGACAGATTTTTTCCCTCAAATCTTCACTTGTCTCCGGGGCGTCTGCAGGACCTGCACCAAGCGGTACAGGACCTTCTTGCTCAGGGGGTGATTGTCCTGGTGCCTCATCTGGACAGGTTTCGGGGTTTTATTCAAATCTGTTCACTGTGCCCAGAAAGGAGGGCAAAGTGCGTCCTATTCTGGACCTAAAATCTCAGAACCGCTTCGTGCGTTTTTTCCGAAGTTCCGTATGGAGTCTCTCCGTTCGGTGGTGGCCTCCCTGAGTCCAGGGGAATTCCTGGCCTCGATAGATCTGAAGGATGCGTATCTGCACATCCCCATTTTCGAAGGTCATCAGCGGTACCTTCGGTTTGCTATCGCAGAGGACCACTACCAGTTTGTGGCGTTACCTTTCGGTCTCGCTTCTGCACCCAGGGTTTTTTTTTTTACCAAAGTGCTGGCGCCGGTTCTGGGCCTTCTGAGGGCACAATGCATTGCGGTCTTGAGTTACCTGGACGATCTCCTTCTGAGGGCACGTGCCAGCCAGGACCTAGTGTGCGATCTGTCCACCAGACGCTCTAGGAGTTCGGATGGACCATCAACGTTCAAAAATCGACGTTGTCTCCATCTGTTCGTCTTCCCTATCTAAGAATGATTCTGAACTCTGCTCAGGCAAAGGTGTTCTTGCCAGAGGACAAGCTCCGGACCTTGCAGGACGAGATCAGGTCCCTCAGGGACAACCCGTCCTAGTCACTCAGGACCTGTATGAGGTCTCTGGGGTTGATGGTGTCAGCCTTCGAGGCGATATCCTTTGCTCAGTTTCACACGCGGGCTCTCCAGACTGAGATCCTGGCCAGGTGGGACAGACTGCCTCAGTCCCTGGATCTGTGTGTCTCCTTGAGTTGTCAGACCAGATTGGCTCTTCTGTGGTGGCTCCAGTCCCCGTCGGTGGCGGAAGGCAAGTCCTTCCGTCTGTTGGTGTGGACGGTGATTACCACGGATGCCAGCCTGTCGGGCTGGGGTGCAGTCCTGGGCAACCTGTCTGCCCAGGGCACTTGGTCGGAGGAGGAGTCCTCCCTCCCGATAAATGTGCTGGAATTGCGAGCAATAAAACTCTCTCTTCCAGTGGTCGGAACGTCTTCAGGGCCTACCTGTCCGAGTACAGACGGACAATGCTACCCCGCGGTGGCTTACATCAACCACCAAGGGGGCACAAGGAGTGCTCGTGCGGCCCGGGAGGTGACCGACATTCTATCGTGGGCCGAGACTCATGTCCCGGCGATCTCAGCAGTTCACATTCCAGGTGTGGAGAATTGGCAGGCCGACTATCTGAGCCGCCAGACCCTGGACCAGGGGGAATGGTCCCTGCACCCAGAGGTCTTTCAAATGCTGTGTGCGAGGTGGGGATTCCCGGACGTGGATCTGTTTGCATCTCGACTAAACCAAAAGGTGGCAAGAACACGCGATACCCTGGCAGTCGCCTTCGGATGCGTTGGTGGCCCCTTGGCATCAGTATCGCCTGATGTATGCCTTTCTGCCGATTCAGTTGCTATCCAGGTTTCTCCGCAGGCTAGCCTCGGAACCGCACCTGGTGATTCTGGTGGCTCCAGACGGGCCACGCCGGTCCTGGTACGCCAACGTTGTTCATCTGGCAGTGACGCTTCCGTGGCGGCTGCCCATGCGGGAAGATCTCCTGTCTCAGGGTCCGATCTTCCATCCTGCTTTACAGTCGCTGGCTTTAACGGCCTGGCTGTTGAGACCCAGGTCTTGAGGGACAGGGGTCTCTCCTCTGAGGTCATCCCTACTCTTGTCAAGGCTAGGAAGACCTCCTCTGGAAAGATCTATTACCGCACCTGGAAGGCTTACTTCGCCTGGTTCGAGTCCAGGGGGTTCTCCCCTTGCTTGTACTCGGTATCGAGAGTGTTGGCCTTTCTCCAGGCGGGATAGGACCAGCGTCTGGCGCTAGCCACGATCAAGGGCCAGGTGTCCACCCTGGCTATTCTTTTCCAACGCCCTGTGGCGTCTCATTCTCTGGTTCGCACCTTCATTCAAGGTGTGCGACATTTTTCTCCTCCCAGGAAGGAGCCCTTACCTCAGTGGGACTTGAACTTGGTTCTGTCCGTGTTACAACGTTCTCCCTATGAAAGCATTCGGGATATATCGTTGCCTCTGCTGTCTAAGAAGGTTGCTTTTTTGGTGGCGATCACTTCGGCTCGCAGGGTGTCGGAACTGACAGCGTTATCTTGCCGTTCTCCGTACTTGGTGATTCACCGGGATAAGGTGGTTTTGCGTCCGCAGCCCTCCTTTCTTCCTAAGGTGGTCTCTGAGTTCCACATTAATGAGGACATTGTTCTGCCTTCGCTTTGTACGAAGCCTAAGCATCCTAAGGAGGTTGCTCTGCACTCTTGGATGTGGTCAGGGCGATCAGGGTTTACCTGTCGTCCACGGAATCTTTTCGTAAAACGGATTCCCTCTTTGTCCTTCCTGAGGGACCTCGGAAGGGCATGGCTGCATCCGCAGCGACTATTGCTAAATGGATCAGACAGACCATTGAACAGGCTTACGCTTTGAAGGAACGGGTTCCGCCCTTCCCTATTGAGGCGCACTCTACCAGATCTGTGAGTACGTCCTGGGCCTGTTGGCATAGGGCCTCGGCTCAGGTGTGCAAGGCTGCGACTTGGTCGTCGGTGCACACTTTTTCCAAATTCTACAAAGTAGACATTCTGGCATCACCTGATGCCTCCTTTGGCCGCAAGGTTCTCAGTGCGGCAGTGCCATGATGGACCCTTGTGTTTTTTTCTGGGTCCCTGGCTGTTGGCATTTGCTTTCCTGGGCTGTTGCTCCTGTTGAGCATTGTTTTTTTCTGTTGCCCAGTTGGTTCTCTTACGGTGCATGTAAGATTCCTTTCTCTGATGTGGGTACTGCGTTGCCTTTTCTACGGTTGCGTCTCCCACCCCTCATGTCTATACTGCTTTGGGACATCCCAACAGTGATGACTTGGAGGAGGGGGTGACTGTCGGAGGACGTAAGAGAAAACTGAATTTTTGTAAAATCTTACCTGTAAAATTCCTTTCTCTGAGTCCTCCGACAGTCGCCGCCCCCGCCATTCTTTTGGGGTTCTTGTTACCTACTGCTATGCTACCAAACTGAGTTGGGAGTGGTCATGCAGGGGGGTATTGACAAGATGGGACAGCCCCCATGGGTGTGTATATGCTAATTCTTTTTGTCTTTGGACTAAGTCTATATGCCTAGCTACTCCTACGGAGCGGAAGTCAATACCCAACAGTGATGACTTCGAGGAGGCGGCGACTGTCGGAGGACTCAGAGAAAGGAATTTTACAGGTAAGATTTTACAAAAATTCCTTTTCTCTTACGTCCTCCGACAGTCGCCGCCACTTCATATTCATCACTAATGGGGTTATTGACCTTTGCTCCGTAGGAGTAGCTAGGCAACAAAATGTATTAATCTCAAAGCTTTTAACATATCCCACCCTTAGGGGGTGGTCCCCTCAGTCAATACCTCCCTGCTTCCTGCATTCCCAACTCAGTTTCTAATGCCTAGCTTAGGAGTATGCTGGCTGTTCCTGTGCTGGGACTCTGTCTCAGCCTCTATTCTCTTTTTGATTTTATTTTGAGTCTTTTTCTCTTTCTTTTACTTAGCTGTTAATTTTCAGCATTAGTTAGCTTCTTCTGATGACGATGATCGTGCGGAGCTGGGTCTCGGACTGGCCACCCTGGATGCAAGGGCTCAGGGCCAGGGGCTTCCCAGCCTGCCATTGAGCGTTCAGCGCAGGTTTCCCTGGCACATTGAACGACCCATCCCTGTTCGCTGCAGGGATGCTATCTGTGAGGTGGCTACCTCACTGGACGCCATTGCGGTTTCGCACCGCAATTCCACTGCGTCATGGCTGCGACACTCCCTGTCCTCAGTGCAGCGGTTTGGTCGCTGAAGCAGGCTCCCCACGCCGTCCGGACTGGTAAGTGTAACTCTGTGGGGACCTGTCTGTTGGGTGTCAGTCTGGGACTGTGTGACCCTGTATGTCTGTGTGGCTGCTGAGCTCCCTGTCAGATTCCTGTGTGGAATTGCTGCCTGTGTGTGGGCTGCAAGGGGGGGCTCTCTCCCGCTCTGCTGGCTGAATGCATGAAGCAGTCTGGGTTTAGGCATGCTGTGCGGCGATCGCTGCGGCGACCCGCCATTTTTTTGCGGCAGAATTATGGTGGCCGGTACTGTGTGGTAAGGCGCAGCGTTTTGGCGCCAAACACCGCCATTTTGGCGGCGATCGATCAGGCCACATGTCGGCGCCATTTTCTATTTGCCTAAGGAATCCTCAGCCGAGCGGCCATATTTGTGTAGCCTTACATAGGCTTTACAGGGGCGGTCAGTCATTGCATCACTTCATTTTGCTCTGGGACAGCGATCGGTGCAGCAGCCTGTGTGCTCTCTCCAGGTTTTTACCTTTCCATTTTCCTGTATTCCTTACCCAGTGTTCTTATCCCTGTGGGGGTCGGTGTATTCAGTGGGTGCGGTGGGCTACGCTCGCCGCGATCTTAAAGGGGCAGTACTCCTTTTTTCCTAATATTACTGGGGCATGGATTCTCAGGATTGCAAGTTTCCTCCCACCTTGGTGGAGGGCCAAGGGGCTGCTGCTTCCCCCGAGGGGGCTGATCTGGCTACTATTGTGGCAAACTTGGCTGTTCAGGTGCAGATGCTGGTGGCTGATCGATCCACTAAGCGGCCCAGAGTGTCTATTTCCTCTGATTCAGAGGGCGATGGGGCTGCTATGGCTGGTGTGCCCTTCTCAGGGTCTCACTCATCTCTAGACCTTGTGGGGTCTGAGGGGGAGGCTGAGGTGGAAGGGGTTGATAATTCCCCCCCTGGCTCGTCTGAAGAGCTTGCACTCATGGATGAGTTGGTTTCTTCTATCAAGCAAACGCTGCATTTGCAGGATGAACCATGTCGTCCTGCTTTGATGTCCTCTCATGGGACGCAAAGGAAACGCAAGACGTCGCAGGTTTTTCCTTGCTCTACGGAATTTCAGCGCGCGGTTGATGAGCAATGGCGCAATTTAAAGAAGCCTTTTGCTGTGCCGAGTAGGTTCAAACTGCGTTATCCATTTACACCCACCACTGATGAGCATTGGTGTGTGCTGCTTCAGGTGGATCATGCAGTGGCGATTTTGAATAAATCCACTGCGATCCCCGCTGAGGATACCCCGGTGTTCCGGGACCCGACGGACAGGAGATTGGAATCTCTGGCCCGTCATGCTTATATGGCTGCTGGTTCTATGCTGAAGCCTATTTTTGCTTCGATTATGGCAGCCCAGGCTATTGCGGATTGGACACAGGTGCTCAGGCGCACCCTGGTGCCTGACTCTGCCCCGCCGACAACTTTGGCTATGGTGGATCAAATTCACCAGGGTGTCATGTATTTGTGTGATGCGGACTTGGACTTGGTCCCTTTGGCTGCACGTCTTTCAAGTGTGGCGGTATTGAACCGTCGCCTGATATGGCTGAAATGTTGGTCTGTTGACCAATCTTCTTGCAAGACTTTGGCTAATTTGCCCTACGCGGGATCTCGCCTTTTTGGCGAATCTTTGGATACTCTGATAAAGGGAATTTCTGGGGGTAAGAGCACTCTCTTGCCCCAAACCCACAAGAATAAGTTTGTTCGTGGTAAGAAGAATACCTCGTTTAGGCCCTCTCAGGGGTCCTTTCGGGCCTTTCGGTCGCACTATAAGGGCAAGCCCTTCAAGGGCCACGGCTCCCAGAAGAAGCCGTGGACAGGTAAGCAGAAGTCCGGCCAGTCCGGGTCTGCTGCCCATAACAATGCGGCCTGAAGGGACGCCCTCACCCGGTTCTGGGGTGGGGGGACGTTTGCTCGGTTTTCTTCAACCCTGGCTGGACCGCATTCGGGACAGGTGGGTTCAGGAAATCTTTCGATCTGGATACAAGATCGAGTTTCTCTCTAGGCCGGCGGGCAGATTTTTCCCCTCAAACCTTCAGCTGACTCCGGAGCGCTTGCAGGATCTGCACCTGGCGGTGCGGGACCTGCGGGCCCAGGGAGTGGTGGTTCCGGTGCCTCATCGGGACAGATTTCGGGGGTTCTATTCCAATCTGTTCACCGTGCCCAGAAAGGAGGGCAAGGTACGTCCGATTCTGGACTTGAAAGCTCTGAACCACTTTGTGCGGGTTCGCAAGTTCCGCATGGAATCCCTGCGCTCGGTGGTGGCTGCCCTGGTTCCGGGGGAATTCATGGCCTCCATCGATTTTGAAGGATGCGTACCTTCACATCCCCATTTTCGAGGGTCACCAGAGGTACCTTCGATTCGCCATTGCGGAGGATCATTACCAATTCGTGGTGTTACCCTTTGGTCTCGCTTCGGCTCCACGGGTCTTCACAAAGGTGCTTGCGCCGGTTCTGGCTTTATTTAAAGCCCAGGGCATCTCTGTCCTGGGGTATCTGGACGATATCCTGATTCGGTCTGCGACCAGTCAGGGCCTGGTGACCGACCTGTCCACCACGATGCAGACTCTGCAGGAATTCGGTTGGACGATAAATTTTAGAAGACAAGCTCCGGACGCTTCAGGACGCAGTTCTGTCCCCCAGGGATAACCAGTACTCGTCCCTCCGGACGTGTATGAGGTGTCTGGGATTGATGGTCTCGGCCTTCGAGGCGATCCCTTTTGCCCAGTTTCACACGCGGGGTCTCCAGGCGGAGATTCTGGCCGAGTGGGACGGGCGACCGCAATCTCTGGATCTACAGATCTCATTGAGTCATCGTACCAGAAGGGATCTTCTGTGGTGGCTCCGGTCTTTTCGCCCTTTCTCGTGGACGCTGATCACCACGGATGCTAGCCTGTCGGGCTGGGGTGGTGTTCTGGGCGTTCTGTCCGCCCAGGGAACTTGGTCGGAGGAGGAATCCTCTCTTCCGATCAACATTCTGGAATTGCGAGCGATAAATCTCTGCCTTCTGCGTTGGACGGACAGGCTTCAGGGCCGTCCGGTTCGGGTGCAGACGGACATTGCCACAGCGGTGGCCTACATCAACCACCAAGGGGGCACCAGGAGTGCCCGGGCGGCTCGGGAAGTAACCGACATTCTGTCTTGGGCCGAGACGCACGTCCCGGTGATAACGGCAGTTCACATTCTGGGGGTGTGGAGAACTGGCAGGCGGATTACCTGAGTCGCCAGACCCTGGACCACGGAGAATGGTCCCTTCACCCGGATGTCTTTCAGATGCTGTGCGCGAAGTGGGGGTCCACAGATGTGGACCTGTTCGCGTCTCGTCTAAACAACATGGTGGAAAGGTTCGTAGCAAGGATGCGCGATCCTCGGGCAGACGCGTTAGTGACGCCCTGGCGTCGGTATCGTCTGATGTATGCCTTTCCCCCGATTCAACTGTTGTTCAGGTTCCTTCGCAGGTTAGCCTCGGAACCGCACACGGTGATTCTGGTGGCGCCGGACTGGCCTCGCCGGTCTTGGTACGCAGACCTCGTAAATCTGTCGGTCGACGTTCCGTGACGTCTGCCTCTTCGAGAGGACCTCCTGTCTCAAGGACCGATATTCCATCCTGCTTTACAGTCGCTGGCTTTAACGGCCTGGTTGTTGAAAGTCAGGTCCTGAAGGATAGGGGTCTCTCCCCTGAGGTCATTCCCACTTTGATTAAGGCCAGGAAGGCCTCTTCGGGGAAGATTTACTACCATACTTGGAAGGTGTATTTTGCCTGGTGTGAGTCCAGGGGGTATTCCCCTCGCTCATACTCGGTATCGAGAGTGTTGGCTTTCCTTCAAACGGGCGTGGACCAGCGTTTGGCGTTGGCCACGATTAAGGGTCAGATTTCTGTGCTGGCCATTCTCTTTCAACGCCCTGTGGCGTCTAATTCCTTGGTTAGCACCTTTGTTCAAGGGGTGCGACACTTGGCCCCTCCTCGGAGGGATCCTTTTACCTCCATGGGATTTGAACCTTGTTCTGTCCGTGTTACAGCATGCTCCCTTTGAAAAGATCAGGGAGATCTCGTTGTCTCTGTTGTCCAAGAAGGTTGCCTTTTTGGTGGCGATCACTTCGGCTCGCAGGGTATCGGAGCTGGCGGCCTTGTCCTGCAGCTCTCCCTACTTGGTGATTCACTTGGATAAGGTGGTCTTACGACCTCGGAATTTCACCTCAATGAGGACATTGTCTTGCCTTCGCTTTGCGCGAAACCTAAGCATCCAAAGGAGGTGGCTTTGCATTCCTTGGATGTTGTTCGGGCGATCAGGGTTTACTTGTCATCGACTAAATCTTTTCGCAAGTCGGATTCTCTATTTGTCCTTCCGGAGGGTCCTCGGAAGGGCATGGCGGCGTCGGCTGCGACCATTGCCAAATGGATCAGACAGACCATTGTGCAAGCCTATGCTTTGAAGGGGAAGGTTCCTCCTTTCCCTGTGAAGGCGTACTCTACCAGGTCTCTGAGAACGTCTTGGGCCTATCGTCATCAGGCTTCTGTGGCCCAGGTAAGTAAGGCGGCGACTTGGTCGTCCGTTCACACCACCTCCAAATTCTGCAAGGTGGATGTTCAGGCATCAGCGGATGCTTCCTTTGGCCGCAAAGTTCTTAGTGTGGCGGTGCCTTAGGGTCCCTTGTTTTGGGTCCTTGGCTGTTGGGATGTCTTTATCCCTAGGTTACTTGTTTTCCTGGGTTGTTGCTCCTGTTGAGCACAGTTTTTTCCTGTTGCCCAGTTGGTTCTCTTACTTTGGTAAGGTTCCTTTCTCTGATGTGGGTACTGCGTTGCTTTAGGCGCGGCCGCGTTTTTTCCCACCCCTCATGTCAACACTGCTATGGGACGTCCCCATAAGTGATGAATATGAAGTGGCGGCGACTGTCGGAGGACGTAAGAGAAAATGGAATTTTTGTAAAATCTTACCTGTAAAATTCCTTTCTCTGAGTCCTCCGACAGTCGCCACCCCCGCCCCTCTTTTGGGGTTTGTTTATGTACTCTACTGCTATGCTACTGAAACTGAGTTGGGAATGCAGGAAGCAGGGAGGTATTGACTGAGGGGACCACCCCCTAGGGGTGGGATATGCTAAAAGCTTTGATATTAATAAATTTTGTTGCCTAGCTACTCCTACGGAGCAAAGGTCAATAACCCCATTAGTGATGAATATGAAGTGGCGGCGACTGTCGGAGGACTCAGAGAAAGGAATTTTACAGGTAAGATTTTACAAAAATTCAGTTTTTCTCTGAGGTTCACTGACAGACGCAGCACCCGCCCCTCTGTTGGGGTTGAGTTATTTGTTCACCTGACACAGCTTGTTCCTTCTTTAGGACTCCAGTTTATAAGTGATAGTATTCTCTCTGGGACTGCCCCAGGGGCATAACCAAAAAGGTTTCCGCCTAGTCCTACTCCTGAGGAGAGACAGCATAATACCCAGTAGTCTGAAGACTTGAAGCTGTGTCTGTCAGTGAACCTCAGAGAGAAGGATTTTACGGTAAGACAAAAATCCAGATTTTTTATTTTATTTTTTAATTAATTTGCAAAGATTTCAAACAAACTTCTTTCAGGTTTTCATTATGGGATACTGTTTGTAGGATTTTGAGGAAAATAATGAATTTAATCTATTTTGCAATAAGGCTGTAACATAACGTGGAAAAAGTGAAGCGCTGTAAATACTTTCCGGTTGCACTGCATTAGCACCTAAAGCGGTATTAAACCCAATAGCATAACTGTAACATTAGATGTGATTGCTGCATTTTTGTTTTTTTAAGCTTTTTTTCTCTTTGCTTACAACCGGTGATCCAGCCAGTAACACTTCCTTTATTGAGTTGCCTACACTCTGGATGATGGAGCAAAAAGATACACCTTGGAAAAGCAGCATTGTCAATCTGGGGGAGGGTAGTGTTAGATGTTCCAGCAGATTTAAATACACAAACAGATTGAAGTCAAACTCCAGCCAATTTATTCCAAAGCACTTACAGCAACGGTTATTTTTTTCTTTTTGGGTCAAAGGTTTTAAAAAAGAAAGCACCCCTGTCATTGTTAAATTGTTTGTCTCAACCCACTAGCTGCTACAACTGCAGGCCAGCTTGTGAAAATGGCTTGCTGGCTGGATTACCAGGTGACAATAAAAGCCTAAAATAGAGCACTAATGCAGCCATAACATCAAAGAACTGGTAAGCTGCAATATAATACATGTATTTGCTTTTGGCTTTATTACTGCTTTAACTAATTTGTCCCCTAGCAAATGAATTAGAAAAAAATATATTTGTGTGTATTTGAAAATGTTATAGTAGTCATTCATTTATTTTTACCTGTCATTCCATTTTTTTTTTTCCTGAAAGAAAGAGCGAGATCTATCTGAGAAAACAATTCATGGACTTGAATTAACCTTGAAGACTGCAGCTGGAAGCCGGTTAAAAGTTTTAACAACCAAGATTAATGGATTGAGAACTCTTAGGTGAGGTTTTTGTTGTTATGCATACTTCAAAATTAATGCAAGTCATTTTATAATACATCCTTCTCTGATCTATGCATGCAAATAGAACTTAAAGGGTTCGTTACCACAAAACCTAATTTCTCTTACGCCCTCTGACAGTCGCCACCCACTCATACAGTCTTCACCAATGGGTATTGACCTCTTATCCACAGGAGCAAGCTAGGCATAAGACTTGTTAAAACAAAGCAATTTACATAGACACACCTGTAGGGGGCTGTCCCTTGGTCCAATACCCCCCTGCTATCAGCCTTTCCAACTCAATTTGTCTTCTGCCTAGTTAGGAGTAAGATAGGCTTCCCTGTGCTGGGGCTACATGTCTCAGCCTTTCTTCTTTTCTATTACTTTTACTTTCTGAAAAAGTGTTTTCTTTGCACTACTAGCTTTTTATTTGTCTGCGCTTAGTTAGTCGGATCTTCGAAAGACTACAGCGTTGCCGAGCTGGGAATCGGACTGGTCGTCCTGGTACTCCAGGACAGGGGATCTTATGTAATCCCAACCCGCCATCGAGCGTTTAGCGGGCTAGGAGTGCGCCCTGGCCTAGCAAACGACCTGCCCCTGTCCTCAGGGGCAACAGCCTGCGAGGTGGCTACCTCGCCGGGATGCCTCAACTTGCGGTGCTTTGATCATGCAACACATCCTATTTCGGCTGCCGGCCCCCCCGCCATCTGGGGTGGGGGGTTCCCGCGCTATTGAGGCGCCCCACGCCATATGGAGCGGTAAGTAACTTCTGTGTGGGGCCTCTGTTTGGGGATGACAGTCTGCTGATGTCTGTGCTCTCCCCTCATGTCTGTGTCTGGGGCTCGCATCCCTCCCGGTCCCTGCGGGGGCCTCTTGCGCATGTATCGCCGTGGGGGGATCTGTGGGGGTCCCTATCCCTGTCCACTTGTCAGTGTGTTTGGGGGTGCAGACATGGTGCAAAAAATCACGTGTCCGACATTTTGGGTGTGGGCAGCTGCTCTAGCCTCACTGTGGGCACTTCTGCAGCTCTCTATGTAGTGTTTTTTATCGCCTTCGGGCACCATCTTGCGTGTGCAAAGTGTTCTTCTTTGCACGTGTTCGGCAGCCATTTTCCCGGAGCCTCCCATTCAGATGCATTTGCCACCATTTTCTCTTAGACAGCAGCGTGGTGACACTTCTGGGGGTTCTTTTTGCTGTTTTTGGGGAATATTCTTCTGTTTTCAGTGCTTTTCCCATCTCAGGGCGGTACCTTAGTGTGATCCTTATTGCGGTGGGTCGCTGCGATCGCTTCTTAAAGGGCAAGCTACAGCAATATTCTCATGGAGTCCCAGGACTGCAAATTCCCCCCAGCCTTGGTGAGTGATTCAGGTACTCCTGAATCTTCACCTTCCCTTGCTGCTGCACTTGAGACTTTAGCGTCCAAGGTGGATTTGTTGATGTCAGAGCGGGATTCTAGGAAACAAACTAGGGCTTCATTGTCCTCTGATTCTGAGTCTGATATGGTTGCCCTGGACAGTATACCCCCTGAGGGGTCTCAGTCCTTGCATTCTGATCTGGAGGTGGAGGGGGAGGAGGAAGATGACCCTTCTCCTGAAGCGGCAAAAGAGCGCGCTGCCGTGTCTGCGCTTATTGCTTCTGTTAAAGAGACACTACGTTTGGAGGATGAGCCCAACCCACTGGGTAAGCAGTCTTCCTTTGGAACTCGCAGAACCCGAAAAGCGGCACAGGTGTTCTCTTGTCCCGCTGAGCTTCATGAAACCGTGAACGAACAATGGCATAATTTAAAGCGCCCTTTTGTGGTACCAAAACAGTTTCAGTTCAGTTACCCTTTCGCGTCTCCTACGGATTCGCGATGGACAGTGTCCCCTAAAGGGGATCACACGGTGTCCAGGTTAAACAAGGCCACTCGCATGCCCTCGGAGGATTCTCCGGTGTTCCGGGACCCTACGGATAGGCGGGTGGAATCTCTTACTCGCCACGCGTATATGGTGGCGGGTTCCTTACTGAAGCCCATCTTCGCCTTTATTATGGTCTCTCAGGCTGTGGCTGATTGGGCCCAGGTGCTCAAACGCACTCTGGAGGCAGATTCCGCACCTCCAGCTACTGTGGCAATGGTGGAGCAGACACGTCTGGCTGTTTTGTACCTGTGTGACGCAGCCTTGGATGAGGCTCCTCTAGCAGCACGGCTGTCTGGCGTCACGGTGCTTCTCCGTTGTTTAATGTGGCTGTAGAGCTGGTCGGCTGACCAGTCTTCCAGGAAGACGGTGTCTGACATCCCTTATGTGGGGAATCGTCTTTTTGGGGAATCCCTGGATGAGTTGGTTAAGGGGGTCACTGGGGGTAAGAGCACTCTGCTGCCCCAGAATCCCAAGGGTAAGTCCTTTCACAGTAAGCGGGGGCCTTCCTTTTAAACCACATCAGGGGTCCTTTCGTGCCTTTAAGGCACAGGGCAAGGGGAAACCCTTTAAAGGCCAGGGTGGTCAGAGGAAGCCCTGGGCGGGCAAGCAAAAATGCAACCACGCCGGCCCGGCGGGTCCTTCCGCCTCTACCCGAAGGGACGCCCTCACCCGTTTCAGGGGTGGGGGGGACGTCTGCGTGGTTTCCTAGAACCTTGGCTGCTCCGGGTTTTGGACAGGTGGGTTCAGGAAATCATTAGATCGGGATACAGAATCGAATTCCTTTCGCGGACAGCAGACAGATTCTTTTCCTCAAATCTTCATTTGACCCCAGATCAGTTGCACGATCTTCATCGGGTGGTTCAGGATCTCCTCGCCCAAGGGGTGGTCGTCCCGGTGCCTCATCGGGACAGGTTTCTGGGTTTTTATTCAAATCTGTTCACTGTGCCCAGGAAGGAGGGCAAGGTTCGTCTAATTCTGGACTTGAAAGCTCTGAACCGATTCGTGCGGGTTCAGAAGTTCCGCATGGAATCCCTCCGTTCGGTGGTGGCCTCCTTAAGTCTGGGAGATTTCCTGGCTTCCATCGACCTCAAGGAAGGGTACTTGCACATCCCCATATTCGAGGGTCATCAGAGGTACCTCCGATTCGCTATCACGGAGATGCACTATCAGTTTGTGGCGTTACCTTTTGGTCTTGCTTCGGCTCCAAGGGTGTTTACAAAGTGCTGGCTCCTGTTCTGGCCCTGCTGCGGGCACAGGGGATTGCGATTTTGGGATATCTGGACGATCTCCTGTTAAGATCGAGCACCAGCCTGAGTCTGTTATGCAATCTGTCGCAGCCTGAGTCTGTTATGCAATCTGTCGACTACTGTTCAGACGCTCCAGGAGTTCAGGTGGACCATCGACGTTCAGAAGTCGACCTTGTCCCCTTCTGTTCGTCTCCCTTACCTGGGAATGGTCCTGGACTCTGCCCAAGCAAAGGTGGCTCCAGTCCCCGACTCTGATGGAGGGCAAATCCTTCCGCCTGTTGTGGACGGTGGTCACCACGGATGCCATCCTGTCGGGCTTGGGTGGCAGCATTCTGTCTGCCCAGGGCACTTGGTCGGAGGAGGAATCCTCCCTACCGATCAACATATTGGAACCGCGAGCGATCAGACTGTGCTTGCTCCGTTGGTCGGATCAACTTCGGGGTCGCTCTGTGCGGGTGCAGACGGACAACGCCACTGCAGTGGCTTACATCAATCACCAAGGGGGCACCAGGAGTGCCCGGGAGGTGCCCGACATTGTTTTGGGCCGAGACGCATGTCCCGGCGATTTCAGCAGTTCACATTCCAGGTGTGGAGAATTGGCAGGCCGACTGTCTGAGTCGCCAGAACCTGGACCAGGGAGAATGGTCCCTACAACCGGAGGTGTTTCAGATGCTGTGTGCGAGATGGGGAACCCCAGATGTGGATCTGTTCGCATCTTGGCTAAACAACAAGGTGGGAAAGTTCGTGGCAAGAACAAGGGATCCTCTGGCAGACGCCTCGGATGCGCTAGTGGTGCCTTGGCTTCAGTATCGCCTGATATATATGCCTTTCCCCCGATTCAGTTGTTGTCTAGGTTCCTTCGCAGGTTGGTCTCTGAACCGAAGTTGGTGCTTCTGGTGGCCCCGGACTGGCCGCGCCGGTCTTGGTACTTGGACATCATACAACTGGTCGTCGAGCCTCCATAGCGGCTCCCGTTATGAGACGATCTACTGTCTCAGGGGCCGATCTTCCATCCTGCTTTACAGTTGCTGGCTTTAACGGCTTGGCTGTTGAAAGCCAGGTCCTGAGACACCCTGCTCAAGGCCTCGTCCGGTAAGCTCTATTACCATACCTGGAAGGTTTATTTTGCCTGGTGTGAATCCAGGGGCATCCCTCCTCGCTCCTTCCCGGTGGCGAGGTTGTTGGCCTTCCTGCAAACTGGTGTGGACCAGCGCCTTGCGTTGACCACGATTTAAGGGCCAGTTATCTGCACTGGCTGTCCTTTTCCAGTGCCCCTTGGCGTCTAACTCTTTGATACGCACCTTTATTCAAGGTGTGCGTCGTTTGGCCCCTCCTCGGAGGGCGCATTTACCTCCTTGGGACTTGAACTTGGTTCTGTCCATTTTGCAACGTCCTCCCCTTCCCCCCCTTCCCCTCCCCTCCTCTCCTCTCCCCCCCTTCCCTTTCCTTCAATTCCCTTCCCCTCCCTTTCCTTTCCTTCAATTCCCCTTCCCTTCCCCTCCCCTCCCTTCCCCTCCCCTCCATTCCCCTCCCCTCCCTTCCTTTCCCTTTTCCCCTCCCCTCCCCTCCTTTCCCCTCCCTTCCCACTACTTGTATAAGCAGTCTAGCGGCTCATTATCCTCTAGGATCGCTTTTACATGTAAGCCGACCGCTGGTAGTAAAAACTATACCAAGATGATGCCTAAATCTGCAAGCTTCATCCTGGTATAACCACTCAAAGTCCAGCAACAATATCAGTACATTGCTGGTACTTGTTTGGCATATATTGTAGTTTTTTTTTATTTCCATGCAGCCTGTGGGCTGAACAAAAAAAAGAGAACCTAACCGATACCTTCATCCACATTGATCGATGTGGATGAAGAAATCTCCACCAGATAATGTGTAGTACACCCATCATTAGCCGCCCAAAACATCCAACCCACTTTCTAATGGGTATGTGTAACCAACGCCATGTATACCTATTCTTTTTTTCTAACTGTGGGGGTGAAATCACCTCCTACAGCGCTGCCATCCGAGAATTCCATATATGCTGAATGCAAACGCTGTTTGTGTCAGAATATATAAAATCAGTGTGGCAGCTGATGGGTGTACCTGCAAGGCAAACTGAACAGTAAACATAAAACATGACATTGGTACCTGAAAAGTAAAAAATGGTTACTAATGAAAAACAGTAAAAGTAGGAAGAGTAGAAGAACAGCAAAGTAAGAACAGAAATATAACTCAAACGAAGACTATTTTTGGCTTTTTTATTTTATATTTTTTTGCAATTTATTGTTTAACTTTTTTTTTTACACTTTTTTCTTTAACTCAACTGTAACATTCCAGGTTAGGGTCTCTCAAAATGACGATGGCCATCAAACATCTTTCGAGACCCTGTGTTAGTGTGCCCTAGACTGTGCCGTGCTGTACCCTACGCTAACACCCCAATAGTGTGTGGTAGCGTTGGAAACATTCCCCGATGCAGAGATCAGGTTGGTCAGGACAGAAGAGACAATAAGTGTGGGTGTCACGCCTAAATCCACGCCTACTACAGACACGACATCTTCTTTGGGGGTTTCTTTTGGCAGGGGTACTCGGGTGGACAGGTGGAAAATGCCTCTCATGCAGCTGGCTCATTGCGTCTGGTAGGGAAAGTAGGACAGGAGCACCTCCTGGATACAGGTAGGCACTGATGTTCTCTTCCTGGAATTCTAGGAAGGATCCAGTTCGTCCTGACGCTTTGTATAAGGCGTTCATCAAAGCCAATTGGAATAAATAGTCACTTTTTTGTACCAGCGTCTGGCTTTACGGGCAACTAAGTATGGCACTAAAAGCTGGTCGTGAGGTCCACCCCTCCCATATTAAGGTTGTAGTTGTGGACACAGAGTGTCTTCTCAAAAACACCAGTTGCCTTAGGAATTTGGACCGTTGTGTCTGCGTGAATGACAAATTGCTTGCAGTGAAGTGTTTCGTTCTGTCCTCCAGTTTTCAAGCAGGCTCTCACCCCTTGACTAAGACGGGAATCTACAAGCCGTTTGGGGAAGCCCCAGCGATTAGGTTGCACGGTGCCACATGTGCCAATTTGTAGTTCGAGCAGGTGACTAAAAAATGGCACGCTTGAATAAAAATTGTCCACGTACTAATGGTACCCCTTTCCGAATAAGGGTGACACCAAGTCCCAAACTACCTTACCACTTCTCCCTATGTAGTCTGGGCAGTTGGGGGGCTCCACAGTGCTATCTTTATCCTCGTGAACACGGAAACTAACTGTATAGACTTTGGCTCTGTCACACAGCATATACAGCTTGTCCCCGTATCTGGCACGCTTGCTGGGTAGATACTGCTTGATAGCAAGGCAGCCAGTGAACTTAATCAGGGACTCATCAACACAGACAACTTGTTGGGGGGTAAACAAAGCTGCAAACCGCTGATTGAACAAGGTTTCAATGGTTTACAAGGGGCCGGATTTTGTGGATCTGGTCATATCCAGGGTCTCCCCGAGGAGGACAGATTTCATTGTCACTGAAGTGCATGAACCGCAGAATTTGTTCGTATCTCGCCCTGGACATGAAAGCAGAGAACACGGGTATATGGTGAATTGGGTTAGTGGACCAATATAACCACAACTCACTCCTTTTAGTTATACCCATGTTGAAGGAAAGGCCCAGAAAAGTTCTAAACTTGGAAACCATTATAGCTTTCCAGCCGAATTCTCTGGCAAGGGGCGAATTTGGGTGTGTGGCGATATGTTAACCAACATATAAATTGCTTTAGTCCACAATCGATCTGTAAAGATCTTCTGTAAAAAACAGCTCAAAAATATTAAAGGGAGTAAAACTGGCTTTTTCCACGTGAATTCTGGGTTGGGCAGTGAATGGGGAAAGTATGGGCGCTGTAGAATCTTTGGGCTGTCAATTAGGATATACCAGCGCTTCCGGGATAACACTATGGGCTCTACGGGCCGGTCTTCGAATTCTTGATGGCTGCGGGCCCCTGCTCGTGCTAGCCACTGCACCAGCTTCAACTGCACTTATGGTATTCGCCACGTCACCAAGTGATACTGCAGTGCTGGTATGTCTAGGTCCAGGATGTACTAGGCTGCTGGTGCTTGCCAGTTCACCAGAAGTGTGAGCTGCACTAGTACTGGCTCTCTGCTCCATACGAGCACCCTGCAACTCCTGCACCTCAGCAACTCCAGTTAGGGTATGCCTGACCTTAGCAGGGACCCATCCGTCGTCGGAGCTATCTGTCAGGTAGCCGCTGCTCTCTACAGGCTCGTATACTGACCCTGATTCTGCCAGTGAGGCTTCCCAATCGCTCTCATCTGACATGGTCAGTTTGCTGTAGGCCTCTTCACTACTGTACCACCGTTTGGACATTTTAGCCTCTAAATTTACAGGTAAAGTAGTGTGACTCACAGGTAAAAAAGCACCTGGTTGTCAAGGACTATTTCAAACGCTGCATTAAAAAAAAAAAAAAAACTGCTAGTGCTAGCAGGGATCAGGCCTGACTCTAATGCAGCAGTGTGTTGTGTTTTTTTAGAAGTGACAGTAATTATGGATTACTGCACTTGCATGGGTGGGCTGGGCGGTGGGGCTAAACACAGGTGCTGGCTGGTGTCGGGACCGATCCTGCTAACGCTGCATTTTGGGAACCCTAACCTATTGTGGAAGCTAGTATAGTTCTGATCAGATCAAAGATATTGATCCGTTCCAATACTATACTAGTAATGGAGGTGTATGTGTGTGTTACTGGTAATCAAGGGGTTAACTAATATTTCGAACTATGCGGCGGGGGATCTGCGCTGTCCTAGACTGACGCTAAGTAGCGTTAACGCTAATTAATGTCATCTGCAACACTAATAGTGATCAGAAAAAAAACTGTACACTATAAAGGTGACACTGTGACAGAGAAAAGAAGGGGCTGACTGGGGGTTATCGGGGGGTTAATGCTTTATTGGGGAGGGGGGGGGTGGCATGTATCCTAAGCCTACTTGGGACAGAAACTAACTCGCGCTAAATCAAGTCACAATCACACTATTACCGGAATACAGAAAACCGCTATATACCTGTATCTAGTGTGCAATATGACGGGGGGTGAAGGGGTTTACTAGGGGGGATCAGGGGGTTAAATCTTTATTGGGGGGGGGGGGTCTGGTATCCTAAACCTAAAAGTAATGGTTGCAAGCGCTAAACCAAGTCACATTAATACAGAAATATAGAAAACTGCTATATATTGTCTATAGTGTGCAATGTGACAGGGGGTGTAGAGGTTAACTGGGGATTATCAGGAGGTTATCGGGGTTAATTCTTTATGGGGGGGGGTGACACGTATCCTAAGCCTTCTTGGGACAGAAACTAACTCACTAGCGCTAAATCAAGTCACAATCACACTATTACCGAAATGCAGAAAACCGCTATATACATGTATCTAGTGTGCAATATCACAGGGGGTGAAGGGGTTTACTGGGGGGATCAGGGGGTTAAATCTTTATTGGGGGGGGGGTCTGGTATCCTAAACCTAAAAGTAATGGTTGCAAGCGCTAAACCAAGTCACACTAATACAGAAATATAGAAAACTGCTATATACTGTCTATAGTGTGCAATGTGACAGGGGGTGTAGAGGTTAACTGGGGAATATCAGGAGGTGATCAGGGGCTTAAATCTTTATTGGGGGGGGGGGGTGGCGGGTATTCTAAGCCTACTTGGGAAAGAAACTAACTCAATAGCGCTAAATCAAGTCACAATCACACTATTACAGGAATAATACAGAAAACCGCTATATACCTGTATCTAGTGTGCAATGTGACGGGGTGAAGGGCTTAACTGGGGGTAATCAGGGGGTTAAATCTTTATTTGGGGGGGTGGCGGGTATCCTAAGCCTAAAAGTAATGGTCGCTAGCGCTAAACCAAGTCACAAGGCGCACTAATACAGAAATATAAAAAACTGCTATATACTGTGTATAGTGTGCAATGTGACAGGGGGTGTAGGGGTTAACTGGGGGGGGGGGAGAGGGTAGATCAGGGGTTAAATGTGCCGATCTACGTGTGTCGGTTTGGTGCAGTACTTACAGTTTGATCATCTCTCCTCTCACAATGAAATCCAGGATTTTGGGAGGGGAGAGAAGATATTTTCTGTGCCTGTGTTTTCATTACACAGGCACAGCTCGGTCTGTGATTGGTCAGGACCGATAAGCAGGTCCATGCCAGAAATCATTGGACCTGATGACTGATCGGTTCTGAACCGAATCAGACCATCGGCGGGGTCGGGAGCGCGCTACAGTGCCTCGGGATCAAGCGCCGTACATGTACGGGGCTTTGCCTGTACGAGCCAGCCTGCCGCAGTATATCTGCGGCGGCTGTTCGTAAAGTGGTTAATTACCTGTTAGGCCAGACGCTGGTACAAGAAAGTGTCTGTATACTTATTTCATTTGGCTCTGCTGAACGCTTATGTGCTATACAAAGCATCAGGAAGAAGTGGATCCTTCCTAAAATTCTAGGAAGAGATCCTCAGGGGATTTTACCACTGCAGAAAAAAAGAGCATATATGGGGAAGCCTAGGGTATGTAGTGAACACAGAGGGCAGAACTCCCCTATGCTTCACCATATATTTGTTAAACTTTTTTTCTCTGTCGCTCATTGACAGACACAGTCCTCTTTGATTAATATCAGTAGGGTTATACTGCCCCCTACAGGAGTAGGACACTAGGCAGGAAAAACGTTCTGGCCACACCTTAGGGGCAGTCCCAGAGGGTATATCCTCTCTCTCCCTGCTACAGGATGTCAGTTTTTTTCTGCCGAGTAAGGACCTAAGTTCCTTGCTGGGATCTTTGGTCCTTGCAAGCTTTTTTAGATAAAACTTTTTTAGTTAGTTTTTTCTCTCCAGTTTTTTTGTTCCGGTGAGATCTTCAAGCAATTATGCTGGAGCTGGGCGACGGGCTGGATGTTGAGATCCAGTGGTCACCCCAGCCGGCCTACGAGCGCGTGCAGGCCCTAGCTCCGCGCTGGGTCGGCCGCGACATAGTCCCATTGGACAGGGACTGGCCCTGCGAGTTAAGCGTCTCGCCAGGTCGCCTACGACCAGTCAGAAACTGAATCACGGCGTCCGTATTGGTCAACAGCCCCCCCACCTCGGTGGAGAGGGGTTCTGTTAGGGAGTGGGTGAGCCTGTTCCAGTATGGTGAGTAGAATGTTCCCCCTCCCCCCTGTCGGGTTTTGGGAATAGATGCTGGCCCTTCTGTGGATGGTCGGACCCTCATGATCCCGGGTCCCCTCTATCCTGTGACACACTCTACATATCTCCCTACTTGCAGGTATACCACTCCAGGAGGCTTGGTTTGGGAGCTGACTATCTACATAAGTCACTGCAAGGAGCCTGCATTATAAAAGGAAGGAGCCATGACTGAGCTCAGTCAGGGATGGACAGGGCGCCGCTGGCGTTACTGTTTGGAAATAGCCATGCAGAGGGGTGATACGGTCAAGCACCTACCTATTGAATAGCGATGCAGGCTGTACGGACCGCCAGCCTTCCACAGGCCGCACGGACCGCCATCCTTCCGCAGGCCGCACGATTCTTCTGCAAGCCGCCATCCTTCCGCAGGCCGCACGGACCGCCATCCCTCCGCAGGCCGCACGGACCGCCATCCTTCCACAGGCAGAGCCATAAGCCGCGCGGGGCCGCCATTTTGGCGTAGCCTAATGTCTCCTACATGGGGGCGGCCATCTTGGAGACACCCAGCTACCTCGTGGAGTAGCGGTGGGAGTGCCGGAAGGCATGTAAAGGGGCGGAGCCGCTTCCTTTACCTGGGTAAATCGATTCACAAGACTTCCTGTTCTGTAAGGACAGCGCTGAGAGCAGTTCGGTAGAAGCTTCTGTGCATCAGGTGGTGAGCCCTTGGGGTCTCTCTCTCTCTCTCTCTCTCTCTCTCTGTGGGGGTCCGAAGCAGGTGTCACTGAGGGGCGCTGTTGCGCTGGGGGATTACACAAAAAAAAAAAAAGGTTTTTCTTTTGCAATCCTTGGTTGCTGGCAAGTGTTCCTGGATTGATCATGGAACCTGCTACACATGTATCCCCACCTGATCCCCACCTGACCCTCCAGTTCCCCACTTACTATTGATGCATTGTCAGCGGTTTTGGAGTCTTTTGTATCCCGGGTGGAGGTGGCCTGTCAGGGACGGGGCGCAAAGAAGCGACCCCCGCCTACCCCTATTTCATCTGACACTTCAGATACAGATTCTGAGCCTGTCGCAGCAGCTGCAGGTCCCTCTTCTGGGGCTAGTGTCTCATATCCCATCTACTCGGATAGTGAGGAAGACATTTCTCCCTCCGCTATAGCGCAGGATGAAGCATTGGTAGATGCACTTATTGTGTCTGTGCAGGAAACTTTAAGACTTGAGCTTATACCTACGGAAGCAGTTGATACTGAAATTGCTTTTGGTACTCGCAAGCCTACCAAGATGGCAAAGGTGTTTCCTTTGCCCAAATGTTTTCAAGATATAATTAAGGAAGAATGGGTCCGTCCAAAACGAGCCCCTGGTATTTCCAAACGGATTGCTAGACGCTATCCATTTGAAGAATCTCTCCTTAATAAATGGACGGTTCCACCGTCGGTGGATTCACCGATTTCCAGATTAAATAAAGCTACGGTTATCCCGGTGGATGACGCTCCGTCCTTTCGGGATCCAGTGGACCGTAAAGCGGAATCTATATCCCGCTCGATATTTTCCCTGATAGGGTCAGCCTTAAGGCCCGGGTTCAACATTGCTCTGGTTGCACAAACATTGACAGAGTGGACCAAGTTGTTACGCCGAGATCTGGAGGGGAGAAGTCTCCCCCGGCAGTATTGGACTTGCTGGAGCAGATGGTACAAGCGCTACAGTTTGTCTGTGACGCCGCCCTGGACGCCGCTCCATTAATGGGGCGCGTATCAATCTCGGCGGTGGTCCTCCGGCGTATGCTGTTGTTAAAATGCTGGTCGGCGGATCAAGCTTCCAAAAAAGCTTTTACTAATCTCCCCTTTCAAGGGGATCGCCTGTTTGGTGCCACCTTGGATGAGATCATCAAGGGTATCACTGGTGGCAAGAGCACCTTTTTACCACAGACTACCAAGGGGAAAGCACCGCGTCGCAGACGGGGACCTTCCTTTTCCGCTCATAGAATTTTTTTTCGCTCCTCTGGGGCGGGCGATAAGGCAAAGTCCTCCAAAGCCCCCCCAGGGGGATTCAAAGGGCGCTGGTCGAGTAAACAAAGGTCCGGCCCTGCCAGACCTGAAGATAAGACCAATACAGCCTGAAGGTGCGTCCCCACCCATATCTGGGGTGGGGGGACGTCTTCACCGGTTTCCGGACCCATGGCTCTCCAGGATTCCAGACAAATGGGTTCAAGAGGTCATACGGTCGGGATACAAGATCGAGTTTCGATCACTTCCACCGGTGCGGTTCTTCCCTTCCAATATCCGACTATCCCCGGACCGCTTAGAAGCTTTGCGGGGGGCAGTGACGGATTTAATGCAACAAGGAGTGGTGGTCCACGTTCCTTGGACAGAACGTTTTCAGGGGTTCTATTCGAACCTATTCACAATACCCAGAAAAGAGGGCAAGGTGCGTCCAATTCTGGACTTGAGAGCACTCAATCATTTTGTCCAGGTACAAAAATTCAAGATGGAGTCCATTCGCACAGTAGTGGCCTCCCTGCATCAGGGGGATTTTCTGGCGTCCATAGACATCAAGGATGCCTATCTTCACATTCCCATTTATGCAGGACATCAGCGTTTTCTTCGCTTTTCCGTGGGAGAGAACCATTATCAGTTTGCGGCGTTACCCTTTGGTCTCGCCTCTGCTCCCCGGGTCTTCACAAAGGTCTTGGCCCCAGTTTTGGCACTGTTGCGACAGCGGGGCATATCGGTTCTAGGCTACCTAGACGACCTTCTACTCCATGCGGAGTCTCCGCAGGCTCTGTTACTAAACTTGGAGATCACGATGATCTCTTTGGAAGAGTTCGGGTGGCTGGTGAACCGGCAGAAATCATCCCTGGTCCCTACCAGGAGACTGAACTATATGGGCCTAACTTTGGATACATCCTTAGCAAAAGTGTTTCTCCCGGTGGAGAAACTCAGGAAGATTCAGTCGGCGACTCAGTTATTATTGACCGTCAACTGGCCTTCTCTGCGGACTTGCATGAGGGTTCTGGGACTGATGGTGGCCTCCTTCGAGGCAGTACCGTTTGCCCAGTCTCATACCCGGATTCTCCAAAAGGAGATTCTTCTCAAATGGAACCGGAATCCCGATTCCCTGGACAATCGGATCCGGCTGAGCGAACGGACCAGGGAATCTCTGGTTTGGTGGCTTCGATCAGCAATGCTCAGTCAGGGGAAGTCATTTCTTCCAATCTATTGGACGATTGTCACCACGGATGCCAGTCTATCCGGGGGGGGGGGGGTTCTCGGCAGACGATCTGCTCAGGGGCTCTGGTCCCTGGAAGAATCCAGGTTACCGATAAATATATTGGAACTGAGAGCGATCAGACTTTGTCTGATTCACTGGACCGAGCAGCTCCGGGGCAGCCCGGTGCGGATCCAGTCGGACAATGCCACGGCCGTGGCTTATGTCAATCGCCAGGGGGGCACCAAGAGTGTCCTGGCGGCCATGGAAGTGGCCAGCATCTTTCGTTGGGCGGAACGATTTGTTCCAGCCCTCTCCGCGGTATTCATTCCAGGGGTGGAGAATTGGCAGGCAGATTTCCTCAGCCGCCAGATTCTGGATCAAGGGGAATGGTCTCTTCATCCAGAAGTTTTTCACCAACTGTGCCTTCGTTGGGGCACCCCGGATGTGGATCTGTTGGCATCTCGGCTCAACAGGATGGTGCGGAGGTTTGTAGCTCGCTCCCGCGATCCTCTAGCGGACGCCGCAGACGCGCTGGTTCGCCCCGTGGGGGCAGTACCAGCTACTGTATGCCTTTCCTCCTCTCAAATTGCTGCCAAAACTTCTTCGCAGGATAGAGTTGGAGGGAATTCCAGTTATCCTGGTAGCTCCGGACTGGCCTCGTCGGGCCTGGTACGCCGACCTGGTCAGGCTGGTCGCAGACGTTCCTTGGTGACTTCCCCTCAGGGAGGATCTGCTGTCTCAGGGACCGATCTTCCATCCTGCTTTACGATCGCTGGCTTTAACGGCCTGGCTGTTGAGACCCAGGTGCTGAAGGACAAGGGGTTGTCAGCTTCAGTTATTCCTACTCTAATTAAAGCAAGGAAAGCGACTTCCAGAAAGGTCTATCATTGCACATGGAAGTCCTATATTGCATGGTGTGAATCCCTTGGGTTTCCTCCACGTTCCTACTCGGTGGCCCATATATTGGCTTTTCTGCAGAAGGGGGTTGAGCAGAAACTGTCCTTGAGCACTATCAAGGGTCAGGTTTCAGCGTTGGCAATCTTCTTTCAGAGGCCTCTGGCTACTCATTCCTTGGTGCAGAGTTTCATCCAGGGGGTGCGGCACCTGGTTCCGCCGGTGCGCGCGCCCTTGCCGCCCTGGGATCTTAATTTGGTGTTGTCGGTTCTTCAGAAACCTCCCTTTGAAAATTTTATCTATCACTTCTGCACGCAGGGTGTCAGAACTGGCCGCATTGTCCTGTCGTTCCCCATATCTGGTGGTTCATAGGGATAAGGTGGTTCTTCGTCCGAATCCATCCTTCCTTCCTAAGGTGGTTTCAGATTTCCATCTAAATGAAGATATTGTATTACCTTCCCTGTGTCCTAAGCCCAGTCATCCTTGGGAGTTTGCTTTACACTCCTTGGATGTAGTTCGGGCGATCAGGGTGTACTTGACTACTACGGAATCTTTCCGTGAGACGGATTCACTTTTTGTGATCACGGATGGCCCTAGAGAGGGGTTGCCTGCGTCTGCTGCGAATATCTCTAGATGGATCAGACAGACGGTGGTACAGGCTTATTCTATTAAGGGTCGGATTCCTCCATTCCCTGTTAAGGCGCACTCCACTGGGGCGCTTAGTGCTTCCTGGGCCTTCCGCCATCAGGCGTCAGTGGTTCAGGTTTGCAAGGCGGCTACCTGGTCATCGGTTCATACCTTTACAAAATTTTACAAAGTTGATGTGCTGGCATAGATGTGTGATGGATGCCTCTTTTGGCCGCAAGGTTCTGCAGGCCGCTGTTTGAGGAGACCGGTGGTCTACCTCAAGGGTTTTTTTTTCTTTTTCTGTTGGGTTTTCAGTTGAGTCTCATCCTTTTGTCTGATGAGCCTTTAAGACTTCTAGTTGGCACCGGTTGGGCCTTCTGGATTGGATTTTGATTTCCGTTATCCCACCCCTCATTTGTGGCACTGCTTTGGGACGTCCCTACTGATATTAATCAAAGAGGACTGCGTCTGTCAATGAGCGACGGAGAAAATTGGATTTTTTGTAAGAACTTACCGTAAAATCCTTTTCTCTTAAGCTCATTGACAGACGCAGTACCCGCCCCTCTATTTTGAGTTGGGTTGGGTTAAATTCTCTGACACTGCTTTGTGACATAACTGACATCCTGTAGCAGGGAGAGAGAGGATATACCCTCTGGGACTGCCCCTAAGGTGTGGCCAGAACGTTTTTCCTGCCTAGTGTCCTACTCCTGTAGGGGGCAGTATAACCCTACTGATATTAATCAAAGAGGACTGCGTTTGTCAATGAGCTTAAGAGAAAAGGATTTTACGGTAAGTTCTTACAAAAAATCCAATTTTCTTGGCAGAGATTTTATCATTCACATGGATCGATACGTCGTTTTTTTGGTTGAACGAAAAAAAAAAAAAAAAAAAACATTGTATTTATGCCCATCATTAGAAATGGGTGGATGCTGGGTTATATTTAATGGTGGGTTATTTCTGACAGAATTTTCTTCATTCACATTGATTATTGTGAATGGAGGAATCTGTAAGGTTCTATCTTTTCGTTCTGCCCACAGGCTGCATTAAAAAAAAAAAAAAAAAAGTACCTTCCAATATATGCCCAACAAGGACCAGCGACTTGACTTGAGTGATCATACCAGGATAATGCCTGCCGGTTTAGGCATCATCTTGGTATCGTTTTTTACAGCCAGCGATAGGCTTTTATGTAAAAGCAATCCTAGTGGTTAATTAGCCGCTAGACTGCTTTTACAAGCAGTGGGAGGGTACTACCCCACCCCCACCCCCTCCCGTCGCATTCCACGTTTTTAATGGGCTCTCCTGTCCAACAGGGTAACATGCGATTGCAGTTGGTGGTTCCGGCAGCTGACCATAGAACTGATTTGAGATCAGAACGGCTCTAATCATCTCTATGGTCTTAGATATCGGAAGCTTCAAGTATTTAATTACTTCCGTTTTGCCAGATATAAACCGCGCCATTGTAAAGTAACTTATCACACCAATCTTTGTGTGGTCAGATGCTTTGTGCCGGTTTACATAGGTGCGATGCAGGAACCCTGCGAATCCACTGTGGGTTCCCGCATTGCACCAGACTCGCAGGCAGTTCACACTGCCTCAACTGCTGGGAGCATCAATACAAAGTTAACGACACCCTCAGATTAGTTCGCATATCGCAGTGGGAACTGTCAGTTCGAACAGGAATCAGATCTCATAGGTATGAACACCCATGCGATTCGATTCTGGTGCGGACCAAAAAAAAAGTTCCCTGTGCAACTTTGGCCGGAATGTGATACAAATTCAGCCATGCAAAATGCATGGCTCAATTCGTCATCACACAGACATCGTATGTGATTTGCACAACAGTGTGGTGCGAATCACATGCGATGTCTGTCATCTCATCTGTGTGAACCGGCACAGGAGAGATCTAAAGTCTAACAGACCCCAGTTTTTTAAAAAAAGAGTACCTATCACTATTTATTGCTATAATAGGGGATATTTACATTCCATGTGATAATGATAAAATCTATGAAAGGAAAGGTGTCAAAATAAAATTAGAAAGCAAAATAAATAATAACAAAATAAAAAAATAAAGCACCCCTGTCCCCCCCTGTGTTTGCACGTAAAGGCGAACGCAAGCATCGGTCTGGTGTCATATGTAAGCCACAATTTCACCATGCATGTGAACTATATGATCGAGGGCAGTAATTCTTGCATGTAGACAACCATGTAAATCTTAAGTGGTAACCTGTAAAGGCTTTTAAAAATGTATGTAGTTTGTCGCCACTGCACGGGAGTGTGCAATTTTAAAGCATATCATGTTTGGGATCTATGTTTTAGGCATAAGATCATCTTTCATATTGCTCTATCGTCCATTGACAGATGAAGCTCCATATCTTCTTGACCATTGAGTTATGCTGCCCCCTACAGGAGTAAGAAACTAGGCAGGAAAAAGCTTTACCACGCCTATAGAGCAGTCCCTGCAGGCATACACCCACACACTCTGCGCTGTCTCCTCCTGCTGCAGGCTGTGTTTGGGCTGGTACTTGTGGTACCGGTGGTGCAGCGGTGCGGATCACGATTTTTGCGACTTTTCTTAAATTGACACTGCATTTTTTATACTTAGTGTTAGAGTCCCAGGACCAAATTTCGCCTACGGACCCCCTCAGTGCGGTTGCGGGACCCTCCGGGTTGCAGCCCCTGTCTGCTTTTACAGCAGTTTTTGAAAACCTGGTGTCAAAAGTGGATTTAGTTTTAAAAAAATGCCACTAGCAAAATGCGCCCTTTGCCTTCGCCTCCCTTTGTAGTATCCTCAGATTCTGAGGTACATGTGGCGCCGCGAATGCATACCATCCTGGTGGATCTGTGTCTTTGCATTCTGATGGCGAGGAGGACATTTCCTCATCAGCTGCCACGCGGGAAAGTGCTTATGGTGGAGGCACTTATAGTGTCGGTGCTGGAAACTTTAAAAATGGCAGATGAGTCTACAGCGTCAGGGACGTAAGTGTCTTTTGCCATCTGCAAATCCCAGAATTCGGGCAAGGTGTTTCTCTTTGATTCATTCACATATTTTCTCACATTTTTTCACTCGCGCCAAGGAAAAAATATATATAAAGCTATGCGTAATAATCAAGTAAATAGACTGCTGCTGTTACAACCCACGATGGTATAGGATGAGAAAATTGTAATATCATATATTACTAACAGCGCAATGTCTCAGGGGGTATGGTAGGGGTGCTATCCCTACTGCCCAAAATCAACAGAGTAGATATAAAAAACTGAAGTGAATATCAAATACTATATATAAAATAAATATTTCCATAAAGTCGCATGTGCCAATAGTTAATCACATAATCATATAGGGTGCATCCCAAGATGGAAAGTGCATCTAATACAGTGCATCCGTGATGATCATAAACTACATGTGCAATGCATCATATAACAGTACATCAAGTGCCTATGAAAAAAGTGCATCAGAATTGCTGAAAATAAAGATAAAAATGTTTTCTCTTACGTCCTCTGACAGTCGCCGCCCTCTCATTCAGTCTTCACCAATGGGTATTGACCTCTTATCCACAGGAGCAAGCTAGGCATAAGACTTGTTAAAACAAAGCAATTTACATAGACACACCTGTAGTCCAATACCCCCCCCCCTGCTATTCGCATTCCCAACTCAGTTTGTCTTCTGCCTAGTTAAGAGTAAGATAGGCTTCCCTTGGCTGGGGCTACAGTCTCAGCCTTTCTTCTGTTTTTCTTATTTTTATTTGCTGCAAAAGTGTTGTTTTTCTTTGCACTACTAGCTTTTTATGTGTCTGCACTTAGTTAGTCGGATCTTCGGAAGACTACAGCGTTGCGGAGCTGGGAATCGCACTCGTCATCCTGATACTCCAGGACAGAGGATCTTAGGGAATCCCAGCCCGCCATCGAGCGTTCAGCGGGCTATTAGTGCGCTCTGGCCTAGCAAACGACCTGCCCCTGTCCTCAGGGGCACCAGCAGGGGCACCAGCCTGCCAGGTGGCTACCTCGCCGGGATGCCTCAACACGCGGTGTTTTGATCGTGCGACGCATCCTATTTCGGCTGACGCCCCCCCCCCCCCCCGCCGCGGGAACCCGGGGTGGTGGGTTCCCATGCTATTGAGGCGCCCACGCCATTTGGAGCGGTAAGTAACTTCTGTGTGGGGCCTCTGTTTGGGGATGACAGTCTGCTAACATCTGTGCTCTCCCCTCATGTCTGTGTCCGGGGCTCGCATCCCTCCCGGTCCCTGAGGGGGCCCCTTGGCGCATACATCGCCGTGGGGGGGGGGTCTGTGGGGGTCCCTATCCCTGTTCACTTGTCAGTGTGTTTGGGGGTGCAGACATGGCGGTGCGGCCCGCTGCGGTGCAAAAACCCGCTGGTCCTCCATTTTGGGTGTGGGCACTTTCTGCAGCTCTGTATGTAGTGTTTTTTGGTGTCTTCAGGCGCCATCTTGTGGGTGGCAAGGTGTTCTTTGAAAATGTTCGCCGGCCATTTTCCCGGAGCCTCCTATTCAGATGCATTGGCAACCATTTTCCCTTAGACAGCTTCCTGTTCAGCCTCTTGCGGATGACATCACTTCCTTTCCTGTATGCAGAGATCGTTTCCAGCAGCGTGGTAACACTTCAGGGGGTTCTTTTTGCTGGTTTGGGGAATATTCCTCGGTTTTTGGTGCTTTTTCCATCTCAGGGGGGGGGGGGGTACCCTAGTGTAATCCTTATTGCAGTGTATTGCGGTGGGTCGCTGCGGTTGCGTCTTAAAGGGCCAGCGCTTTTCTCATGGAGTCCCAGGACTGCAAATTTCCCTCAGCCTTGGTGAATGATTCAGGTACTCCTGAATCTTCACCTTCCCTTGCTGCTGCACTTGCGACTTTAGCGTCCAAGGTGGATTTGTTGATGTCACAGCGGGATTCTAGGAAACAAACTAGGGCTTCATTGTCCTCTGATTCTGAGTCTGATGTGGTTGCCCTGGACAGTTTACAGTCTCAGTCCTTGCATTCTGATATGGAGGTGGAGCGGGAGGAGGAGGATGATCCTTCTAAAGCGGCTAAAGAACGCGCCGCTGTGTCTGCGCTTATTGCTTTTGTTAAAGAGACACTACGTTTAGAGGATGAGCCCAACCCACCGGGTAAGCAGTCTTCCTTTGGAACTCGCAGGACCCAGAAAGCGGCACAGGTGTTTCCTTGTCCTGCTGAGTTTCATGAAACAGTGAACCAACAATGGCGTAATTTAAAGCGCCCTTTTGTGGTACCAAAACGGTTTCAGTTCCGTTACCCTTTCGCGTCTCCTGCGGATTCGCGATGGACCGTGTCCCCGTTAAACAAGGCCACTCGCATGCCCTCGGAGGATTCTCCGGTGTTCCGGGACCCTACGGATAGGCGGGGTGGAATCTTACTCGCCACGCGTATATGGTGGCGGGTTCCTTACTAAAGCCCATCTTCGCCTCTGTTATGGTCTCTCAGGCTGTGGCTGATTGGGCCCAGGTGCTCAAACACACTCTGGAGGCAGATTCCGCACCTCCAGCTACTGTGGCAATGGTAGTGCAGATGCGTCTGGCGGTCTTGTACCTGTGTGACGCAGCCTTGGATGAGGCTCCTCTAGCAGCACGGCTGTCTGGCGTCACGGTGCTGCTCCATCGTTTAATGTGGCTGAAGAGCTGGTCGGCTGACCAGTCTACCAGGAAGACTGTGTCTGACATCCCTTATGTGGGGAATCGTCTTTTTGGGGAATCCCTGGACGAGTTGGTTAAGGGGGTTACTGGGGGTAAGAGCACTCTGCTGCCCCATAATCCCAAGGGTAAGTCCTTCCGCGGTAGGCGGGGGCCTTCCTTTAAACCAAATCAAGGGTCCTTTCGTGCCATTAAGGCACAGGACAAGGGGAAACCCTTTAAAGGCCAGGGTGGTCAGAGGAAGCCCTGGGCGGGCAAGCAAAAATCCAACCACACCGGCCCGGCGGGTCCTTCCGCCTCTACCTGAAGGGACGCCCTCACCCGTTACAGGGGTGGGGGGGACGTCTGCGCGGTTTCTTAGAACCTTGGCTGCTCCAGGTTTCGGACAGGTGGGTTCAGGAAATCATTTGATCGGGATACAAGATCGAATTCCTTTCGCGGCCAGCGGACAGATTCTTTCCCTCAAATCTTCATTTGACCCCAGATCGGTTGCACGATCTACATCGGGCGGTTCAGGATCTCCTCGCCCAAGGGGTGGTCATCCTGGTGCCTCATCGGGACAGGTTTTGGGGTTTTTACTCGAATCTGTTCACTGTGCCCAGGAAGGAGGGCAAGGTACCTCCAATTCTGGACTTGAAAGCTCTGAACCGCTGTGTGCGGGTTCAGAAGTTCTGCATGGAATCCCTCCGTTCGATGGTGGCCTCCTTAAGTCCGGGAGATTTCCTGGCTTCCATCGACCTCAAGGATGCGTACTTACACATCTCCATATTCGAGGATCATCGGAGGTACCTCCGATTCGCTATCGCGGAGGAGCACTATCTTGTTTGTGGCGTTACCTTTCGGTCTCGCTTCGGCTCCAAGGGTGTTTACCAAGGTGCTGGCTCCTTTTCTGGCCCTGTTACGGGCACAGGGTATTGCGATTTTGGGATATCTGGACGATCTCCTGTTAAGATCGAACGTCAGTCCGAGTCTTTTACGCAATCTGTCGACTACCGTTCAGACGCTCCAGGAGTTCGTGTGGACCATCAACGTTCAGAAGTCGACCTTGTCCCCTTCTGTTTGTCTCCCTTACCTGGGAATGGTCCTGGACTCTGCCCAAGCAAAGGTTTTTCTGCCGGAGGACAAGCTCTGGACTCTGCAGGACGAGGTCAGGTCCCTCAGGGACAAGGATTCTTCGTCGCTCTGGGCCTGCATGCGGTCCCTGGGGTTGATGGTGTCCGCCTTCAAGGCGATTCCATTTGCACAGTTCCACACGCGATCTCTTCAAGCGGAGATCCTGGCCAGATGGGACAGGCATCCTCAGTCCTTGGAAAGGAGGATATCTCTGAGCCACCATGTCAGAGAGAGTCTTCCGCACGTTGTTGTGGAAGGTGATCACCACGGATGCCAGCCTGTCGGGCTGGGGTGGCGTTCTGGGCATTCTGTCGGCCCAGGGCACTTGGTCGGAGGAGGAATCCTGCGGTGGCTTACATCAATCACCAAGGGGGCACCAGGAGTGCCCGGGCGGTTCGGGAGGTGCCCGACATTCTGTCTTGGGCCGAGACGCACGTCCCAGCGATTTTCGGCAGTTCACATTCCAGGTGTGGAGAATTGGCAGGCCGACTATCTAAGTCGCCAGACCCTGGACCAGGGAGAATGGTCCCTACACCCGGAGGTGTTTCAGATGCTGTGTGCGAGATGGGGAACCCCAGATGTGGATCTGTTCGCATCTCGGCTAAACAACAAGGTGGGAAGGTTCGAGGCAAAAACGCGCGATCCTCTGGCGGACGCCTCTGATGCACTGGTAGTGCCTTGGCATCAGTATCGCCTGATATATGCCTTTCCCCCGATTCAATTGTTGTCCAGGTTCCTTCGCAGGTTGGTCTCGGAACCAAAGTTGGTGATTCTGGTCGCCCCGGACTGGCCGCACTGGTCTTGGTACGCGGACAACATTCAACTGGTCGTCGAGCCTCCATGGCGGCTCCCGTTACGAGACGATCTACTGTCTCAGGGACCGATCTTTCATCTTACTTTACAGTCGCTGGCTTTAATGGCATTGCTGTTGAAAGCCAGGTCCTGAGAGACAGGGGTCTCTCAGCGCAGGTCATTCTTACTCTGCTCAAGGCTAGGAAGGCCTCGTCCGATAAGATCTATTACCGTACCTGGAAGGCATATTCTGCCTTCGTGTGAATCCAGGGGCATCCCTCCTCGCTCCTTCTCGGTGGCGAGGGTATTAGCTTTCCTGCAAACTGGAGTGGACCAGCGCCTTGCGTTGACCACGATTAAGGGACAGTTATCTGCACTTGCTGTCCTTTTGCAACGCCCCTTGGCGTCTAACTCTTTGATACGCACCTTTTATTCAAGGTGTGTGTCTTTGGCACCTCCTCGGAGGGCGCATTTACCTCCTTGGGACTTGAACATGGTTCTGTCCGTTTTGCAACGTCCTCCCTTTGAAAACATCAGGGAAATTTCTTTGCCTCTGCTGTCACAAAAGGTTGCTTTTCTGGTGGCGATCACTTCTGCCCACAAAGTGTCGGAGTTGGCGGCCCTGTCTTGCCGCTCTTCTTACCTGGTGGTTCATGGGGATAAGTTGGTCTTGCGACCTAACCAGTCTTTCCTTCCTAAGGTGGTTTCTGATTTTCACCTTAATGAGGACATTGTTTTTCCTTTTGCTATGTGCGAATTCTAAGCATCCTAAGGAGTTTGCCTTACATTCCTTGGATGTTGTCCGGGCGATCATTGTTTACCTGTTGTCCAATGAATCCTTTAGGAAGTCGGCTTCTCTTTTTGTCCTTCCTGAGGGACCTCGGAAGGGTACGGCTGTGTCTGCGGCAACCATTTTGAAATGAATCAGACAGACAATTGTTCAGGCCTGTTCGATTAAGGAACGGGTTCCGCCCTTCCCTTTTCAAGGCGCACTCTACCAGGGCGGTGAGCGCGTCATGGGCCTTCCGGCATCAGGCTTCGGTGGTCCAGGTGTGCAAGGCTACGATTTGGTCGTCTGTGCACACCTTCTCCAAATTTTACAAACTTGATGTTCTGGCATCAGCTGATGCCTCCTTTGGCCACAAAGTTCTGTGTGCGGCAGTGCCTTGAGGGAACCCTGGCTTTGCCGGTCCCTGACTGTTGGGGTTGTTTTCCCCTTGTTTGTTTGCTTTCCTGGGTTGTTGCTCCAGTTGAGCTTTTTGTTACCCAGAGGGTTTACCTTTCTGCTCAGATAAGGTTCATTTCTCTGACCTGGTTGCTGCGTTGCCTTTGCGATGGTTGCGCTTCCCACCCCTCATATCTACACTGCTTTGGGACATCCCATTGGTGAAGACTGTATGAGTGGGCGGCAACTGTCAGAGGATGCAAGAGAAAACTGAAATTTTGTAAAATTCCTTTCTCTGAATCCATTGACAGTCGCCGCCCCGCCCCTCTTTTGGGGTTTTATGGACTCTTGTGCTTGCTACCAAACTGATCAGACCCGCCTCGCTGGCGCTATTCCATTTGCTTAAAAAGGGGTATCTGTAAAACCGAAAGTGGTCTCAAGTAAATCTGTTTATTTCTTAATGTGTAAGAAGTACAATCACGTAATTCATGGTGGTCTCACCTAACCATATATTGTGCCAATACTCTTATTATGTTCCTTCCTGGGATTTGAAGCAAGGATATATATGTCGTGCAAAATAAAAATATAAAAAATATATATAAAAAATTTTGTATAAAAATGGCACTTAGAACCAGGGAAGTCAATTAATACAGCCAAACCGTAAGTATATAACAATATATGAGCTGACCCACTGTCTCCATAGCCCACAGGGTGTACAATCTTTTTACTGAATGGACGAGTGACATATAGAAGCAATGGCAAATGATGCAAATAAGTGTTGGGTTAGTGTAGCCACGACATACATATTATATTAATATATATCTTTGTATTAATATAGAAATGTAAACTATATAAAAAAAAAAAAAAAGGGAGGGTCATCCATGAAAGGTCTATGATAAACAAAGTACTTATTGTGATTTATTACGAATTGGAACAAAGAAAGACATGGATGGGGAGCTACGCCTCATGTGCGCCAGAAAAAATTAGTAGTACGAATTACTACAAGTGTACTACAATAGCAAAAAGTTAATGAAGGTAAGAATATGAGTATAAATCTAAAAATTTTACAAATGCTTATCGTCCTATAGCAACAGGAAATGTATATATTAAAATTAGTTGGAATAAAAAGGGGATATATATGTGTAAATATTTTTATGCTCAAAAAAATCTGCATAAAATGGTGATAGACAAAAAAGAGGAAATGACAGTGGGGCCTGTCACAAAATAATGCAATGACTGCAACAAAGGGGGGGGGGGGGGGTTGAGAAAAATACTATGATGCAAAAAAAAAAAAAATGTCTTCTATTTATTGTCATTTTCATGCTTTATTATATTCTAGGAGCTAGAGTTAAATGCATCATTGGAGGATGCAGGGAAGCTGGTCTGTTACAAAAATGTTATCAAATACTTTATTTACATGTATATAGTGGTCAGTAATCAGAGATGAAACAATTGATATCAAAATCAATGTTCATACCCTGCGGCTGTGCCCAGTTCATATATCCTTTGGGATTCATTTTTTGGAACAGCCACTCGCATGTTCTTACCCCTCCAATGATTATCGATTTTGTCAATCCAACAAACCAAGTAAACTGGGGTCTGTTATGTGCCTGCCTGAAGTGATTAGAGTCACTGTGCTTTCTAAATCCTTTAATGATGTTGTTCATGTGTTCACCCACTCTGTGAGTTTGCGTGTGGTGCTCCCCACGTACTGCAACCCACACGGACAAGAGAGTAGGTATGTTACATGAGTGAATGAGTGATGAGTTTTTTTATCGGGTATTGTTTGTTAGTAGTACATCAAATACTACTAACTTACCGTAAAATCCATTTCTCTGAGTCCACCGACGGATGTAGCTCCCACCCCTCTTTTCTCAGAAGAGTTGGATTTTGGTTATTTTCTGCTTGCAACTAAACTGAAGATGCAACTGTAAGGCCAGGGGTAATAACCCGGGGACCCCGCCTCCCTGGGCGTGTCAAAGCCTTTGGCTCTACCTTATCACTCCTAGTGGGGAGGGGCTTATTACTCATCTGTCTATGTTTTAAAGCAGCAGCTACATCCGTCGGACTCGGAAAAATTGATTTCTCTTACGTCCTCTGACAGTCGCCACCCTCTCATACAGTGTTTACTTTTGGATATTTGCCTTCTCCGCAGGAGCAAGCTAGGCAGTAATTTTGTTAATACAAACAAACTTTAACACATAGACGCACCCACTGGGGGCCATCCCTCTGGCCAATATCCTCCAGCCAGTAACACTCTAATCCAGTTCTTTGCTGCCTAGCGTCAGGAGTAGGCTAGGTTTTCCCTGCTGGGACCTAGTGTCTCGGCTTTTTCTTTCTGAAAAGTGATGTCTCTTTTGAAATAGCTTTTTATTTTTCTCTTACGTCCTCTGACAGTCACCGCCCGATGGTATTAGCCTTCACTAATGGGTAATGGCGCCCTCTGCAGGAGTAAGGCTAGGCAGATAATTATCAGGTTAATACAAAAAAACATTTATACCTTGGCACGCCACTAGGGGGCCATTATCCTGAACCTAATCTGATATTACCTCAGTTTTACCCTGCCTAGCTCAGGAGCTGGTTAGGGGTTTTCTGACTGGAACTTTGGGTCTGTTTTCTTTTTTTTTTCTGAATTTGTGTTTTTCTTTGCAAAATTATTTTTTATTTCTCTAATTATCACTAGTTAGTCAGGGATTCCTTTACTGGAGGACTACAAGTGACTACAGAGCTGGGCCTCGGACTGGGTATTATAGATCCTTATGGAGTCCCAGCCTGCCAACGAGCGTCACAGGTTACTGGTACGTCCAGGCCTCGCAAAGACAGTGCCCCTCTGAATGGGGACAAGCCTGTGGAGCTGCGTCTTCGCTGAGGGTGTCTCAACCCGGATCGCCCATGTGTTGCCAGCATCCCTCCTTGGCTGACGGCACCCCCACTAGGGTGGAAGGTCTCCCGTATCTGAGCGGTGCCCGGTTCCTGGACTGGTGAGTACGGATACCCCCTTGTCCCTGGGGACTTTTGCGGGGTTGTGGTCCCACTCTTAGGGGATAGCAGGGCTGGTGGTCTCTGTAGGATTCCCCTTCTGGCCGGGTTGTGTAGGGGTCTCCCTGGGGTCCCCGATGTTGGCCAGAATGTGTTTTTGCACTTTTTTTTTTTTGCTGCCCTTTGAAGCGGCTGCCATGTTTATGGTGAGCAGATTCTCAGCTCTGTGTGAGGACAGCAGCCATTTTGGGATTCTGCACATGCTCCCGATCGTGCGCCATCTTGGATGTGGGCAAAGGCCTAGTAAGGTCAAGCGGTCATTTTCTCCTTGACATTTTGCATTGTTTCAATAGGCACCTTTTGTCTGGGCTCGATGGCTGGGCCTCTAGCGGGATGAGGTCACTTCCTCCTTCACACATTTCCTGTGTTAAAATGTGCTGACAGGCTGTGGGGGATTTTTGTTAATCCTGTCATTTTTCAACCAAAACTTTTTTTACTTGTTGCTGGTGTGTTTTCTGAGGGGGCACTTTAAGTTAGTGCGGGCCGATTTAAAGGGCCAGCGTCCCTTTAAATTTTTATGGCAAAAATGGACTCCCCTGACAGCAAATCCCCTGCAGGCCTAGTGGGGGCTTCGGGTCTACCCTGAAGCCTCTGCCATGGACTCTATATCTGCTGTTCTTGCGACTTTGGCGTCCCAGGTGGATCTGCTGATGTTGGAATGCTCCTCCAAAAAACGACCTGTGCCCTCCCAGTCCTCTGACTCTAAACCAAAAATTGGTTGCCACGGACAATGGTCCCCCTGAGGGGTCCCGGTCCTCCGCTTCTGAGGGGGAGAAGGAGGAGGTATCTTCCTCGGTAGCGCGGGTACACGCGCTACGATGGATGTTCCCCTTAGCAACGTTAAAAATAAATTTTCTATCTTGACGATTAGCCGTCTGTCAAGTCAGCGGTCTGCTTTTGGGGTTCCGAAGGGCCCAGAAGTCAGGTCAGGCTTTTCCCCTGCCCTTTGGAATTTCATGGGAGTGTGAATGACCAGTGGCGGTGCATAGGCACATGTTGGTGGTGCCTAAACGTTTTTTCTCTTACGTCCTCCGACAGTCGCCGCCCCTTCATATTCGTCACAATAGGGTTATTGACCTTTGCTCCGTAGGAGTGGCTAGACAACAGAATATGTTAATATCAAAGCTTTTAGCCTACCCCACCCCCAGGGGGTGGTCCCCTCAGTCAAGACCCTCCTGCTTCCTGCATTCCTACCTCAGTTTCATTTGTCTAGCTCAGGAGTAGGTTAGACGTTTCCTGTGCTGGGGCTTTTCAGTCTCGGCTTCTTTTCTCTTTTTGGTTTTATTTGGAGTTTTTTTCTCTTTCTTTACTTAGCTGTTTATTTTCAGCTCTAGTTAGGTCTTCTGATGAAGATGATCGTGCGGTGCTGGGTCTCGGGCTGGCCTCCCTGGTTATCCGGGGTTCAGGGCCAGTGGCTTCCCAGCCTGCCATCAAGAGTTCAGCTAGGTTTCCCTGGCAGATATGAACGACCCATCCCTGTCCGCTGCGGGGATGCTGCGGTGAGGTGGCTACCTCACTGGACGCCATGCGGTTTCGCACCGCAATTCCACTGCGTCCTGGCTTCGACTCTCCCTGTCCTTAATGCAGCGGTTTGATCGCTTGTGCAGGCTCCCCACGCCTTCCGGATGGTAAGTGTATTTCTGTGTGGGGACCTGTCTGTCTTGGGTGTCAGTCTGGGACTGTGGGACCCTGCATGTCTGTGCATAATGTTGAGCTCCCTGTCAGTATAGCTGCTCTCTGTGGGCTGCAAGGGGGGGGGCTCTCCTGCTCTGCTCTGTGTTACAGGCTGTGTGACATGCTGTGTGCTGTGAAGGACATGATTGTGAGGTATGTTGTGGGCATACTGTGCGGCGACCGCTGCTGCGGTCCGCCATTTTTTTGTGACAGTTTTGTGGTGGCCGATCCTGTGTGGTGAGAGCGCCGTTTTGGCGCCAAACGCCGCCGTTTTGGCGGCGATCGTGCGGGCCACATGTCAGTGTTTCTGCCTCTACAGCCTCGGCCGGCGGCCATGTTTGTGTAGCCTTACATAGGCTTTATGGGGGCGGTCAGTCTCGCATCACTTCCTTTTGCTCTGAGGACAGCGATCGATGAAGCAGCAGCCTGTGTGACCTCTCCAGGTTTTACCTTCCATTCCTGTATTCCTTGCCTTTGTATTTCTAGCCCGGTGGGTCAGTGTGTTTTGTGATCGCCGCGACCTTAAAGGGGCAGTACTCCTTTTTTTCCTAAGTTACTGGGGCATGGATTCTCAGGAAAGCAAGTTTCCTCCCTCCTTGGTAGGGGGCCAGGGGGCTGCTGCTGCTACCCCCGAGCGAGGGGGCTGATCTGGCTACTATTGTGGCTAACCTTGCTGCTCAGGTGCAGATGCTGGTGGCTGGTCGATCCACAAAAAGGCCCAGGGTGTCCATTTCCTCTGATTCAGAGGGCGATGGGGATGCTATGGCTGGAGTGCCCTTCTCAGGCTCTCGTTCTTCTCTAGACCTTGCGGGGTTTGAAGGGGAAGCTGAGGTGGAAGGGGTTGATAATTCTCCCCCTGGCTCGTCTGAAGAGCTTGCACTCATGGATGAGTTGGTTGCTTCTATCAAACAAACGCTGCATTTGGAGGATGAGCCATGTCCTCCTGCTTTGATGTCCTCTTATGGGACGCAGAGAAAACGCAAAACGTCGCAGGTTTTTCCTTGCTCTACGGAATTTCAGCGCGCTGTTGAGGAGCAATGGCGCAACATAAAGAAGCCTTTTGCTGTGCCGAGTAGGTTCAAGCTGCGTTATCCTTTCACACCAGCTACTGATGAGCGTTGGTGTGTGCCGCCTCAGGTTGATCACGCGGTGGCGATTTTGAATAAATCCACTGCGATTCCTGCTGAGGATACCCCGGTGTTCCGGGACCCTACGGACAGGAGATTGGAGTCTCTGGCCCGTCACTCTTATATGGTTGCGGGCTCTATGCTGAAGCCTATTTTTGCTTCCATTATGGAAGCCCATGCTATTGCCGATTCGACGCAGGTGCTCAGGCGCACTCTGGTGGCTGACTCTGCTTCGCCGTCGACATTGGCTATGGTGGATCAGATTCATCAGGGTGTCATGTATTTGTGTGATGCGGACCTAGATCTGGTCCCTTTGGCTGCGCGTCTGCAGAGTGTGGCGGTGTTGAACCGTCGCCTGATCTGGCTAAAATGTTGGTCTGTTGACCAATCTTCTCGCAAGACTTTGGCTAATTTGCCTTACGCGGGTTCTCGCCTTTTTGGCGAATCCTTGGATACTCTGATCAAGGGTGTTTCTGGGGGTAAGAGTACTCTTTTGCCCCAGACTCACAAGTCTAAGTTTGTTCGCGGTAAGAAGAATGCTTCGTTTAGACCCTCTCAGGGGTCCTTTCGTGCCTTTCGGTCGCACTATAAGGGTAAGCCCTTCAAGGGACAAGGCTCCCAGAAAAAGCCGTGGGCAGGTAAGCAGAAGTCCGGCCACTCCGGGTCCGCTGCCCATAACAATGCGGCCTGAATGGGCGCCCTCACCCAGTTCTGGGGCGGGGGGACGTTTGCTCGGTTTTCTTCAACCCTGGCTGGCCCGCGTTCGAGACAGGTGGGTTCAGGAAATTGTTCGATCTGGATACAAGATCGAGTTTCTCTCTCGGCCGGCGGGCAGATTTTTCCCCTCAAATCTTCAGCTGTCTCCGGAGCGCTTGCGGGATCTGCACCTGGCGGTGCGGGACCTGCGGGCTCAGGGAGTGGTGATTCCGGTGCCTCATCGGGACAGATTTCGAGGATTCTATTCAAATCTGTTCACTGTGCCCAGAAAGGAGGGCAAGGTACGTCCGATTCTGGACTTGAAAGCTCTGAACCGCTTTGTGCGGGTTCGCAAGTTCCGCATGGAATCCCTGCGCTCGGTGGTGGCTGCCCTGGTTCCGGGGGAATTCATGGCCTCCATCGACTTGAAGGATGCGTACCTTCACATCCCCATTTTCGAGGGTCACCAGCAGTACCTTCGATTCGCCATTGCGGAGGATCACTACCAATTCGTGGCGTTGCCCTTTGGTCTCGCCTCGGCTCCGCGGGTTTTCACCAAGATGCTTGCGCCGGTTCTGGCTTTGTTGAGAGCCCAGGGCATCTCGATTCTGGGGTATCTGGACGACATTCTGGTTCGGTCTGCGACCAGTCACGGCCTGGTGAACGACCTGTCCATCACGATGCAGACCCTGCAAGAGTTCGGTTGGACGATAAATTTTCCAAAGTCGACGCTGTGTCCGTCGGTTCGTCTTCCTTACCTGGGAATGATCCTGGACTCTGTTCAGGTGAAGGTCTTCCTGCCGGAAGACAAGCTCCGGAAGCTTCAAGAAGAAGTCGGGTCCCTCAGGGACGTTCAGTGCTCGTCCCTCCGGACGTGCATGAGGTGTCTGGGACTGTCAAAGAAAAAGGATGGTTTTGGGCGTATGGTGGGACTTTCAATGTAAGGGTGCTTGGTATATATATGGTCAAAAGTAGAAAAGATAATATATATAAAAAAAAAAGAAATTTTTATTTATTAAACACACTTGAAAAAACATAAAATTGCATACTGTACTCAACAGGATACAAAAGACAATATTTGAAAATATTGTAGGTTAAAAACAATTGCAGTAGACATATGTAATTGGCATATATGACAGGTTTACAAAAGTTTTACAATTCCTACATGGGGTAGATGGACATAAACCCAACACTCATCCAAGAGGAGGTGTACTATGCAGGATAGCGATGAGGCCCACAATGTCAACCCAACATGTTTCTCGGCCTTTAAGCCGCTTCCTCAGGGGTAATTTTTTGGGGGGGGGTATCGCTTTGTAAATACAACACTAAGGATAAGAAGAAAAAAACAGATAATGAGTGTCTATATTGGAAAAACACCATACATGACACATTATACAGAAATTTTCACAGCTTTATATGTGTTATACAATATGCTTGATATTAGAATGTCTATAAATTCACACCTGTCTGGTACACCAACAATGGTCCAATTTCGGGAACACAAGGTAGGGGGAGAGAGAGTGCTGCGCACCTTCCTATGCGAACTTGTTCCTAGGAAGGTGGGAGCAATATATCTTCTCTGACGACTCCCTTGCCTCTAAGCTCAAATACGTGACACACTGGTTCCGCTATATTGATGATTTACTCCTTATATGGACAGGCTCTAAGCCCGAACTTGAGGATATGTTATCCTCGTTTAATACTAACCCATTCAATCTTAAATTTACCTACAATTTCCACCCCGAACACATCGTGTTTTTGGATTTGGAAATCAGAAAGGATACCAATGGCTACATAACCACATGTCTTTACCGGAAACCGACCGCCGGTAATATGCTGTTACACGCATCGAGCGCTCATCCGGTATCTCTGAAAAACAGCATTCCGTATGCGCAATACTTGCGCACACGTAGAAATTGCTCGTTAGATAGAGACTTTTTTCGGGAGGCCAAACAATTACAAATTAGATTATTGGAACGAGGCTATTCTCGGACGATTCTGAGAAAGGCCTTTAATAGAGCCAAGGCACTGGACAGAGACGACATTTTACCAAAGAGAAAAAAGACGGATACTAACTTAACTGTAAAATTAATCACCCAGTACTCAGAAAATCATCAACAATTGAGAGCCCTTATCCAAAGACACTGGCATCTCCTCAGCGAGGAAGCTACACTGTCGAAATATGTTAAAAAGGCCCCTGAATTGGTCTTCAAAAGAGCCACTTCGATTCGGGATTTACTTACTAAGAGCCACTATACTTGTAATCCCCCTGAACCCAAGAGAACATTTGGTACATACCAATGTGGCAACTGTGCTCGTTGTCCTAGGATAGCAGAGGGTTCTGTCACTTATTTGCCAAACGGGGACAACCACATACTTCGTAGTTATGCGGATTGTTCCACGTGTGGAGTGATCTACTTAATGCAATGCCAATGTTCAGCGTTTTACGTTGGTAAAACCTTTAGACAGCTTGGACAGAGAATAGGTGAACATGTGTATTATTCCAGTGGGGGGAAAATTCTCACCCCAGTAACCCGCCATATCGGGCTACATCACAGATACAACAACTCATGTGTCTCCTTTAGGGTCCTGGAGATTGTACCCCGAGACCCTAGAGGTGGAAATTGGGACCAACGCATTTTACAAAGGGAGGCTTTGTGGATAGAAAAACTTAATGCCACAATCCCTCCCGGACTAAATGAAGCCCACTCATATAAATCCTTTTTGTGATGGTATGTTTGTCGGCTGGTTTTATTGTTACACTTCTTTATCTCTTTTTCTATTCTCCTGTAGTTTTTCCAATTTTTTAATAATTTTTTTTTTCTTATATTCCTTTTTTCCCCCTCCTTCCCCTTGCTCTTCATTCTTCCCCCCCCCCCCCCCCCTTTCCGTCTCTTCCTCCTATTTTTGCCCTTTCCCTTCTCTTTTTTCTTATGTGTTTCTTATCTTTATCTGCACCCTGCCCCTTCATTATAGATCTTTGCCTCCAATATATATTTAGAAAAATGTTTATCTTGAACTAAACTCTGGGAGTTGGATTCCTCAGCCAATGCTGCTATGGCAACACCCAGACCCTTTGCATGAGGTTAATTCTCATGTTTAAATAAGAATTGTTTATGTACTTATTTTTTGTTATTATTCTGGTTTATAAATTTATTTTGTCCTTCTCCTTGTTTTCTCCCATATATCTATGTAGATGAAACAATATATATGGTTATTGATTAATATTGATTTATGTTTGTTTTTCTCCTTTTTCTTGTAGTTCACACCGTTCTGGTACAAGCCTCCTCTTTACAACAATGTATGGATTTATTCCTCCTCTTGGAAGGAACGCTTCGGGTGCCTCCCCCTACGGCGGACACGTGTCGTTGGATACATCCCCTATCTCCTGTCAGAGTTGGGGATGCTATGTCCGGACCTACACCGTCACTTCCGGCCGTGCTCTATGACGACGCTTTGTTGCGACGCACGAGACGGCCGTCTAGTTGGCGGGAGGTGGCCCGGCTGTTGCGCCTGCGCAGTTTGCGAGGCGCATCTCCGACGCCAGCCCGGATGTACGGCAAGACGTAGCGCTTGTTCGTCATCTTGGGTGGAGCTCTCCAACCACTACATATAATGCTTTCTCGGCGTTCCCTCCGTGCAGTCTGCGGGGACGGGACGCTGAGAGCCGCATTATCACAGGTGAACATCTTCTATCCTTTTTATTATGAAACTACCAGCCACATTTGGGAACCTTTTCTTAATCGCTCATTCATACTCCTTTAGGTTTGGTGTTGAGGATCTGGCTTTGGACATTGGATGCTATTTGGTCTCTTGATCTAACACATCCACCACACCCGTTCCCCGCCCATTCCCTCTGTTCTTAATTACCTGGGTAAGAATATACCTATATATTTCATATATTCGAGGTTATGCATTCAGGGTTTATCCTTGAGGTTTGCAAGGGTTTTTTTCGATCCCATCTCGAATGCACCACTAACTAAGGGTATATGTACCTTTTACACATATATCTTTGCCGATATTGATATTTGGTGTATTTGCTTTCTTATTTACAGATAGAGTTACCTCCCCTATTGCAGCAATATCTTGTGGTTCTCTGGTCTGAGCTCCCGTGTTCGCCCCCGGGGGGTCTCTCCCCCTACCTTGTGTTCCCGAAATTGGACCATTGTTGGTGTACCAGACAGGTGTGAATTTATAGACATTCTAATATCAAGCATATTGTATAACACATATAAAGCTGTGAAAATTTCTGTATAATGTGTCATGTATGGTGTTTTTCCAATATAGACACTCATTATCTGTTTTTTTCTTCTTATCCTTAGTGTTGTATTTACAAAGCGATACCCCCCCCAAAAAATTACCCCTGAGGAAGCGGCTTAAAGGCCGAGAAACATGTTGGGTTGACATTGTGGGCCTCATCGCTATCCTGCATAGTACACCTCCTCTTGGATGAGTGTTGGGTTTATGTCCATCTACCCCATGTAGGAATTGTAAAACTTTTGTAAACCTGTCATATATGCCAATTACATATGTCTACTGCAATTGTTTTTAACCTACAATATTTTCAAATATTGTCTTTTGTATCCTGTTGAGTACAGTATGCAATTTTATGTTTTTTCAAGTGTGTTTAATAAATAAAAATTTCTTTTTTTTTATATATATTATCTTTTCTACTTTTGACCATATATATACCAAGCACCCTTACATTGAAAGTCCCACCATACGCCCAAAACCATCCTTTTTCTTTGACATCCAGTTAGGGACGTGGTGCTCATTTATGTATTTGCTACCCCCATGAGCTTGTCTACCCCTCCGAAGGTGTCTGGGACTGATGGTCTCGGCTTTCGAGGCGATACCCTTTGCCCAGTTTCACACGCGGGGTCTCCAGAGGGAGATTCTGGCCAGGTGGGACGGACAACCGCAATCTCTGGATCTCCAGATTTCGTTGAGTCATCGCACCAGAAGGGACCTTCTGTGGTGGCTCCAGTTCCCGGCGGTGTCGGGGGGCAAGTCCTTTCGTCCTTTGTTGTGGACGGTGATCACCACGGATGCCAGCCTGTCGGGCTGGGGTGGTGTTCTGGGCGTTCTGTCCGCCCAGGGAACTTGGTCGGAGGAGGAGTCCTCCCTTCCGATCAACATTCTGGAATTCCGAGCAATAAATCTCTGCCTTCGGCGTTGGTCGGACAGGCTGAGGGCCGTCCGGTTCGGGTGCAGACGGACAATGCCACAGCGGTGGCCTACATCAACCACCAAGGGGGCACCAGGAGTGCCCGAGCGGCTCGGGAAGTGGCCGACATTCTGTCTTGGGTCGAGACGCACGTCCCGGCGATATCTGCTGTTCACATTCCGGGGGTGGAAAACTGGCAGGCGGATTATCTGAGCCGCCAGACCCTGGACCAGGGAGAATGGTCCCTTCACCCGGATGTCTTTCTGATGTTGTGCGAGAAGTGGGGGTCCCCAGATGTGGACCTGTTCGCGTCTCGTCTGAACAACAAGGTGGAAAGGTTCGTGGCAAGAACGCGCGATCCTCGGGCAGACGCCTCAGACGCGTTGGTGGCGCCCTGGCATCAGTATCGTCTGATGTATGCCTTTCCACCGATTCAGCTGCTGTCCAGGTTCCTTCGGAAGTTGGCCTCGGAACCGAAAACGGGGATTCTGGTGGTACCAGACTGGCCTCGCCGGTCTTGGTACGCAGACCTCGTGATTCTGGCGGTCGGCGCTCCATGGCGTCTGCCTCTTCGAGACGATCTCCTGTCTCAAGGGCTGATATTTCATCCTGCTTTACAGTCGCTGGCTTTGACGGCCTGGCTGTTGAAACCCAGATCCTGAAGGATAGGGGTCTCTCCCCTGAGGTCGTTCACACTTTGATTGAGGCTAGAAAGTCCTTTTCGGGGAAGGTTTACTACCGTACTTGGAAGGCCTATTTTGCCTGGTGTGAGTCCAGGGGGTATTCCCCTCGTTCATACTTGGTATCAAGGGTGTTGGCTTTTCTTCAAACGGGCGTGGACCAGCGTTTGGCGTTGGCCACGATTAAGGGTCAGATTTCTGCTCTGGCCGTTCTCTTTCAGCGCCCTGTGGCGTCTAATTCTTTAGTTGGCACCTTTGTTCAAGGGGTGCGGCATCTGGTCCCTCCTAGGAGGGAGCCTTTGCCTCCATGGGACTTGAACCTTGTTTTGTCCGTGTTGCAACATGCTCCCTTTGAAAATTTCAGGGAGATCTCGTTGTCTATGTTGTCCAAGAAGGTCGCCTTTTTGGTGGCAATCACCTCGGCTCGCAGGGTGTCGGAGCTGGCTGCCTTGTCCTGCAGATCTCCGTATTTAGTGGTTCACTTGGATAAGGTGGTCTTGCGTCCCAACCCGTCTTTCCTTCCAAAAAGGATTTCGGATTTTCACCTCAATGAGGACATTGTCTCGCCTTCGCTTTGCGCAAAGCCTAAACATCCAAAGGAAGTGGCTTTGCATTCCTTGGATGTTGTTCGGGCGATCAGGGTTTACCTGTCATCGACTGAATCCTTTCGCAAGACGGATTCTCTTTGTCCTTCCAGAGGGGCCTCGGTAGGGCATGGCGGCGTCGGCCTCTACCATCGCCAAATGGATCAGGCAGGTCATTGAACAGGCCTATGCTTTTAGGGGGAAAGTTCCTCCCATGCCTGTGAAGGCGCACTCTACAAGATCTCTGAGTACGTCTTGGGCCTGTCATCATCAGGCTTCTGTGGCCCAGGTGTGTAAGGCGGCGACTTGGTCATCCGTTCACACTTTCTCAAAATTCTGCAAGATGGATGTTCAGGCATCGGCAGATGCTTCCTTTGGCCGTAAAGTTCTTAGTGCGGCAGTGCCTTAGGGTCCTTTGTTTGGGTCCTTGGCTGTTGGGGTATTTTTACTCCTAGGTTACTTTTTCCTTCCTGGGTTGTTGCTCCTGTTGAGCAAGTTTTTTTCATGTTGCCCAGTTGGTTTCCTTCCTTTGGTAAGGTTCTTTTCTCTGATGTGGGTATTGCGTTGCCTTAGGCGCGGCTGCTTTTTTTCCCACCCCTCATGTCTACACTGCTTTGGGACGTCCCTATTGTGACGAATATGAAGGGGTGGCAACTGTCGGAGGACGTAAGAGAAAACGGAATTTTTGTAAAATCTTACCTGTAAAATTCCTTTCTCTGAGTCCTCCGACAGTCGTCGCCCCTGCCCCTCTTTTGGGGTTTTGTTTATGTACTCTACTGCTATGCTACTGAAACTGAGGTAGGAATGCAGGAAGCAGGAGGTTATTGACTGAGGGGACCACCCCCTGGGGGGGGAGTAGGCTAAAAGCTTTGATATTAACATATTCTGTTGTCTAGCCACTCCTACGGAGCAGAGGTCAATAACCCTATTGTGACGAATATGAAGGGGCGGCGACTGTCGGAGGACTCAGAGAAAGGAATTTTACAGGTAAGATTTTACAAAAATTCCGTTTTTCCTCTATCCAATTTTGGGGGCGGGGGACAAACATTGAACTGTGTCCCCAAAAATGTGGATCACGTGTCTAGGCTGTAGAAGTCCACTTTTGATGCCAGTAGAGGATTCCTCGGTATTCGATGGGATTCGGCAGATGGGCGCGTGGAAGCACTCGCCCGCCACGTTTCTCTGGTGGAGGTTTCCCAATTAAACCCTGTTTTTTGCCTCGCTGATTGCCTATCAGGCTCTCGTGGCATGATCCAAGGTGCTTCGCCAGCACTCTGGTGGCGGAGTCGACCTTTCCGCCTGCCCTTGCCATGGTGGACTGCACCCAGACTGCAATGTCCTTGTGTGACGCAGCCTTGGACGAGACCCCGTAGGTGGACCGGTTGTCTGCGGTAGGGGTCGCGCTCTGCCGCATTACCTGGTTGGAGAGCTGTTCGGCTGACCACGCGTAAAAAAAGACGGTTATTGAGGTCCCCTATGTGGGGGGTCGTCTTTTTGGGAAAACTCTAGATGAGTTAATTGAGGGGCTCACTGGTAGGTAAGAATACTCTGTTGCCCCAGGTCTCTAAGGGTAACCCCCCCACATGCAGCGGGGGCCCTCCTTAAAGACTCAACGTAATTCCTTTCGTGCCTTGGGACCTCCCAGTGGCCACAAGCAGCCGTGGACGGGTATGCCAAAAGCCGGTCAGTCTGGCTCGGCGGCCCAGTCTACCTCTTCCTGAAGGTACGACCTTACCCGTCGCCGGGGTAGGGGGGAGTCTGCGTTGCTTTCGGGAGCCCTGGTTGTCCGGCATTCAGGACAGGTGGGTTCACGAGCGGATTCGTTCAGGGTACAAAATCGAGTTCGATCTCGCCCCGCAGACAGGTTCTTTCCGTCCAATCTCCAGCTGTTCCCCGATCGTCTCGGGGATCTTATGGGGGCAGTGCACGATATGCTTGCCCAAGGAGTCTTTGTACCCGGTCCTCCACGGGATAAGTTTCGCGGGTTTTACTCCAAGCTGTTCACATAGCCCAGAAAAGAAGGTGCGGTGCGTCCAATTCTCGATTTGAAGTGTCTGAACAGCTTTGTGCGGGTACAGACGTTCAGGATGGACTCCATCCGGTCGGTGGTGGCATCGTTGAGACCCGGGGTCTTCCTGGCTTCTATCGACTTCCAGGATGCGTATCTACACACCCCTATTTTCGAGGGTCATCTGTGATATCTCCGCTTCACGGTGGCTGGGGAGCACTCCCAGTTCGTGGCGTTACCTTTCGGTCTCGCTTTGGTTCCCAGGTTTTTCACCAAGGTATTGGCTCCGGTTCTAGCCTTGCTTCGTTTACGGGGCATTGCGATCCTCGGTTGCCTGAACGACCTTTTGTTAAGGTTGAGCTTGTGTGTGTGACCTTGGCGAGCGCTCTGGCCGTGTCGGTTCAGACACTGCAGGAGTTCAGGCGGACCATCAATTTTCATAAGTCGGCTCTGACTCCCTGATCTCGTCTTCCTTACGGAGGACAAACTCTGGACTCTGCTGGGTGAGATCTGGTCCCTCAGGGACAACGATCTCTCCTCCTTATGGACCTGCATGCGGGTTTTGGGCCTGATGGTTTCGGCCTTCAAAACAGTTCCGTTTGTTCAATTTCACCCCAGGACTCTGCAGGCAGAGATCCTGGACAGGTTGAACAGGACACCTTAGTCCTTGGAGAGGACAATGTTATTGAGTCGCCTGGTGCGGTCGGCTCTTGTGGTGGCTCCAGTCTCTGTCCTTGGCGCAGGGCCAGACCTTTTGGCCTCTGTTGCGGTCGATTCTCACCACGGTTGCCAGCCTGTCGGGCTGGGGCAGAGTTCGGGGCGCACTTTGTGCCCAGGGGACGTGGTCGGCGGGGGAGACTTCGTTGCCGATAAACGTCTTGGAGCTCCGAGCGATCATACTTTCTGTTCCGGTGGTCATCTCTACTTGAGGGGTGTCCAGTCCGGGTACAGACAGACAATGCCACGGCTGCGGTTTATATCATTTACCAAGGGGGCAGCAGGAGTCCCCGGGCTGCTAAGGAAGTGGCCGAGATTCTATCTTGGGCTGAATCGCATGTACGGTGATCTCGGCTGTTCACGTTCTGGGTGTGGACAACTGGCAGGCGGACTATATGAGTCGCCAGACCTTGGACCAAGGGGAATGGTCCCTGCATCCGGAGGTATTTCGCCTCCTGTGCGCCCGGTGGGGGACCCCGGACATGGATCTGTTCGCGTCCTGTCTCAACAGTAAGGTGGATAGCTTCGGGGCCAGAACTTGCGATCCTGTGGTGGACGCCACGGACGCGTTGGTGGTGCTTTGGCATCACTCTCGGCAGATGTAAGTCTTTCCTCCGATTAAACTGTTGTCCAGGTTCCTTCACAGGTTGGCGTCCAAACGGCTGTTAGTCATTCTCGTGGCCCCGGACGGGCCTCGACCTCTGTCTCAAGGACCGATCTTCCATCCTGCTTTACAGTCTCTGGCTTTAAGGCATGGCTGTTAAAAGCCGGGTCTTAAGGGATAGAGGTCTTCCACAGGCGGTCATCTCTACCTTGTTAAGAGGCTCGAAAAGTAACTTCTAGGAAGTTTTATCACCGCACCTGGAAAGCGTATATCGCTTGGTGCGAAGCACATGGTTTTCATCCTCGCTCCTTCTCGGTGGCGAAGGTCTTGGCCTTCCTGCAGAAGGGCGTGGATCATCGTCTGGCGCTGATTATGGTCAAGGGTCCGTTGTCGGCCTTGGCCTTCTTTTTTTTTTCGGCGACCTTTGGCGTCGCATTCCTTGGTCCGCACCTTCATTCAAGGGGTGCGGTGCGGCATGGCATTTGGCTCTTTCGAGGAGAGCTCCCTTGCCTCTCTGGGATCTGGATTTGGTTTTGTCTGTGTTACAACAACCTCCCATCAAGAACATCAGGGAGATTCCTCTCTGTGTTGTCCCAAAAAGTTGCTTTTTTGGTGGCCATCATGTCGGCTCGCAGTGTGTATGAGTTGGCGGCCTTGTCCTGCCGCTCTCCTTCTCTAGTACTTCATAGATATGAGGGGTTCTGCGACCGAACCTGTCTTTTCTTCCCAAGGTTGTTTCTTCGTTCCACCTCAATGAAGCTATCGTGTTGCCTTCGCTGTGTGCACGGCCCAAGCATCCTAAGGGATTTGCCTTGCATTCCCTAGATGTGGCCCGGGCGGTCACGGTTTACCTGTCCCCCACGGAGTCTGTTCGTCGGTCTGATAATTCTCAGGGACCTCAGAAGGGATCGGCCGCCTCTGCGGCAGCCTTTTCTAAGTGCATTAGACAGACGATTGCTCAGGCCTATGCTATTAAGGGTAGGATTTCTCCTTTTCCGGTATAAAGGTCTGTTACACTTGAGCTGTTAGTTCCTGTTGGGCTTTTCGCCATCAGACTTCTGTGGCTTGGTCGTCCGTGCACACTTTCACAAAGTTTTTTTGCAAACTTGATGTTTTTGGCATCTTCGGATGCTTTCTTTGGCCGCACAATTTTGAGTATGGTGGTTGTTTTCAGGGGACATTATTTTTACTGTCCCTCCTTCTTGGGGTGTTTTTTTGTTCTGGGTTTGTTTCCAGTTTTTTCCTGTGGACTCAGGTTGTTACTGGCCTGGCTGTTTGCGTTACCTTCTTATTTGGTTGCGTTGCTTTCCCACCCCTCATTCCTGTACTGCTTTGGGACGTCCCATTAGTGAAGGCTAATACCATTGGGCGGCGACTGTCAAGAGGACGTAAGAGAAAACAGCATTTTTGTAAAAACTTACCGTAAAATTCTTTTCTCTGAGTCCTCTGACAGTCGCCGCCCCCGCCCCTCTGGTTTTTGGATCTGGTGGTTGTTGCCTTCCGGTACTTCTTGCTACAAACTGAGGTAATATCAGATTGGGTTCAGGATAATGGCGGAGGGATGCCCCCCTAGCGGCGTGCCAAGGTATAAACGTTTTTTTGTATTAACCTGATCATCGATTATCTGCCTAGCCTTGCTCCTGCAGAGGGCGCCATTACCCATTAGTGAAGGCTAATACCATCGGGCGGCGACTGTCAGAGGACTCAGAGAAAATAATTTTATGGTAAGTTAGTAAAAAAATTCTATTTACTCACCTGCGCTAGTTTGTCAGAATTTGGAGGACTACAAGCATCAGCAGAACTGGGCCTCGCACTGGTTAATTTAGAACCTTATGGAGTCCCAGTCTGCCATCGAGCTTCGCAGGCTTTTGGTACGCCCAGGCCTCGCAACAACAGTGCCCCTGGAAGCGGGGACGAGCCTGCAAAGTTTCCTATCTTCGCTTGGATGTCTCATCTGCGGAAAGCCCGGGTGTTGCTAGCATCCTTCCTGGCTGACGGCACCCCCACCCAGGTGGGCGGTCTCCCGTGTCTGAGCGGTGCCCATGTTCGCTGGATGGTGAGTACTATTGCCCCTCTGTCCCTTGGAACAGGTGTTGAGGGGGTATTGAGTGGGTCCACTGTGGGGATGGCGGTACATGTACAGTTTGCTGTAATATCCCCCTCATGGCCATGGGATGGCCCCCTGTGTCTTACTTCCCTGCCCCTGCGGGGGCGCTCCTGTGGACCGCCATGCCGGGGGGGGGGGGGTGTGTGGGGGCTTCCTTCTCCCCGGGGGTGCTCTATGCAGATCTCGGTGGGGGGCCAGTGCGGGCGTTTGATGCAGCGTTTGGCGCGGTTTGCCCGGCCGCCATTTTGGGGGAGGGCTGGCTGTTTTGGCCTCAGAGTGAGGGCAGCGGCCATTTTCTATCAAAATTGTTGGCGCCGATCGGATACCATCTAGTATTTGCGGTTGTCCTGTTGTGGGCAGCGGCCATTTTCTAAAAGCTTTTCCTCCATTGACTTTTATATTGGGCTCCATTTTTTTGTGATTCAGGGCTTGATTTTGCCTCTAGGGTCGTGAGGTCACTTCCTCCTTTTACATCAGCCTTCTCAGCAGCGTAGCAAGTATAGGGACAACTGTAGGGGGAGTTTACTGTTTTTCTCTGGCTATATTCACTCTTATATTCACTATATAGCACTCTTTTTCCAGGGTGACTTTAGTTAAGGGAAGGGTCTCCACCTGAGTGCAGTTTGCGATAGGGGTCCACGGGAACTGCCGTTTTAAAGGACCAGTGTCATTATTTTTGCACTTTGATAATATGGAGTCCCAGGATACCAAATTCCCCACAGACCTAGTTGATGATTCACGTACCCTTGATTCCACTTCCTTAGCCTCTTTATCTGCTGCACTTGACTTGTCTGACCGTGTTACAAAAAACGGCCTATGCCCTCTGTCTTCTGACTCAGAGCCTGAATTGGTTGCCACGGACGACGTCCCCCCTGAGGGGTCCCCGTCCTCTCAGTCGGATGCGGAGGAGGAGGATTCATCCTCTGGGATAGCACGTGACCGTGCTGTGGTAGACGCACTTATTAGATCCGTTAAGGAGACTTTAAATCTTGATGATGAGCCCTCCATGGCAGGTAAGCCGGTTTCCTTCGGGACCCGCAAAGCCCAGAAGTTGGGTCAGGTTTTTCCTTGTCCCAAAGAGTTTCAGGAAACTGTAAATGACCAAATGGCGTTGCATTAAGCATACGCTGGTGGTACCTAGAGATTTGCGTACCGTTATCCCTTTGTGGATTCGGTTGATTCTCGCTGGGCTGTGGTTCTTAAAGTGGACCACACTGTTTCTAGACTGAATAAATCCACCTTGATGCCCGTTGAGGACTCCCCTGTGTTTAAGGACCCGGCGGATAGACGGGTGGAAACGCTTTGCTGCCGCATGTATTTGGTGGCGTGTTCCCTGCTGAAGCCTGTGTTCGCCTCAGCGATGGTCTCTTAGGCTATCGCTGAATGGGCCAAGGTGCTTAGGCGCACTGTGGTAGCAGAGTCGGTTTCTGCTGCTGCGCTGGACATGTTGGATCAAATGGCCCAGGCTGTGTTGTACCTGTGTGACCCGGCTTTGGAGGAAGCTCCTTTGGTCGCACGTCTATCTGCGGTCGGGATTGCAATCCGCCGCATTATTTGGCTGAAAAGCTCACCGGCCACCCATGCTTCTAAGAAGACAGTGTCTGACATCCCTTATGCGGCGGATCGTCTTTTTGGTGACACTCTAGATGAGCTGATCAAGGGGCTTACTCGGGGTAAGAGCACTCTCTTGCCTCAAGTCTCGAAGGGTAAATCTCCCTCCTTTAAGCCTACCTGGGGGTCCTTTCGTGCCTTCAGGGCACAGGAAAAGGGTAGGTCCTTCAAGGCCTCCGGCGGTCACAAGAAATCTTGGGGCGGGTAAGCCCAAAACTGGTCAAGCTGGGCAGGCAACTCAGTCCACTTCTTCCTGAAGGGATTCCCTCACCTGTAACAGGGGTGTTGGGACGTCTGTCTTGAGAGACAAGGGTATCCCGTCGGCTGTCATTCCTACCTTGCTAAAAGCTAGGAAAGCTTCTTCTGGGAAGGTTTATCATCGCACCATGTGGGCATATTTTGCCTGGTGTGAGTCACAAGGTCTTCACTCCCTCTCCTTTTCAGTGGCTAGGGTTTTGGCTTTCCTGCAGATCAAGGGCCAGTTGTCAGCGTTTGCCATTCTTTTCCAGCGTTCTTTGGCATCTAATTCTTTGATTTGCACCTTTATTCAGGGGGTGTGTCATCAGGCTCCCCCGAGGAAGGCTCCCTTACCTCCCTGGGACCTGAATCTGGTTCTGTCTGTTTTACAACGACCTCCTTTTGAGAACATCAGAGAGAATCCCTCTGCCTTCGTTGCTTTTCTAGTGGCGATCACATCTGCTCGCAGAATGTCGGAGTTGGCGGCTCTGTCTTGCCGCTCCCCTTATCTGGTTGTTCATAAGGATAAAGTGGTCTTGCGACCAAAATTTTCTTCCTTGATTTCAGCCTTCCACCTCAATGAGGATATTGTGTTTTCTTCGCTTTGTGCGAAGCCCAAGCATCCAAAGGAGTTGGCTTTGCATTCCTTAGACGTGGTCCAGGCGATCAAAGTTTACCTTTCCGCTACGGACTCTTTCCAGAAGTCAGATTGTCTGTCTGTCCTTCCTGAGGGACCTCGGAAGGGTACAGCGGCGTCTGCGGGAACCATTTCCAAATGGATCAGACACTATTGTGCAGGCCTATTCGATTAAGGGTCGGGTTCCTCCCTTCCCTGTCAAGGCACACTCTACTGGAGCTGTTAGTGCGTCTTGGGCTTTTTCGCCACCAGGCGTCGGTGACTCAGGTGTGCAAACCGGTGACCTGGTCGTCTGTACACACCTTTTCTAAGTTTTACAAACTTGATGTGTTCGCATCTTCGGATGCTTCTTTTGGCCGCAAGGTTTTGAGTTCAGCAGTGGTCTAAAGAGACATGCTATTTTTTTTTTTCTGTCTCTTAATCGTGGGTTTTATTTCAATTTTCCTGGGTTGGCTCCTGTTGAGCTTTACTTACCCCGTTGGTTCAGTTCATTTTTTTTTCTCTGACCTGGGTGCTGCGTTGCCTATTTTAAGGTTGCGTCTTCCCACCCCTCACATCTGCATTGCTTTGGGACGTCCCGATAGTGAAGACTGTATGAGTGGGCGGCGACTGTCAGAGACGCAAGAGAAAATATAATTTTTTGTAAAATCTTACCGTAAAATCTCATCGTAAAATTATTTTCTCTGAGTCCTCTGACAGTTGCCGCCCCTGCCCCTCTCTTTGGGGTTGACGATTTTTCATGGACTGCTTGCTACATAACTGGATTAGAGTGTCACTGGTTGGAGAATATTGGCCAGAGGGATTGCCCCCTGTGGGTGTGTCAATGTGTAAAGTTTTTGTTTTAACAAAATTACTGCTTAGCTTGCTCCAGCGGAGTAGGCCAATACCCAATAGTGAAGACTGTATGAGTGGGCGGCGACTGTCAGGACTCAGAGAAAATAATTTTATGGTAAGATTTTACAAAAATGATATTTTTAAGGTAAGTAAAAAATCCCATTTTTTTGGGAACCTTTTTTTGTACTTTATTCTTTATGTAGAGATCCTGGAGTACTACAAGCAACAGCCGGCTGGGTTTCGGACTGGATATTCTAGATCCTTAAGGTCTCTCAGCCTGGCCAGGGAGCGCGAGCAGGTTATATTCCAGCACTAGGCCTCGCCACGGCAGAGCCTCGATGGAGGGGGACGAGCCTCCGAGTGGACCGTCTCGCTGGTACATCACAGCGTACCCCCCGGCTGGCAGTCTGGACATGGGCCCTCGGGTATCCTTTGGTTCCCCTTGCCTCTTGGACATTCCATTCCCCCCCCCCTTCATCTGTACCCCCCCTTCCCATTACAGGTTCTTACCTTTGGGGGGACGTACATATTGCAGCCGCTGAGGCGCTCCTGTAGGGGGGCATTTTTTCTGGTAGGGTCCCCTCTGGGGACCATCCGATGCCTTGGTCAGTACCCCCCTGGGGGTCATGGAGACCGCATGCCGTGCTGTGGGGGCTGCCATTTTGCTGTAGACTTGCCCTGCATTAATGTCAGAATCCCTCATTGTAATGCATGGGCAGACATTTTCTAGATCTTCCCCATAGGAATGCATGGGGCAGCCATTTTCTTGTGGTCAACGGTGCTGGACAGCATAGGCAAGGCATCAGACACTCTAGGCATGACCCAGGGGCTTTCACTTCCTGTGTCAGATCGTTTCTCGCTGCTTTACAGATCTTAACTGCAAGCCTCCTAATCAGTTTCGTAATGTTTTTTGGGGTCTCTTGTGGGTTTCCTCACACACACTGCTAACACTGTGTTAGGCTGGGACTTGCTGTAACGCCAGTGCAGCAGTGCGGTTGCGTTTTTACGACATTTTTTAAAGTGACTTTACCGTTTTTTTTAAATTTGTAAACCTGGAGTCCCAGGAAAAATTTCACCTACAGACCCCATCAGTGCGACTGTGGAACCTTCTGGATCGCAGCCCCTGTCCGCTCTTAGAGCAGTTTTGGAAAACCTAGTGTCAAAAGTGGATTTAGTGTTAAAAAATAACACTAGGCATAAGCGTCTTTTGCCTTCGCCCCTCTCTGTTGTATCTTCAGATTCAGAGGCAGATGTGGCCGCCGCAGACGCACCTCACCCTGGTGGCTCTGTGTCATCACATTCTGATGGCGAAGAGGACCTCTCCTAGTCAGCTGCTGCGTGGGAATTGATGGAAGCACTTAAAGCTTCAGTGTGAGAAATTTTAAAAGTGGTGGATGAGTCTACAGTGTCAGGACCCAGGTGTCTTTTGGCATGCGCAAATCCCTGAAATCCGGCTGTGTTCTCCTGTCCGGAACTTTTTGACAATATTGTCAATGAACAGTGGGGGTGCATTAAGTATGTTAGTGGTGCCCAAGCGTTTTAAACGTCGTTATCCCTTCGTGGATAAGGTTTCCACTCGGTGGCCCATGCCACTAAAGGTGGATCATCCTGTTTCCAGACTGAATAAGTTTACTGTGGTCCTGGTGGAAGAATCTCTTGCCTTTACGGACGTTGATAGACTAATTGAGTCTCTCTTCCGCTATTTACATGCGATAGCGGGCTCCATATTGAAACCAACTTTTTCTTACGTCCTACGACAGTTGCCGCCGCCTCTAAGTCATCACTGTTGGGTATTGACTTCCGCAGGAGTAGCTAGGCATATAGACTTAGTCAAAAAACAAAAGGCATTCGCATATACACACCCATGGGGGCTGTCCCATCTGGTCAATACCCCCCTGCAGTGACCACTCCCAACTCAGTTTTAATCTGCCTAGCGTCAGGAGTAGTCAGGCTTCCCTGTGCTGGGCCTTCAGTCTCAGCCTTCCTAATCTTTTATTTGATTTTCTTTGAAAATGTCAGTTTTTTCTTACTTTACTAGCTGTTTATTTTGTCAGCTTCTAGTTGTTAGTCGTTTCTTCGGATGAAGATGGATCATGTGGTGCTGGGATTCGGACTGACCGCCCTGGTTCTCCAGGGCAGAAGGGTCAGATGGACCCCCAGCCCGCCATTGAGCGTTCAGCTTATGGTTCGCCCTGGCATTCTGAACGACCCATCCCTGCTCGCTGCAGGGATGCAGCCGTGAGGTGGCTACCTCACAGGACACATCTGCGATGCTGCAGTGTCATGTCCCTGGCTCACGGCACTCCCTGTCAGATGAGGACAGCGGTTTTCTGTTCATAGAGGCATCCCACGCCATCTGGTACAGGTAAGTACTTCTGTGTGGGGCCTCTGTCTGGGGTGGCAGTCTGTTTTGCTGCGTGTTCCCCATGTCTGTGCCTGTGTGACTCCCTGATGCGGTCCCTGCGGGGATCGCTTGTGCAAATACTGTATGTTTGGGGGTCCCCTTCCCTGTGTCACTTCGGTGCATTGTTGGGGGTGCAGACCTTGTGTGGCGACCGCAGCAAAGTGAATTTGTGCGGTCCGCCATCTTTGATTTGGGCAGGCATGTTAAGCTTCTCTGTGGGCGATACTGCATGCTGTTTTGGCGCCATTCACCACCATTTTGTGGGAGAAGGACGATCGGTCCAACCGCATGTTCGGCGGCCATTTTGGTGAAGCCTCCAATGCAATCCTATGGGGCAGCCATTTTCCCTAAGTCTGGCAATCTATAAGTTCAGCCTACTTCAGCAGCACTTCCTTTTCCTCTGCAGCAGGACATCGGTGGCAACACTCTGCGGGCTCTGCAGGTTATCGCTCTCAATATTCCTCTGTATTATCGCTTCTGGCTCAGTTTTCTCTTCTCCTTTTGGGGGTCTTTGTCACTGTAGCTGTAGCGGTGGGCTGCGCACTCTGCAGCGATCTTAAAGGGGCAGTACACATTTTCTTGCACTGTTTTTCTGTAACCTTGAGCAATAGATTCTCAGGATAGCAAATTCCCCCCAGCTCTGGTGGGGGCTTCCAGTTTTCCTGTAGCCCCGCTGAGACCTGATTTGGCCGCTGTAGTGGCGACCTTGGTGTCTAATATGGAAATGCTGATGGCTGAACGTGCTGCAAAAAAGAGGGCCAGATTGTCTCTCCCCTCTGATTCAGATGGTGATATGGCTGCTGCTGCGAGCGTGCCCTTTTCAGGGTCCCGCTCATCCTTGGACCCACTGGGGTCTGAGGGGGAGGCTGAGGTGGAGGGGGTTGATACCTCCTCCCCGGGGTCGCCTGAAGAACGGGCGACCATGGATGAGTTAATTGTTTCTGTTAAGGAAACATTACATTTGGAGGATGAGCCCAGTCCTCCGGGCGTTGTGTCCTCGTTTGGGACACACAGGACCCGCAAGGGGTTTGGCGTCTCGATCCAGTCAGGGGTCCTTTCGTGCCTTTCGAAACCAAAGCCCTTCAAGGCCCAGGGCAACCAGAAGAAGCCCTGGGCGGGTAAGCAGAAATCGGGCAATGCCGGCTCGGCGGGTCAGTCCGTCTCTGCCTGAAGGGGCGCCCTCACCCATTTCAGGGGTGGGGGGACGATTGCGCGGTTTCCTCCAACCTTGGCTGCTCCGGATATCGGACAGGTGGGTTCAGGAAATCGTTCGAATTCCTTTCCAGGCCGGCGGACAGATTTTTTCCCTCAAATCTTCACTTGCCTCCGGGGCGTCTGCAGGACCTGCACCAAGCGGTACAGGACCTTCTTGCTCAGGGGGTGATTGTCCCGGTGCCTCATCGGGACAGGTTTCGGGGGTTTTATTCGAATCTGTTCACTGTGCCCAGAAAGGAGGGCAAAGTGCGTCCTGAAAGCGCTGAACTGCTTCGTGCGTGTTCGGAAGTTCCGTATGGAGTCTCTCCGTTCGGTGGTGGCCTCCTTGAGCCCAGGAGAATTCCTGGCCTCGATAGATCTGAAGGATGCGTACCTGCACATCCCCATTTTCGAGGGTTATCAGCGGTACCTTCGGTTTGCTATTGCAGAGGACCACTACCAGTTTGTGGCGTTACCTTTCGGTCTCGCTTCGGCACCCAGGGTTTTTACCAAAGTGCTGGCGTCGGTTCTGGGCCTGCTGAGGACGCAAGGCATTGCGGTCTTGGGTTACCTGGACGATCTGCTTCTGAGAGCATGTGCCAGCCAGGACCTAGTGCGCGATCTGTACACCACGGTACAGACGCTCCGGGAGTTCGGGTTGACCATCAACGTTCAAAAATCGTCTCCATCGGTTCGTCTTCCCTATCTGGGGATGATTCTGGACTCTGCTCAGGCAAAGGTTTTCTTGCCGGAGGACAAGCTCCGGATCTTGCAGGACGAGATCAGGTCCCTCAGGGACAACCCGTCCTCGTCACTCAGGACCTGTATAAGGTCTCTGGGATTGATGGTGTTCGGCCTTCGAGGCGATATCCTTTGCTCAGTTTCGCACGCGGGCTCTCCAGGCAGAGGTCCTGGCCAGGTGGGACAGACTGCCTCAGTCCCTGGATCTGAGTGTCTCCTTGAGTCGTCAGACCAGATTGGCTCTTCTGTGATGGCTCCAGTCCCCGTCGGTGGCGGAAGGCAAGTCCTTCCGTCCGTTGGTGTGGACGGTGATCACCACGGATGCCAGCCTGTCGGGCTGGAGTAGAGTCCTGGGCAACCTGTCGGCCCAGGGCACTTGGTCGGAGGAGTGTTCCCTCCTGATAAAAGTGCTGGAATTGCGAGCGATAAAACTCTGCCTCTTCCAGTGGTCGGACCATCTTCAGGGCCGTCCTGTCCGGGTACAGACTGACAATGCTACCGCGGTGGCTTACATCAACCACCAAGGGGGCACCAGGAGTGCTTGTGCGGCCTGGGAGGTGACCGACATTCTATCCTGGGCCGAGACTCATGTCCCGGCGATCTCAGCAGTTCAAATTCCGGGTGTGGAGAATTGGCAGGCAGACTATCTGAGCCGCCAGACCCTGGACCAGGGGGAATGGTCCCTGCTCCCGGAGGTCTTCCAAATGCTGTGTGCGTGGTGGGGATCCCCGGACGTGGATCTGTTCGCATCTCGACTAAACCGAAAGGTGGAAAGGTTCGTGGCAAGAACACGCGATCCTCTGGCAGTCGCCTCGGATGCGTTGGTGGCCCCTTGGCATCAGTATCGTCTGGTGTATGCCTTTCCTCCGATTCAGTTGCTATCCAGGTTCCTCCGCAGGCTAGCCTCGGAACCGCACCTGGTGATTCTGGTGGCTCCGGACTGGCCACGCCAGTCCTGGTACGCCGACGTTGTTCATCTGGCAGTGGCGCCTCCGTGGCGGCTGCCCATGCAGGAAGATCTCCTGTCTCAGGGTCCGATCTTCCATCCTGCTTTACAGTCGCTGGCTTTAATGGCCTGGCTGCCAGGTCCTGAGGGACAGGGGTCTCTCCTCTGAGGTCATCCCTACCCTTGTCAAGGCTAGGAAGACCTCCTCTGGAAAGATCTATTACCGTACCTGGAAGGCTTACTTCGCCTGGTGCGAGTCCAGGTGGTTCTCCCCTCGCTCGTACTCGGTGTCGAGAGTGTTGGCTTTTCTCCAGGCAGGAGTGGACCAGCGCCTGGCGCTTGCCACGATCAAGGGCCAGGTGTCCGCCCTGGCTATTATTTTCCAACGCCCTGTGGCGTCTCATTCTCTGGTTCGCACTTTCATTCAAGGTGTGCGACATTTGGCTCCTCCCAGGAAGGAGCTCTTACCTCCATTGTACTTGAACTTGGTTCTGTCCGTGTTAACAACGTGCTCCCTTTGAAAACATTCAGGATATCTCGTTGCCTCTGCTGTCTAAGAAGTTTGCCTTTTTGGTGGCGATCACTTCGGCTCGCAGAGTGTCGGAACTGGCAGCGTTATCTTGCTGTTCTCCATACTTTGTGATTCACTGGGAATAAGGTGGTTTTGCGTCCGCAACCCTCCTTTGTTCCTAAGGTGGTCTCTGAGTTACACATTAATGAGGACATTGTTCTGCCTTCGCTTTGTACTAAGCCTAAGCATCCTAAGGAGGTTGCTCTGCACTCCTTGGATGTTGTCAGGGAGCGATCAGGGTTTACCTGTCGTCTACGGAATCCTTTCGTAAAATGGATTCCCTCTTTGTCCTTCCTGAGGGACCTCGGAAGGGCATGGCTGCATCCGCAGCGACTATTGCCAAATGGATCAGACAGACCATTGAACAGGCTTACGCCTTGAAGGAACTGGTTCCACCCTTCCCTGTTAAGGTGCACTCTACCAGATCTGTGAGTGTGTCCTGGGCCTATTGGCATAGGGCCTCGGTGGCCCAGGTGTGCAAGGCTGCGACTTGGTCGTCGGTGCACACTTTTTCCAAATTCTACAAAGTAGATGTTCTGGCATCAGCTGATGCCTCCTTTGGCCGCAAGGTTCTCAGTGTGGCAGTGCCATAATGGACCCTTGAGTTTTTCTCTGGGTCCCTGGCTGTTAGCATTTGCTTTCCTGGGCCGTTGCTCCTGTTGAGCATTGTTTTTTTCTGTTGCCCAGAAGGTTCTCTTACGGTGCACGTAAGATTCCTTTCTCTGATGTGGGTACTGCGTTGCCTTTTCGATGGTTGCGTCTCCCACCCCTCATGTCTATACTGCTTTGGGACATCCCAACAGTGATGACTTAGAGGCGGCGGAGACTGTCGGAGGACGTTAGAGACAACTGAATTTTTGTAAAATCTTACCTGTAAAATTCCTTTCTCGGAGTCCTCCGACAGTCGACGCCCCCGCCCCTCTTTTGGGGTTCTTGTTACCTACTGCTATGCTACCAAACTGAGTTGGGAGTGGTCACTGCAGGTGGGTATTGACCAGATGGGACAGCCCCCATGGGTGTGTATATGCTAATGCCTTTTGTTTTTTGACTAAGTCTATATGCCTAGCTACTCCTGCGGAGCGGAAGTCAATACCCAACAGTGATGACTTAGAGGCGGTGGCGAATGTCGGAGGACTCAGAGAAAGGAATTTTACAGGTAAAGTTTTGCAAAAATTCAGTTTTTGTGACCACCCTGATGTCACAGATGGTCACTGAATGGGTGAAGTTGCTAAAAGGGGTCTTGGAAAAGGAACAGCTCTCCCCGGGGCTGATTGAGCTCTTGGATCAAATGGCTCAAGCCCTTCTGTATATATGCATCGCTGGATGCGGCTCCACTGGCAGCCCGTGTCCGTGGTGGGGATTGCTATTAGACAGATGGTGTGGTTACAACGCTGGTCTGCAGACCAGGCTTCCAAAAAGGCTCTTTCTGACCTTCCCTTTATGGGGGAGAGGTTGTTTGGATCCTCCCTGGATGAGGTGATCAAAGGCCTTAGGGGTGGAAAGAGTACTCCTCTCCCTCAATCCACCAAGGGCAAGGCACCATGTGCTAGAAGGGAGCCTTCTTTTACTGCTCCTAGGCGTCTTTTTCGTTCCTCCGGGTCACAAGAAAAAGGAAAGCCATTCAGGTTTTCTGGAAATTCAAAGAAGACATGGTCAGGCAATCCGAAAACAGGCCAATCCGGATCTGCAGACAAATCCTCATCTGCGTTGAGGGGCGCCCTCACCCGATTCTGGGGTGGGGGGACGTCTTTACTTTTTTTCTGAATCATGGCCTTCCTTGTTTCAGGACAAATGGGTTCACAAACTGATCCAATCAGGGTACAAGAAAAAAAAAAAGGCCAAGGCGGAAATCTGGCCCATGATGGTGCCCATCCCCCAAATCTTGCCCATGATGGGCACCATCATGGGCCAGATTTCCGCCTTGGCTTTTTTTTTTTTTTTTTTTTTTTGAGCTCTAGTTGTTACTAGTTGAGCTCCTGTTTCTACCTGGCTGGGTATGTTTAGCCTTGTTGGGAATTCTACGTATTGCTGTTTTTTTTTCCCACCCCTCATATTGATACTGCCTTGGGACATCCCAATGGTCTGGAAGACCTGAAGTAATGATCTACGCCGTTTAGGTCTTCTGGGGGATCCAAGTAAACAGAGAGCAGGCCAATCCAGATCTGCAGGCAAATCCCCATCTGCATGAAGGGACGCCCTCACCCGTTTTTGAGGTGGGGGGACGTCTTCACTTCCTTCCCGAGCCATGGACCTCCTTGATTTCAGGATAGATTGATCCACGAACTGATCCGAGTTACAAGATCAAATTCAGGTCTCGACCGTCTAACAAATTCTTCCCATCTAATCTACGCCTATCACCAGATCAGTTAAGGGATCTACAAAAGAGGCATTACAAGATCTGCTGTCTTAAGGGGTGATTTTAACCTCTCGGGAATGCTTTCAGGGGTTCTATTGAAACCTGTTCACTGTTCCAGGAAAGAAGGCAAAGTGCGTCCAATCCTTGATCTCAAGGCTCTGAACTGCTTTGTGCAGGTACAGAAGTTTCAAATGGATTCCATTCGCACGGTAGTGGCTACCCTACACCAAGGAGACTTTTTGGCCTCCATCAATATTAAGGACGCATATCTACACATCCCTATTAATGCTGGGCACCAGTGTTTTCTTTGCTTTGCTGTAGGAGAGGAGCATTATCAATTTGTGGCGTTACCCTTTAGTCTCGTTTCTGCTCCCAGGGTCTTTACCAAAGTGTTGGCTCAGGTATTGTCATTACTACGACAATGGGGGATTGCAGGTACTGGGGTTCCTGGATGATCTCTTGAGAGCAGACTCTGTCCTGTTGGGCGACTTGGCAATTACTGTGCGGACTCTGCAAGTGTTCGGTTGGAACATCAATTTCAAAAAATCTGCTCTGGTACCATCTTCAAAACTGGATTTTCTAGGCCTGACTCTAGACTTTAGCTTTGGCAAGGGTGTTTTTTCCCCCCGGAAAAGCTGCAAAAGTTACAGAGGGCGAATTGTTTGCTGTTACCCAGCAACCTGTTCTCTCTGCGGACTTGCATGCTAGCCTTGGGTTTGATGGTGTCCACTTTCGAGGCGGTTTGTTCAGTTTCACACGAGACCCTTACAAAGAGAAATTCTTGTCAAGTGGAACAAAGATCCAAAATCCTTGGACACTATGATTGGGTTGAGTCACAGCACGAGGAGCGCTCTTCTGTGGTGGCTTTGCTCCTTCCTCCCATTGTATTGGACCGTGGTTACTACGGATGCCAGCCTGTCCAGCTGGGGAGGGGTGCTTGGGAAGCTGTGTGTGCAGGGGTCCTGGATTGTGGAGAGGTCCAGACTACTTATCAATATTCTAGAACTCAGAGCGATAAAGCTTTGCCTGAGTCACTGGATAAATCGTCTTCAGGGTTGTCCAGTTTGAAGTAAGCCAAGGCCATAGCATTGCCTGATTAATTTCAATCATCAAGGGGCATCAAGAGTGTCTTGGCGGCCTGGGAGGCTTCCGAGATCCTGAAATGGGCAGAAATTTTTATTCCAGCTATTTCCGCCGTGCATATCCCGGAGGTGGAGAACTGGCAGGCGGATTACTGGAGTCGTCAGGTGTTGAATCAGGGGGAATGGTCTCTGCACCAGGAGGTGCACTGGGGGACAACCAACGTCGACCTGTTAGCCTCTTGTCTCAACAAGATAATACAGAGGTTTGTAACCAGGCCTCGGGATCCTCTGGCCGACGCTACAGATGCACTGTTATTTTTTTTTGCAAAGAAAAGAAGGTTGGGACTTTACTTGAGAGACATAGATGGGTCGGCAGGGAAAATGTCAGCAACCTTTGATACATGTGAATAAAACATACATGGCAGATCAAAAATGAGAACATCAAATAATACAATACAGATAAACACTCCCCAAATACAATGAATGATGTCCGACAAAGCTAATTTCCAATAATATAGAGTTATAAACATATGCAGGATAAAACAGAACTTGAAGTTCCAAGTAATGGAGTAATTCAATATTTTACAAACATTTACTCAACACGTTTCGTGCACCCAAATCGCCACTTCGTCAGGAGTAGATGTGTGTATTCAAGTAATCTATAAAAAAAATGGGAAAAAACCATGGAGGAAAATAGAGAACACCTGGTGATATGGAAGCAGGTAATAAAAATATTTGCACACCTCATCTTTTCAACCACAATACCTTTTTACTTTTATACACCTGTACTATATATATATATATATATACTTAATTTTTACATATATACTCCTCTTACAAATATATGTATACGCTGCGTACCAAGACTAGCGTGGCTGTTGAAAGCCAGGTATTGAAGGACAGGGGTCTTTCTGACTCGGTGATTCCTACACTGTTGTAGGCTAGAAAATCTACCTCCAGGAAGATCTATCATTGTACGTGGAAACGTATATCTCATGGTGTGAATCGCTAATGGTGCATCCTCGCCTTTTTTCGGTGGCTAGGTTTTTGACCTTTCTCCATAGCGGGGTTGAACAGCGGTTGGCCTTGGGTACTATTAAAGGCCAAGTGTCGGCTTTTCTGTGTTTTTCCAACGCCCTTTTAGCTATGCATGCTTTGATTCGCACTTTTATTCAAAGGGTTCGCCATATGGCGCCTCCGAAAGGATCCCTGTTTTCTCCGTGGCATCTTAACTTGGTACTGTCTGTTCTTCAAAAACCTCCCTTTGAGAACATTGGCGAGATTCTAGAGCTGCACGATTAATCGTATGAAAATCGCGATCTCGATTCATCCCCCCTGACGATCTAAACCTGACATATTCTCGATTCTTTGCATAGCTGAGGGAGCAGAGAAAACAGCTGTGGAAAACTCCCAGTAACTATAAACAAAATGATTACATTGTATCTTTCCTCCCTCAAACGCCTATCAGCAAAGTCTCCCAGTAACTATAAACAAAATGATTACATTGTATCTTTTCCATCCCTCTGCCAGGGAGAAAGGAAGTTTAACCTCTTAAAGCGGAGTTCCAGCCATTTACTCACCTGTCCAACGGTCCAGCGATGCAGCCGCCGGAAGCCTCGATCCTCTCCCTCGGCGTCGGCATCACTGCTGTGGGCACCCGGCTGTTACAGTTTGCGGCTTCACAGCCGGGTACCCACTGCGCATGCGCGAGTCGCGCTGCGCGCCGTGATTGGCCGGCAATCTTCTGGGACCTCTGACGTGTTTCTTAGAAGATTGCAGGGAGGGAGGGGGAGAGGAGAATTTCCGCTCAGGGCGCCGCGGCGCTCCGAGCGGAAGTGGGAGCGGGTACCTGTCAAAACTAGGTACCCGCTCCCCCCCCCCAAAAAATGACATGCCAAATGTGGCATGTCGGGGGGTCAGGACTCCCTAAAGCGGAAGTTCCACTTTTGGGTGGAACTCCGCTTTAAAGACTAGACCTTTTTATGACACTTGTTGCTTGCAAGTTTAAAATCATCTTTTTTTTGCTAGAAAAGTACTTAGAACCCCCAAACATTTTATATATTTTTTTAGCAGAGACCCTACAGAATAAAATGGCGATTGTTGTAATATTTTATGTCACACTGTATTTGCTCAGCAGTCTTTCAAACGCAATTAATAAACTTTAATGAATAAAAAAAAAACGTAACAGTAAAGTTATCCCAATTTTTTTTGTTACACAGAGAATCGTGATCTTTATTCCAAGCTAAAAAATCGTGATTCTCATTTTGGCCAGAATCGTGCAGCTCTACGAGATTCCTCTGCTTACACTGTCACAGAAGGTAGTCTTTTTGGTGGCTATTACCTCTGCTTGCAGAGTATCTGAATTGGCGGCGCTATCCTGCTGTTCACCTTATCTGGTGGTCCACAGAGATAAAGTGGTACTTGACCTAATCAGTCGTTTCTTCCTAAGGTGGTTTCTGATTTCCATTTGAATGAAGACATTGTGCTGTATTCACTCTGTCCTAAGCTCATGCATCCCAAGGAAACTGCCTTGCATTCTTTGGAAGTGGTTCAGGCAATTATGGTTTACCTGGTGGCTACTGAATCTTTTAGGAAATCAGAATCTTTTTGTGCTCATGAAAGGTCCTCAAAAGGGATTGGCTGCGCCTGCCGCGACCATATCCAGATATATCAGGCAGATGGTGGTACAGGCTTATTCACTGAGGGGTCAGGTTCCACCTTTCCCTGTGAAAGCGCATTCTACTAGAGTGCTGAGTGCCTCTTGGGCTTTTCGCCATCATGAGTCAGTAATGCATCTGTGCACACATTCACAAAATTCTACAAAGTAGATGTGTTGGCATCCTCGGATGCTTCTTTTGGCCCATTTTGCAGGCTGCTGTTTAAAAGAGAAAATATTCTCTTTGAGGGTGTATGTGTTCTAGGTGAGCTCCAGTTGTTCCTTGTTGAGCTCCATGTTCACTGGTTGGCTAAGTTTAGCCTTTGGGGAATTACGTTCTTTTCTGCATTGTTTTCCCACCCCTCATGCAAATACTGCTTTGGGACGTCCCAATGGTCAAGAAGAATATGGGGCTGCGTCTGTCAATGAACGATGGAGAAAACTGGATTTTTGACTTACCATAAAATTATTTTCTCTGGAGTTCTTTTTCTGATTGGAATGGAGTTTTTTTTCTAAACACTGCTTGCAACAAAACTGAATCCTATAGCAGAGTGAGTGGGTGTATGCCTGCAGGTACTGCCCCATAGGTGTGGTAAAGGTTTTTTCTGCCTAGTGTCCTACTCCTGTAGGGGAGGAGCATAACCCAATGGTCAAGAACAATATGGAGCTGCATCTGTCAATGAACTTCAGAGAAAAGGATTTTGCGGTAAGTCGAAAATCCAGCTTGTTAGGTAAACTCATTCAATGAATCCAAGCTCTGCAAGCTGCGATAACATGCACTGCATTGATGCTTTCACACAATTTCACACCAACTACCAGCAAGAAATAGTTTTAAATTTAAAGAGCACCTTTAATTTTAGATCAATCATGGCAGCGCCAGTTAGCAGGCATCCACTCATGTGCTACTGCCACATCCCTCACCTTGTTGCTGCCACATCACCATCCAGCCCATTAAAGTGAATGGGACTGTTGGTGAGTCAACAGTAGGTCAGAGGAGCAGCCGCTGCGTGACAGATGACAGTTGCTTTTTAAAAATTATGATTTAAATTTACTTGATTTCAATGAAGTCCACCCTAAAGGCCACAGTGCTCATTGGGATCTTCAATGCTGCAGGCGTTTTTCTGTACCCTTTCCCAGATCTGTACCGCGATACAATATCTCGGAGGTCTATAGAAAATTTTTTGGACTTTGTCTTGGATTGTGCTCTGACATGCACTGTTAACTGTGGGACCTTATATAGACCGGTGTGTGGCTTTCCAAATCATGTCCTGTCAACTGAATTTACCACAGGTGGACTCAATAAAGTTGTAGAAACACCTCAAAGATGATCAGTGGAAACAGGATGCACCTGAGCTCAATTTTGAGTGTCATGGAAAAGGCTGTGGATAATTATGTACATGCAATTTTTTTTCCGTTTTTTATTTTTTTTTATTTTTAATAATTTGCAAAGATTTCAAACAAACTTCTTTAACATTGTCATTATGGGGTATTTGTAGAATTTCTAGGTAAATAATGAAATTAATCTATTTTGGAATTGGGTCTGTAACCTAAAAATGTGGAAAAAGTAAAGCGCTGGGACTCCTTTTCCGGATGCACTGTTCCTATATGACAGATGGCTATGATCGCTATGGAACAACCTGAGATCCCAGAAAAAGCCGACTTCCAAATCCTGAGAACCAAGTAGGTGTGAATAAGTCCTCAGATGGCCAGCCAGCCGCAGGACATATGGATCATGAACCAGATAAGAGCTGCATAATAGTACTCAGACTAAGAACTAACTGTAGCAAGTCTAAGTGTAACTCAAAGCAAGAAGTTCACAATGTAGCAGATTTTAGCAGATGAATAATTATGATTATGTGTACAAAGTTAAATATACAAGGATAGCATATGCTAGCAAGTATGAAGTCCAGCAATTCACAACATAAAATAATATGCTTTGATGTAAGATCCTTTAGAAACGAAAATCCTGACATGTCAGGGCTTGCAGATATGCAGTGAAGTAAAGATATTCATTATCCCTTGCGTGCAAAGAATATGTGAGGATCCTGATTAGCCAAAGCTGGCAATTAAGCAGTTAAATGGAGACAGTCTATATCCCTGACTTGCAATGGAAATCCTCTAAACATGACAATCACCAGGTATCTGCAGCTATGTGAGCATTAGATTATCGAACAATTCCTGTGCTTAAGTCCCGATAACTTAGGAATACCACATAAAAAGGGCTAGGATGCATGTAAGCCCAAACAATCGCTGCGATTACTCACATAACCTGGTCAGTCCATCAGACGTCCTTCACACTTGGTCTCATAGGTAGTTCAGGGTGAAGGTTGTCTACGTCTGTGGACTCTTGAGACTGAGTGTTGGATAACCTGGAGAGTGCTCTCTGTTTGCTGTCCTTATTTGCCTTACACAGCCTTAGGGTTCTGTGACCATTTCCCCTACCGTGTTTCCCCGAAAAGAAGACTCAGTCTAATATTAATTTTGACACCACTTGACAAAGTAGGGCTTATTTTCGGGGTATATCTTAACATATAATGTGCTGTCTTCTCTCCCCCTCTCCCTCCCTTCCTGTCCAGAATCCCCTGTGTGAACTGAGTAAAAGTGTTTGTAAGGGGGCGTGTCCAAGATGGCGACTGGAGCGGCCGCATCTCTCTGAGCTCTGCCGGGCCACAAGCATATTTCCTGCCTTTAGCAACTTTCTGGGCCGCCACAGTCTCCTCGGACATATAGATGAGATGCAGATCCTCTGGTCCACACGCTGGTAAGAGGAAACGGCTGCACTTCCCGCCGATTGAAGAGGAATCGGCGGCGGCTTTGACTCTTTCAAGTGGAGACCCGCACCGGGTGGCACTCACACATGGCCTCACAGACGGAACCTGTGGAGGCAGAGGCCTCCTCACAGCCAGGTTTGGGGGGATGTAATGGCGGCCATAGCAGGGTGTCAGGCTGCACTCACGGATCAGATTGAGCCTTTACAACTGGACGTAAGCCTCCTAAGACAGGACAACAACCAGCTCCGTTCTAGGGTGACAGAGGTGGAGCAAGAAAGTCAGTCAGACGGAGGACACTATGCTGGAACACAGCACTGACATTCTCTCCTTGCGGACCAGGATGAAGGCTCTGCGAGTAGAAAAGACAAAAAAGAAAGAGGGGCGCACCGACCTAGTGCATTACCATAAAACTATTTTTCTCTTACGTCCTCCGACAGTCGCCGCCCACTCACAAGTCTTCACCAATGGGTATTGACCTTTGCTCTGCAGGAGTAGCTAGGCACAAGATTTGTTAATAACAAAAGCTTTTAGCATAGACACACCCCTAGGGGCTGTCCCACTAGTCAATACCTCCCTGCACCAGCATTCCCAACTCAGTTTGATCTTGCCTAGCTTAGGAGTAGCAGGCTTTCCTGTGCTGGGGCTTCAGTCTCAGCCTTCTACCCTTTCTTGATTTTATTTCATGTATTTTCTCTTTACTTTACTAGCTGTTATTTTGTCAGCTCTTAGGGATCTTCGGATGAAGATGTGTCATTGCGGAGCTGGGTCTCGGACTGGCCGCCCTGGATCCCAGGGCTGAGGGCCAGATGGATCCCCAGCCTGCCATCAAACGCTTCAGCTACGGTTCACCCTGGCGCCATGAACGACCCATCCCTGTTGGCTACCTCACTGGACGCCATTCTGCGGTCTCGTGCTGCGGTCCGTTGCGTCCTGGCTGCGGCACTCCCTGTCATTCCAGATAGCGGTTTGTCGCCTGGAGACGGCTCCCCACGCCATCCGGTACGGTAAGCACCTTCTGTGTGGGGACCATCTGTCTGAGGTGTCAGTCTGTGGCTGTGTGTAACCCCCCCATGTCTGTTAGGTGCGGGCTCCCTGATAGATCCCTGTTGGGGGTTAGCATGCCTTATGGGCTGCGGGGGGGGGGGACTCTCCCCGCTCTGCAAGGGAGCGATATGTGTGCAGACATGGGCGGCGGCCGCTATTGCGGTCCGCCATTATTTTGTACAGTGGGCGGCCAGTTTCTCTGGGCCTGGTGCAGCGCTGTTTTTGGCGCCTTTCGGCGCCATTTTTGCGTGGACATGCGCGCTCGTTCTAGTCGGGCACATGTCGGCGGCCATGCTGCTGTAGCCTCTTTCCCTTATGCCGAGCAGCCATTTTGCCGTAGCCTCATAGGCTTTATAAGTTCAGCCGGTTCTTGCATCACTTCCTCTTTCTCTGGAACAGTGATCGGTGGCAGCAGCCTGTTGTGCTCTCTCCAGGTTTTTTCCTCCATTGTACTGTCCTTCCTAACTCTGTGTTCTCTGTCCCTGTGGGGTCGGTGCATACAGTTAGTATACGGTGGGCTGCGCTCGCCGTAGTGTTAAAGGGCCAGTACCTATTTCTCTCATTACTGTTTGGGAATATGGATTCTCAGGATAGCAAGTTTCCCCCCGCCCTGGTGGGGGACCAGGGGGCTGCTTCACCCCCTGAGGGGGCTGATCTGGCCACTGTAGTGGCATCCTTAGTGTCTCAGATGCATGTGCTGATGGCTGAACGATCAGCTAAGAGGGCCAGGTTATCCATTTCCTCTGATTCAGAGGGCGATGTGGCTGCTGTGGCTGGCGTTCCCTTCCCAGGGTCTCGCTCATCTCTGGACCTTATGGGGTCTGAGGGGGAGGCGGAGGTGGAGGGGGTTGATACTTCTCCCCCTGGCTCGCCTGAAGAGCTTACACTCATGGATGAGCTGATTGCCTCCATTAAGAAGACACTGCACCTGGAGGGTGAGCCCACTCCTCCTTCTAGGGTGTCCTCTTTTGGGGCACACAGAACCCGCAAATCAGCGCAGGTTTTTCCCTGCCCTGCGGAGTTTCATCACACGGTTAATGAACAGTGGCGCAACTTAAAGAAGCCCTTTACAGTGCCTAATAAGTTTAAACTGCTTTATCCATTCGCGCCCTCCACCGACAAGCGTAGGTGTGTGGCGCCCCAGGTGGATCATGCTGTAGCCGTTTTGAACAAGGCTACCCTGGTTCCTACTGAGGATACTCCGGTTTTCCGGGACCCTACGGACAGGAGGTTGGAGTCTCTTGCCCGTCATGCATACATGGTTACTGGCTCTATGCTCAAGCCTATTTTTGCTTCAGTTATGGCGGCCCAAGCGATGGCAGATTGGACAAAGGTGCTTAGACGCACCCTGGTGGCTGATTCGGCTCCGCCGACCACGCTGGCTATGGTGGATCAGATCCATCAGGGAGTCATGTACTTGTGTGATGCGGACCTGAATTTGGCCCCTTTGGCTGTACGCCTGTCTAGTGTTGCGGTGCTCAACCGTCGTCTGATCTGGCTGAAGAGTTGGTCGGCCGACCAATCATCTCGCAAGACGGTGGCGGACTTTCCTTATGCTGGTTCTCGCCTTTTCGGCGAAGCTTTGGATACTCTGGTGAAAGGTGTTACTGGGGGCAAGAGTACGCTCTTGCCACAGAATCCCAAGAACAAGTCCTTCCGTGGCAAGCAGAACTCCTCGTTTAGGCCCTCTCATGGGTCCTTTCGTGCCTTTCGGTCACAATCCAAGGGCAAGCCCTTCAAAGGCCAGGGCTCACAGAAGAAGCCGTGGACAGGCAAGCAGAAGTCCGGTCAGGTCGGTTCTGCAACCCATTCCACTTCCGCCTGAAGGGACGCCCTCACCCGCTTCTGGGGTGGGGGGACGTTTGCGCGGTTTCCTCCAACCTTGGCTGGTCCGCATCCAGGACAGATGGGTTCAGGAAATCGTTCGATCGGGTTACAAGATCAAATTCCTTTCTCGGCCGGCGGGCAGATTTTTTCCCTCAAATCTTCAGCTGTCTCCGGAGCGCTTGCAGGATCTGCGCCTGGTGCTACAGGACCTGCGGGCCCAGGGGGTGGTGGTTCCGGTGCCTCACCGGGACAGATTCCGGGGGTTTTACTCCAATCTGTTCACTGTGCCCAGAAAGGAGGGCAAGGTGCGTCCGATTCTGGACTTGAGCTTTGAACCGCTTCGTGCGTGTTCGGAAGTTCCGCATGGAATCCCTACGCTCAGTGGTGGCTGCCCTGAGTCCGGGGGAGTTCATGGCTTCCATCGATTTGAAGGATGCGTACCTACACATCCCCATTTTCGAGGGTCACCAAAGGTACCTTTGATTCGCCATTGCGGAGGACCACTACCAGTTCGTGGCGTTACCTTTCGGTCTCGCTTCGGCTCCGCGGGTTTTTACCAAGGTGCTGGCGCTGGTCCTGGCCCTGTTGCGGGCACAGGGCATTGCGGTCTTGGGGTATCTGGACGATCTCCTGATAAGGTCGAATGCCAGCCAGAGCCTGTTGACCGACCTGTCCACCACGATGCAGGCGCTGCAGGAGTTTGGTTGGACCATAAACATTCCGAAGTCGACTGTGTCCTTCGGTTTGCCTTCCCTATCTGGGGATGATTCTGGACTCTGTCCTAGCAAAGGTTTTCCTACCGAAAGACAAGCTCCGGACGCTTCAGGACGTGGTCAGGTCCCTCAGGGACAACCAAAACTCGTCTCTCCGGACAGGCATGAGATGTCTGGGGTTGATGGTCTCGGCTTTCGAGGCGATCCCCTTTGCCCAGATTCACACGCGGGATCTCCAGGCGGAGATTCTTGCCAAGTGGGATGGGCGACCGCAGTCCTTGGATCTGCGGGTCTCGTTGAGCCGTCACACCAGACAGAGTCTTCTGTGGTGGCTCCAGTCCCCGGCGGTGTCGGGTGGCAAGTCTTTTCGTCCATGGCTGTGGACGGTGGTCACCACGGATGCCAGCCTGTCGGCTGGGGTGGTGTCCTGGGCACTCTGTCCGCCCAGGGGGTGTGGTCAGAGGAGGAAGCCTCCCTTCCGATCAACATTCTGGAATTGAGAGCGATAAAGCTTTGCCTTCTAAGATGGTCGGAACGGCTTCAGGGCCGCCCGGTTCGGGTTCAGACGGACATTGCCACCGCGGTGGCTTACATCAACCATCAAGGGGGCACCAGGAGTGCCCGAGCGGCTCGGGAAGTGGCCGACATTCTGACTTGGGCACGTCCCGGCGATATCGGCAGTTCACATACCGGGGGTGGAGAACTGGCAGGCGGATTATCTGAGCCGCCAGACCCTGGACCAGGGGGAATGGTCCCTTCACCCGGATGTCTTCCAGATGTTGTGCGCAAAGTGGGGTTCACCAGATGTGGACCTGTTCGCGTCTCGTCTAAACAACAAGGTGGAAAGATTCGTGGCAGGAACGCGCGATCCTCGGGCGGACGCCTCAGACGCGTTGGTGGCGCCCTGGCATCAGTATCGTCTGATGTATGCCTTTCCCCCGATTCAGTTGCTGTCCAGGCTCCTTCGCAGGTTAGCCTCGGTGATACGGTGATTCTGGTGGCACCGGACTGGCCTCGCCGATCCTGGTACGCAGACCTCGTCAATCTGGCAGTCGAACCTCCGTGGCGCCTGCCACTTCGGGAAGACCTTCTGTCTCAAGGGCCGACATTCCATCTTGCTTTACAGTCGCTGGCTTTAACGGCCAGGCTGTTGAAGGCCAGGTCCTGAAGGATAGGGGTCTCTCCCCTGAGGTCATTCCAACCCTGATCAAGGCTAGAAAAGCCTCTTCAGGGAAGATTTACTACCGTACTTGGAAAGCATACTTTGCCTGGTGTGGGTCCAGGGGGTATTCCCCTCGCTCATACTCGGTGTCGAGAGTGTTGGCTTTCCTCCAAACTGGAGTGGACCAGCGTTTGGCGCTGGCCACGATTTAAGGGCCAGATTTCTGCGCCGTTCTTTTTCAACGCCCTGTGGCGTCAAACTCGTTGATTCGCACCTTTGTTCAAGGGGTGCGCCATTTGGCCCCTCCACGGAGGGAGCCTTTGCCTCCGTGGGACTTGAATCTGGTTCTGTCCACGTTGCAACATGCTCCCTTTGAAAAGATCAGGGAGATCTCGTTGCCTCTGTTGTCCAAAAAGGTGGCTTTTTTGGTGGCGATCACTTTGGCTCGCAGGGTGTCGGAGCTGGCGGCTTTGTCCTGCAGCTCTCCCTACTTGGTACTTCACAAGGATAAGGTGGTTTTGCGACCTAACCCGTCCTTTCTGCCGAAAGTGATCTCGGATTTTCACCTTAATGAAGAAATTGTTTTGCCTTCGCTCTGCGCAAAGCCGAAACATCCTAAGGAGGTTGCCTTACAGTCCTTGGATGTTGTCCGGGCGATCAGGGTTTACCTGTCGTCCACTAAGCCTTTTCGCAAGTCGGATTCCCTCTTTGTCCTTCCTGAGGGACCTCGGAAGGGCATGGCGGCGTCGGCTGTGACTATCGCCAAATGGATTAGACAAACCATTGTGCAGGCCTATGCCTTGAAGGAGAGGGTTCCTCCCTTCCCTGTGAAAGCGCACTCTACCAGGTCTTTGAGTACGTCTTGGGCTTTCCGGCATCAGGCTTCTGTGGCCCAGGTGTGTAAAGCGGCGACTTGGTCGTCCGTTCACACCTTCTCCAAGTTCTATAAGGTGGATGTTCTGGCATCGGCCGATGCCTCCTTTGGCCGTAAGGTTCTCAGTGCGGCAGTGCCTTAGGGTCCCTTGTTTTTAGGGCCCTTGGCTGTTGGGGTGTTTTGCCCCTGGGTTACTTGTTTTTTCTGGGTTGTTGCTCCTGTTGAGCATGTGTTCCTGTTGCCCGGGTGGTTCTCTTACTGTGGTAAGGTTCCTTTCTTTGATGTGGGTACTGCGTTGCTTGATATGCGGCTGCGTCTCCCACCCCTCATGTCTACACTGCTTTGGGACACCCCATTGGTGAAGACTTGTGAGTGGGCGGCGACTGTCGGAGGACAAAAGAGAAAACGGAATTTTTGTAAAATCTTACCATAAAATTCCTTTCTCTGAGTCCTCCGACAGTCGCCGCCCCCGCCCCTCTTTTGGGGTTTTTGTGTATTCTTACTGCTATGCTACCAAACTGAGTTGGGAATGCTGGTGCAGGGAGATATTGACTAGTGGGACAGCCCCTAGGGGTGTGTCTATACTAAAAGCTTTTATTAACAAATCTTGTGCCTAGCTACTCCTGCGGAGCAAAGGTCAATACCCATTGGTGAAGACTTGAGTGGGCGGCGACTGTCGGAGGACTCAGAGAATGGAATTTTACGGTAAGATTTTACAAAAATTCCGTTATTAAAATATTAAAAAGTGTAGAAAGTACTCAAGACTGGTGTGATACAACACACATCAAAATAGCATATACAGTCTCCAAGGTAGCCAGGTCCCAATTGTGACGAATGGACATGCAGATGGTCGCATGGGGCTGCTGTGGCTAGGCTGACGCGTTTCAGGGGCGAGCCCCATTCCTCAGAGCCAGAAAAAATGCTGCTAAATCACAAGCTGAACGGCCGAAGACTAAATGGTAGCTGGCCCCACCTCTTTTAATAAATGGTTTTATGGTAATGCACTAGGTCGGTGCGCCCCTCTTTCTTTTATGTCTTTTCTACTCGCAGAGCCTTCACCCTGGTCCGCAAGTTAGGAGGCTTACGTCCAGTTGTAAAGGCTCAATCTGATCCGTGAGTGCAGCCTGACACCCTGCTATGGCCGCCATTACATCCCCCAAACCTGGCTGTGAGGAGGCCTCTGCCTCCACAGGTTCCGTACACTTTTTAATATTTTAATAAATGGTTTTATGGTAATGCACTAGGTCGGTGCGCCCCTCTTTTTCTGTCTTTTCTACCAGTGGTTCTGGATACCCTTGATCCTGAAGGGGGCAGCAAGACCTAACAGCTCTCTCTACATCTGAGTTTGTATTGCACCTCTTTCTACTCCATCAGACATCACTTGAGCGCAGGAGGTTTTGTTTTACTACTTGAAGGCTCTGCGATACAGGGCTGAGGATGCAGAAAACAGGAATAGGAGGAATAACCTTTGCATTATTGGGCTGCCAGTAGGGTTGGAAGGGGTTAACCCGACACTTTTTGTGGAGGATTTGTTGCGGGATTTACTGCCTGATGCGCGCCTCTCTCCTTATAACACCGTGGAGAGGGCGCACCTCATCCCACCAAAGTCTGGCCCTTCGAACCCTTATCCTTCGGCTTCTCAGTTTTCGGGACCATGATGAGCTACTCAGGGCATCTCGCTCCGCAAGGGAACTGCGCTTTCAGAATACTAAACTGCTAATTGTTCCAGATTACTCGGCTGAGAGGCAAAAGCTTAGAACATTGCCCGACCGCGTGAAAGCACAGTTGCGGGCCTGCAATATCCAATACGGATTTCTATACCCAGCACGCCTGTGAGTCCAGGATGGGGAGACCACCCTCTTCCTCTCATCCCCAAGTGAAACATCAGCCTGGTTTGAGTCCTTGCTTCCTCATGGCTGAAGATGGGGTTGTTAGTCTCCCCTATTTACTACACTTTTATTTCTTTCTCTGGGCCTTTGAAAAGACCCCCTGCCCCTGGTGTGGGGGGTTAAGAATTTTCCCTGGACATGGATGTGGTTGACTGGTTAATGGTTGATCTTTGGCTGACAGCACCTGTTGTGCGCCCTTTACTATGTACTGTTGATTTGTAACAAAGCTTGTGCCCCTGACTTGGTCAGGAGAAACTTCAAACTTTCTTATTCAAGGATGAGAGAATTATTTTACGTTTATATTCTGCCTTGGATTAAACTATTTGCTGGGGGACTTACATGCAGAATAGTTGCTCATATGTCCTCATTTGTTTGGGGTTTCACCCTGAATTCCCCCAGCACCTTTTATGGGCCCTGCGGGGCCTAGGATGCAGAGAGACGGTCCGTTGGCAATGCTTCCCTAGGTGACTGCACGGTCTGGGGAGCAGGTCACTGATTGCACATTTGCCCCCCTTTTGCAGCTAGTATGCTGAACTTGGTTACTGGGATGGAAACCCTACTCGGGTTGAGGGGGATGGGTGGGGTTGTTTTATTTGTAAGTTGGATTAATTTTTATTGCACGACTTTGCTCATTTACACTATTATGTTCACTGAAGGTCTATGGCTATATCTGATTATGCGCTCTGACGGGGTCTGGGGGGATATTGGGAGCTATGTATTTCTCTGATCCCTTTTACAATTTGCTGGTTGGACGCCATGTCTTCTCTTCAAATTCTGTCCTGGAACACTAGGGGAGTGAACTCTCCTGTTAAGATGTCACTGGTGTTCTAGTTAATAAAAACATATTAACCCCAAATCTGTATATTTCAGGAGACCCACTTGGTGGGAGGTCGCACTGCAGTCTTAAGAAACCGTGGGTTGGGCATCATCACTCCACTTACTCTACTTTTGTGAGTGTGCTGGTGCACAAAACGCTCTCATTTGTGCTACTGGATCTTGCCCTCGACCCGACGGCCGCTATGTTATAGTTCATGCTAAGATATGCAGCATGTGATCTGCATTATTGTGGGTTTGTACCTGCCCCCGCTGGCTTCTTTAACTCTGGGAAACAAAATTACAGCCAAGATTGCAGGGTATGGGGCGGATAATGTAGTCCTTATTGTGACTTTACATGGTCACTGACCCGGGTGTGGACAGAATGTCGTCAGGAGGGGCTCAGGGTTTTGGATTGGGGACCTGGGCAGCCACCTATGGCTTCACAGGCGTGTGGAGATGGAGACATTTGAAGTCCAGAGCATATACTTGCAACTCTTCAATGTATAAAACTTTCTCTTAAATTGATCTGGCGTATGTTGGTACGTCTGTCCTCCCTAGGTTCCAGGACTTAAGAATCCTGCCGAGGAGTATCTCAGATCATGCTCCGCTTCTTCGGAGCCTTGCTCGATCGGATGCCCCCTCTGCAACCCTATGGATACGCTCTAGATTTTGAATCTCGGATGCAGAGGTGCAGTTGCGGTTTGGGGAGGCCATGTGGGACTATTGGGCTGTTAAACCTGACTCAGCAGTGGAGACCACTGTCTGGGATGCTTTCAAGGCCTTCACCAGGGGGCATTATCAGATCATCATATCTAGGGTACGTAGGAAGAGGAGGGCTGACTTGACGGGGCAGAGGAAGTGGTTAATACTCAGGCTTTGTTCATCAGGATCGGAGATCCTCTACATTATGCCCAGCTCAGAACCCTAATTGGTGAGGTACTCCGCATCTGCATTTCTCTTACGCAATAGAAGCTTTTGTATCAATCTCAGCGTATTTTTGGACAAGGGGTAAGGAACGGGCGATTATTAGGTTTACAGGGAGCAGACGGGGGTACTACCATTTCCCGCATAATTGATTCAGACGGATCCCTAGTGTCCAACTCAGATGAGATAAATTCCTGTTTTGTTTCCTACTATCAGTCTCTACACCTCACGAACATCCTACACTTCTGGTGAGTTGAGCTCATACTTAGTGCCCATAGACATCCCGACCCTTACGCCGACATATCGTGACAAGTTGGATGCCCCAATTTCAGAGGGGGGAGATACATTCAGCTGAAGTCGCTTCAGTCAGGGAAGGCTCCTGGTCCTGATGGCATTCCGGTGGAGTTCTACAAGACCTATGCAGAGGTTTTGGTCCCGAGACGCCACCGGATGTTGAAGGGGGCCACTTGAGGGGGGTACACTTTCAGGTTCTATGGGGGAGGCTGGAATAGTGGTAATTCCCAAGCCAGGGAAGGAAGGACCCATCTCCTTTGTTCTTCCGATCGTCCAATCTTTCTACTGAAGTTTGACGCCAAGAGTCTAGCGGTTCGGCAGAATAGTTTTATCACTGCCTTGATTCACCCTGATCAGGCGGGATTCATGCCAGGATGGGGAACGGATATTAACATCAAGCGTCTGTATACTCTCATTGCTCTGGTGTAATCTTATGGGGGGGGGGTGGCCTCATTCGACTCGGAGAAGGCTTTTGACTCGGTTGAATGGGAATATCTGTTGGCGTTTTCTCTCTAGTTATGGTTTTGGTCCCCGATTTCTGACCTGGCTACAAATGCGTTATGAAAACCCCCACGGCGAGGGTTCGCACGAACAATACCCTGTAGGACTCCTTTCCCCTGGATCTAAGGGCACGTCAAGGCTGTCCTCTTTCCCCAAGCTTATTTGCCTTGGCTCTGGGGAAAGAGGACAGCCTTAACGTGCCCTTCGATCTTACTGTGGGAAGACTCGGGGGTGAGGGGTATAGTAAACTGACTAGATCGTTTTGACGGGGGGGGGGGGGGAGAAAATAGTGGAGGAGAAAATATTCCTATATGCGGACAAAACTTTGTTGTATCTGGCAGATGCAGCTATGTCTCTCCGCTCCGTCCTGGCTCTGATCAATTCAGCCGTTACTGTGGCATCCGTATTAATTGGGATAAATGGGTTTTGTTCCAGCTGCATCCCTCTGTTCCTTGGATTGACACGGGTACTTCGCTGAAGTTGGTGGACGAATTTGTCTATCTGGGGATCAGAGTGGTCGGTGGACTGAGAGACTATCTGGCGCAGGATGCAGACCCTATGCTCTGTCATCTCACCAACCGGTGTACTGCGTGGCGTTCACTCCCGCGAACGCCAGTGGGCAGGATTAATTTGTTGAAAATGGTCTATTTGCCTAAATTCCTGCACTTCTTCTGAAACACTTCGATCTGTATCCCCAAATCCTTTTTTGCTCGGCTAGAGGGGAGTGGTGGTTGGCTTTATCTTTGCTGGGAGACCCCCGAGGGTCACCAAGCGCATCCTGTACCTACCATTGTCTGGAGATGGCCTGGCGCTCCCGAATTTTTGTAACTTGCTACTAGACAGCAGTCTTGGTTACTGTGCAGTGGTGGTTTTCCCAGCCTAGACAGAATCCTGCTGTCACACTGGAGGCGACGATTATGGGGTCCTATGCTGCGTTGAGCAATGTGATCCATAAGGGACACAGAGCGCATACGGATCTGGCAGTGCGCAAGGGCAATTTACAGGAAGCCTTTCAATTTTTCCCCGCACCCGCCTTTATGGAACAACCCCCTACTCCCCCCATTTGAGTTTTATGTCCAGGACCCCTCGGCGTGGGTCAGACGGGAAATTACTACGACGAGATATGAGATGGGAGGCTGTTGCAGTTTCTAGATCTCAAGCATTCCTATCGGCTTCCCGGATCATTTGAGTTCAGGTTTTGGCAGTTGAGGCATGCTATTGGGGCCCAATTCCCGGCTTCTTATCTCCAGAGTGCTTAACAAACCACTGTTTACCCTTTACCTGTAACAAGCAAAAGTAGGGGGTGAAGGGAAAAACACCGCTCCAAGGCTGTCCGCAAACAGAAAACCCAGAAAAGGCTGTAGTAATCCTATGGCTGGGTGCTCACTAAGGTCCGTGGCCCGGAAAGTCCAAGTGTAAGAAAAGAGATGTTGCACTTCCAACAATAAGGAAAACGTATTTATTGAAGAATAGGTGGTCTGACACTATACATACAGGACAACACACCGATCAGCAGACGCGTTTCACACACAGTGCTTAATCTACCCTTTACGTGTACCTGACTGTAGCTCACGGCACTAAACTGACTAGATCGTTTTGACAGGGGGAGGGAGGACCTTCCTGAACTTGGGAGGATTGTGTTGCTGCTTTTATTCCCTCCATGATACCCCTGCTATAGATGATGATTTTGAATCTGATATATATGACTTTTTTTTATATTTTAATGACTTTTTGTAATGTACACATGCTTTTATGAATGCAGCGTCATTTTGATACTGTTAGCTACTGCTGTACCGCCCTCACAAAAGCGATCCACTGTGAATCTTTTTTCAGGTTGTGTTAAGCAATACTGCACGTTTGAAAGATGCCTAAGATAGATCGCCCTTGTTTTCATTATCCATTTCCCGTCCGCCCTATTACAAAATGACAGCGGGAATGTGGTTGAGTTATTCCGAACCCGACGTCATATGATGGCGGTCAGGAAAAGCAGCTGCTGCATGCTCCCAAGTGCGCGCATCGCGGCGATCGGGCATGTAATGTGTCCCTCGGACACAGCGAATACCCGATCAGAGTAAACAGCCAATAAAATTGGCTGTTTACCACGTGATCGGCTGTGTCCAATCAAAGCCGGTCACAATCAAAACACAGGAGCCGTTACTACTGATCTGAGCTCTTCTCCTGTCACACACCGATCGTGTGAGGAGAAGAGAGCAGATCTGTCAACAGTGAGTGAAAGTTCTTGATTTTTACAGTACCCAGTGCACTACACAGCCCCCCCCCCCCCCAATAAAGAGAACCTGTCACCTTGTGTCACAGCCCATCTGTCACATCTGGATCTGTCACCACATCTGGATCTGTCAGCACATCTGGATCTATCAGCACATCTGGATCTGTCAGCACACCCAACAGCCCGCCAGTACCCACCAGTACCATTAGTACCGCCAGTACCCACCAGTACTATCAGTACCGCCAGTACCCACCACTACTATCAGTACTATCAGTACCGCCAGTACCCATCAGTACCGCCAGTATGACCAAAAGGTTTTTTACAGCAAAGGAGGAATGTGAAATTCTAGCCATGTCTGATGATGAGAGCACCGGGGAGCTCGCATCATCTGATACTGGTTCGGAATACGAGCCAGTAGAGGATAGTGGATCGGACCTTGAATCTGAGAAGGAAACAGTCCCTCCTCCTAAAAGGATAAGGAGAATTAGGAGAATAAGCCCAGAAGACCTTCCAACAACCAGCAGCACCAACACCGCTGCAGCTAGACCCCAAGAAGAGGAGCCCAGTACCAGCACTGGAATAACAAGTGCAACCCAAAGAAGCCGGGCCTAAACCCACCTTCCCGATGCCCTGGCAAACCCTGCATGGTTGCCCGCCAGCTCAGGATCAACTATTATCCCCCTTTCACCGCACAGCCAGGTGTGCAGCCCAACACTTCCAATTTTTCCCTATTAGATTATTTTTATTTGTTTTTTCCCCAAGATTTGCTGCAGTATATGGTGGACCAGACAAACCTTTACGCAGATCAATTTATTGTCTCCAGCCCCAATTCTTTCTACGCCCGTACGTTCAATTGGAGCCGTCTTACAGTGGATGAATTTAAAGTATTTTTGGGCCTTTCACTCAATATGGAGCTTTCTAAGAAGAATGAAATCCGTGCTTACTGGTCCTGCCACCCCATCCACCACATGCATCTTTTTTCCTCTGTCATGTCCAGGTCACGGTATGTCATGATCAGGCGCTTCCTCCATTTCAATGACAATTCACAGTGCCCTCCCCGTGCTCATCCCAACTACGACAAACTATATAAATTGCGCCCCCTAATAAATTATTTTTTACAAAAATTTGCGGAAGTGTATGTCCCAGACGAAAACATCTGTGTGGATGAATCCCTTATTCATTATACTGGCTGGCTGCACTTCAAGCAATACATCCCAAATAAGAGAGCCAGGTATGGGGTGAAAATGAACAAACTATGCGAGAGAGCCACTGGGTATGTCTATGCCTTTCGTGTGCATGAAGGCAAAGACTCCTAGCTCCAGCCCCCCGAATGTCCATCATACATTGGAACCAGTGGGAAAAATGTCTGGGACCTGGCATATACCCCCTGTTCAAAAAAGGATACCATTTTTATGTAGACAATTATTACACCAGCCTGCCCCTTTTTCGTCACCTGTACCTTTATAAAAACCCTGGCCTGTGGTACCAGCAGAAAAAATAGGAAGGGATTCCTACAAGATTTGGTCCAAAAAAATGTTCAACCGTGGGAAACCGCATTTATGAGGAATGAGGAAGTGTTGGCCATGAAGTGGAGGGACAAGAAAGATGTTTACATCTTGTCCACCATCCACAATGACACCTTGGTGGAGATTTCCAGAAGACGTGGCCCCATTACAAAGCCTGAATGTGTCCACAAATATAATCTGTTCATGGGGGGGGGGGGTGTATTTAAATGACCAGATGCTGCAACCCTACATATCAACCCCAAAGTCCCGTAACTGGTATAAAAAAGTTGCATTTTTTTTTCATATGGCCATGTACAGTTCCTTTGTCTGCCATTAAAAAACACCAGGAAACCAACACATCACCTACCTCAAGTACATTGAAGACATCATCACTGCCCTAATATACCAACAAGGACCGGCTCCAGCAAACATTTGCTCTGATTGTGTGAGTAGACTTCACGAGCTACATTTTCCCTATAACATTCCCCCCACAGAATCGGGAAGAAGGCGCCAAAAGAGATGTCGTGTGTGCAGCAGAAATGGAATTTGAAGAGACACTAGCTGGCCTATGCATTGGAGATTGCTTCAAAATTTACCATACAGCTATAATATTTTAGATCCCCTTATTTTGAAGACTGCCATTTCCCATTTTGAAATACCTGTCCAGATAATTTGCCTGCTACCATGTTTCTACGGTACCTGACCCTGGCCTGTTTACCGACGATGCCTTTGCCTGCCGTTTAAAACCACGTTTCTGACATCCACGTGCACCGACCTCAGCCTGTTTACCGATTATGCCTTTGCCTGCCGTTTTAAACCAAGTTTCTGACTTCCAAGTGTACCAACCCGGCCTGCTAATCAACCACGCTTTTTGCCTGCCACTTGGACTGATCTTTTGTCCTTCTACTTCAGTAGACAGGGGTCTCACACATATGTGAGAGGCTTCAGAATAGAGTTCGGACTATAGAAAAAACGTTTTTGATTTTCTGTGTAACCAGTACAGGGTCTGGAGTCCGGAGGCTTCAAAGAGATTTGGGTGGGAGAAGCCTTTACCCCTGTCCCCATTCTTTCCTGACAGAGGCCTAAGCTTGATGGTCCTTCCTGCTGCCTGGATCAATATTTTGGCTGTACTGAACATATCGCTGCATATAATGACCCAGGACTTTATAGACCACATCTCTGCCTGCTACCTGGACCAACGCTTGGCTGTGCTGACACTATCCCTGCTTGCTGCCTGTAATGCCTATGGACAGTATTCCTGCTTGCTGCCTGTAATGACTATGGACAGTATTCCTGCCTGCTGCCTGTTCAGTTGCTTTTGCTGTCACGGACCACATCCCTGCCTTCTACCTGGATGCTCTCGTCTGTGGACCACTACTAAAACCACAGGTAATCTTTTGTTTACCCTTTGTTCAGCAGAATATATTTCGGGTTGTAATTAGTATGTACATGCTATGTGTTAGAAATATGAAAGGCTTTCAAAAATGTAATAGGTTGTCATGAAATTAGATGTAAAATGCATGCTCCTAGAACGTCTGAAGGTGTCTACTTGTATGTTGAGTCTCTTTATGTGGTCAAAGTCTCACACATGTGGTATCGCCATACTCAGGAGGAGTAGCAGAATATATTTTGGGGTGTCATTTTTGCTATGTACATGCTATGTGTTAGAAATATCCTATAAATTGACAACTTTGTGTAAAAAAAAAAAAAAATGGGTTTTCATTTTTTTCCCACATTTTCCAAATACTTTTGGAAAAAAACGACATGTTTAAAAGACTCACAATGCCTCATAGAATATACGTTGGAGTGTTTTCTTTCCAAAATGGGGTCATTTTGTGGGCAATTCCATTGTCTTGGTGCTCTAGGGACTTCAAAAGTGTGATAGGTAGTCAGATAATTGTGTGTAATATATGCTCCTAGAACGCCTGAAGGTGCTCCTTGGATGTTAGGCCTCTATATGTGGCCAGGCTGTGTAAAAGTCTCACACATGTGGTATTGCCATACTCAGGAGGAGTGGTAGAATGTATTTTGGGGTGTCATCTTTGATGTTTACATGCTATGTGTTAGATATAGTTTATAAATTGAGAACTTTGTGGGAAAAAAAAGAAAACATTTTTTTTTCATTTTCCCAAGAATTGTGGGAAAAAATTTAAAACTTCAAAAAACTCACCATGCCTCTTACTTAATACCATGGACTGTCTACTTTCCAAAAAGGGGTCATTTGGGGGGTATTTATACTGTTCTGACATTTTAGGGCCTCAAGAAAGGAGATAGCCCATTAGTACATCAGCTGTGATCAATTTTCAGGAATTGGTACCATAGCTTCTAGATTCAATAACTTTCAAACAGACTAAATAATATACACTAATTTGGGTTATTTTTACCAGAGATAAGTAGCAGTATACATTTTGGTCAAAATGTATGAAGAAAAATACATTTTTTGCAATATTTTTTAATAGTAACTAAAAAAAATTTTTTTTTTCATAATTTTTGCTCTTTTTTTGCTTATTTCACCCAAAAAAAAAAACCCAGTTGTGATCAAATACCACCAAAATAAAGCTCTATTTGTGAAAAAAAATGATAAAATTTTTGTTTGGTTACAGTGTAGCATGACTGAGCAATTTGTCATTCAAAGTGTGAGAGCGCTGAAAGCTGAAAATTGGTCTGGGCAGGAAGGGGGTCTAACTGCCCTGTCTTGAAGTGGTTAAACCTTTTAGCTTGTCATGTTGTATTCTGTTAAAACAAGAAAATTAAGATTTCACTTGCCCTAAACAGCCCTTCTTTGATTTTGTTGCAATTGTTTTCTTGCTGCCTTTATATTAACTGATTTTTCCTTAACAGACGTGATAATGAATGCATGAGTTTAGCTGATGATCTCCTGGAGGCTGTGAAGGTTGTCACTGAGAAACCTCTCTCTGCTCCATTGACTTTAAATAATCTAGAAGAAAATTGGCAAGAGTACCACTTGGCACAGGAAATGATCCAGGCTAGCAATGATGTGGTAGGAGCTTTCTTTCCTTTTGATATATGAACCTGTTTGTAAATATCTTGGGTTTACATTGTGCATTTTGTTTATCGTTCATGGCATGGGTAATTAGACCAATGGGAGTTATGCTTGGCCTTCAGGCTATGGATAACGGCAAAGTACAAAGCTGTAATCCAACCCTGCATAACCCTTCTTACAGGCTTTGGAAGAGGAATCGGAGGAGAAGGTGCCCTGCTAATTTAAATCTTTGCCTTAGGAGGCCTAGTCCATTGGCATCTCTCAGGCCTAAAAAACAATGGTTTGGAACCCTCATAGTTGCAGTGTGTGACATCCTAAATTTAAAACAACCAGAGTTAACTGTTCCTTAAGTTTTTTGGGTGTGGTACGTGAGGCTCCAAAACTTTTCCACTTCATCCTCATACGCAGGAATTTCTTTACAATGACTGGGTGCAAAAGTCTTCGTTCCCCCCCCAAAGAGTTTTGCACAACAGTTCCTGTAAATTAACTTCTGTAAAAAGTGGCTGGTCACTACAGCGGAACCCACTTTATCTTACCTGACCAAGACCTTGATGAACCCTGTGGACGAGGTTAAAGCAAGTGAGAGGATCATGTGTTCCTTGATTTTTTTTCAACGCTGTCTGAACATTGAAGCATTCATCTTTTGAGTATTTCTGATCTCACAGCTGTCAGACTCCGGGATAGAAAGCTAGGTACATAATGGATCAAGCACCTAATGCCCTGTACTGGCTGGAGAAGATGGCAGGGGAGACTTTTGGAATCAAAATAGGTTCCTGATGTCTCCATAAAGATTACCTGTCACTTGCTAAATGCTATCACATGGAGGCTTGTTAGCCCCCTTGTGTTAGTTATGACTGTAAATGAAAAAAGTTTTTTTTTATTTTCAATACAATTACAACAAAAAAAATGAAAAGCACTCCCCTCAGCCTGCACGCACACATAGAGATGTGTGTTTATATCCCCACCCACGCCTCAGCAAGAGCAATAGTTCTTGCTCCCTCGTTTACAGATAATTATAAGCTGATGAGCTGTAAATGTTTCCAAAAATTTTCCTATTGATAATTTAAAGCTGCATTAAACCTAGAAACACAAATTGAATTTCTCTATCGTTCCTTGACAGAGGCAGCTCCATATTCTTATTAACCATTGGGTTATGCTGCCTCCTACAGGAGTAGGACACTTGGCAGGAAAAAACTTTACCACGCCTATGGGGCAGTCCCTGAAGGCATACACCCACTCACTCTGCTATAGGCATTCAGTTTGTTTCTGCCTAGTTTAGAAGTAGGACCTAGTTCCCAGCTGGGACTTCGGTCTTAGCTTGTTTTTTTTAATTTAAAGGGAACCTTTGATAACATTTTAATTTCTCTATTGTCCATTGACAGACACAGCTCTTATGCTTCTTAACCATTGGGTTATGTGCCATCTACAGGAGAAGTATTAGATAGTGAAAAAAAAATTCACTGACACTCCTACAGGGGCTGTCCCTTCCAGCATAACCCCCACACACACTCTGCCACAAGCCAGTTTCTTGCTGCCTAGTGAAGGAGTGGGACCTAGGTTTCCTGCTGGGACTTCGGTCTCAGTTTTTTATTCTTTTAAGAATATTTGTTTATTTTTCTTTACTCACTATTGCTAGCTAGTGTCATGGGGATCCTCCTGGTGAACTACAAGCAACAGCCGGCTGAGGTTTCGCACTAGGTAATATAGATCCTTACGGTCTCCCAGTCTGGCCGACGAGCGTGAGCAGCACTAGGCCTCACCACAACAGTGTCCCTGTGGACGGGGACGAGCCTGCGAGTGACCTGGGGGGGGGGGGTTGGTGGGGTTATGACCTGGGGATACTAGGACCCCGGCTTCCTAAAAATCCCCCTGGCCTGTCAGCATTCTGGCGCTGCCCTCCTTGCTCCCATTCTGGGGGCGCTATATGCCGGCGCTCTGGGGGGGGGGGGGTGTGCAATGTTACATTATCCTGCGGGGTCTTTTTGTTCTCTGTTGTGGCCTCATGTCTGGGTCCTGACCGCATGGCTGCGTTTTCGGCCGCCATCTTAAGTGTGGGCATCGGCTCCCTATGTGAGATGTAGCAGCCATTTTCCCTGGACTTCCTATACTTTTTCATTGGCACCATTTTTGTGTATTCTGGAGCACACAAGTAGTTCTGCCTCTTCTGATGTCATTTCCTTCCTGTGCTCAGCTCTCCATGCTGCAGACACTGCTGGTTATTCTCTGAGGTGGTACAGTATTAAGGGGCTTTTCGGGCACTCCTTGCATTCCTTGCGCACTCTGCTACCTGGCATAAGCTTAAAGGGTAACTCCGGTTGCATTATGATTGGTCGCTATTTAAAGGGGCAGTGCATATTTTTACAGAAACATTGCAATGGAGTCCCCAAGCAGTTAATTCTCCATCTGACCCCCTCAATACGCCTGCCGGTGCATCCGGTTCGCAGTCCCTGATGTTTCATTACAAAGTCTACCTTTGATGCCAGATTTTCCAAAGCTGCAGAAAGATACAAGTCACAAGCAAAAAAAGGCGTCTGCCTTCGCTATCCTCTGATTCAGAGTCTGATGAGGTCGACACGGACAACCCCCCTGAGGGATCCCTGTTCTCGCCGGATGGCGAGGAGAATATGGCCTCTGCTGCAGTGCAGGAACGCGCTATGGTGGAAGCACGGATTTTATCAGTGAGAGAAACTTTAAAATTGAGTGATGAGCCCACACAGTCAGGAACATGGGTATTTTTTGGCTCCTGCCATGCCCACAAATTGGGTCCCGAGGATTTTAATGATATTGTGAACGAGCAATAGCTGTGCATTAAGCATGCGCTAATGGTGCAGAAGCGATTTAAACATTGTTATCCCTTTGCTGACTCAATCTCGAACCGCTGGATGGTGCCACCTAGGGTGGATCACCCGGTTTCCATTCCAGGTTAAACAAATCTACTGTGGTACCCATGGAAGATTCCCCGGCATTTACGGACCCGGTGGACAGACGGGTAGAATTCCTTTTCCGCCACTTACATGTTTTGGCGGGGACGGTACTAAAATCAACATTTGTGACCGTTCTGTCCGTTTCATAGACAGTAACGGAATGGGTTAATGTTCTTTGCGGTAACTTGACCACTGAGATGGTTCCTCCGACCTTGATTAAGCTCACGGACCAGATGGCCCAGGCCCTGGTGTTCCTTTGCGATTCGGCCTTGGACGCGTCCCCTCTGGTTGACAGATTGTCAGCGGTAGGGATTGCAATACGTCGCATGGTGTGGCTGAAGAGCTTGTTGGCGGACCAGGCTTCGAAGAAGGCTTTGACAGATCTCCCCTTTTTGGGTGAATGTCTTTTTGGAGTCTCCTTGGATGAGTGGATTAAAAGGTTAAAGGGGGGGTATGAGTACTATTCTCCCCCCAATCCTCCAAAGGCAAGGCGCCCCATGGTAGGCGCCCTCTTTCACGGTTCATAGACGTTTTTTTCGTGTCTCAGGGGCACAAGAAAATGGTAAACCATTCAGAGCCTCGGGTAAGCCCAAGACTAGCCAGTCTGGTTCAGCGGACAAGTCCTCCACTGCATGAAGGGGTGCCCTCACTTGTTTCTTGGATGGGGGGTTATCTGCGTTGCTTTCAGGGACCCTGGACATCCCTGATTCAGGACAGATGGGTCCATGAACTGATTCATTTAGGGTACAAGATCGAATTTTGGTCTCATCCAGGAGACAGATTATTTTCCTCAAATCTTCGTCTGTCAACGGATCGCTTGCGGGATCTCCGGTAGGCAGTGCAGGACCTCTTAGCACACGGTGTAATTGTGCCGGTTCCTCCGCAGGAACAATTTATTGGTGCCCAGAAAAGAGGGCAAGGTGCTTTTAATATTGGACCTCAAGTCTCTGAACCGCTTTTTGCGGGTGCATAAGTTTCGGATGGAATCCATTCGGTCCGTGGTAGGGTCTTTAAATCAGGGGGATTTTCTAGCCTCCATCGACATCAAAGATGCATACTTGCACATCTCTATATACAAGGGAAATCAGAGGTATCTCCGTTTTGCAGTGGCAGAGGAGCACTTTCAATTTGTGGCATTACCCTTCCGTCTTTCTTTCGCTTCACCAAGTCTTCACCAAGGTTTTGGCCCCGGTGTTGGCATTGCTGCGCAAACGAGTGATCGCGATCCTGGGATACCTGGAGTATCTTCTGCTGAGAGCACACTCTCAACCAGCCTTGTTGGGAGAGCTGAAATTCACGGTTCAGACCCTTTAAGAAATCTGCACTGACCCCGTTGGTGTGTTTGGATTACCTGGGACTGACTCTGGACTCCTACTCGGTGAGGGTCTTTCTTCCCTGGGACAAACTTCGGAAGTTGCAGGGAGAGCTCCGGTCGCTGAGGGATAACTACCTCTCCTCTCTACGGACATGCATGAGAGCCTTAGATCTGTTGGTGTCGACTTTCAAGGTGGTCCCATTCACTCAGTTTCACACCAGGACTCTGCAGAAAGATATTCTTGTCAAGTCGAACAAGGATCCACGGTCCTTAGACAGTATATGTTTGAGCCGCCTCCCGAGATCAACGCTCTTGGTGACTTCTGTTGCCCACCCTGAGTCAGGGCAAGTCCTTTCTCTACCGCTGTCGTGGCCGGTGGTAACCACAGATGCCAGCCTGTCGGGCTGGGGTGGAGTGCTAGAAAATCTCTGTGCCCAGGGACTCTGGTTGATAGAGGAGTCTTCCTTACCGATCAATGTTCTGGAACTCAGAGCGATCAGGCTTTGCGTTCTCCACTGGACGGATCATTCATCAAGGGGGCACCAATAGTGCCCGGGCGGCTCAGGAGGTGCCCGAAATTTTGACATGGGCCGGGGCTCATGTTCCGGCTCTCTCTGCAGTCCACATTCCGGGAGTTAAGAATTGGCAGGCGAATCACCTGATTTGTCAGGTTCTGCATCAAGGGGGATGGTCCCTTCATCCGGAGGTATTTCGTCTCCTGTTTGTCCGTTGAGGCATCCCGAAGGTTAACCTGTTTGCGTCTCGTCTGAAGAAGGTGCAAAAGTTTGTGGCCAGGGCTCAGGACCCTCTGGCCGACGCCGCAGACACGTTGGTGGCACCATGGAGCCTTTATCGGCTGGGTTATGCCTTTCCTCCGATACAGCTGTTGTCGAGGTTTCTCTGCAGGCTGGCGGTGAAAAACGTTCGTGATTCTGGTGGCCCCGGACTGGCCTAGCCGGACTTGGTACGCAACCCTGGTAAAGTTGGTCGTCGAGCCTCCCTGGCGGCTGCCTCTAAGGGAGGACCAACAGTCCCAGGGACCTATCTTCCATCCAGCTTTATGGTCGCTGCCTTTAACGCCATGGCTGTTGAAGGCAGGTGTTGAGAGATAGGAGTCTCTCTGAATCTGTGATTCATACCCTGTTGAGAGCTAGAAAAGTGACTTCCAGGAAGATTTATCATAATTTCTTGGTGTGAATCGCAATCATTGCACCCTCCCTTGTTTTCGGTTGCGAGGGTCTTGGCTTTCTTGTAGAAAGGAGTCGAGCAACGGTTGGCCATGGGCAGGATAAAGGGCCAGTCGTTGGCCTTGGCGATATTTTTCCAATGTCCGTTGGCTGTTAATACCTTCGCACCTTTATTCAAGGGGTGCGTCACCTGGCTCCTCCGAGAAGATCCCCATTGCCTCTATGGGATCTGAATTTGGTTTTGTCTGTTCTTCAAAAGCCTCCTTTTGAGAATATTAGAGACATTTCTCTGCTTTGTTGTCTCAGAAGGTTGCCTTTTTGGTAGCTATTACTTCTGCTCGCAGAGTGTCTGAGTTGGCGGCGCTTTCCTGTCCGCCCTATTTGGTCATCCACAGAGATAAAGTGGTTCTCCGACCTAATCCGTCTTTTCTTCCTAAGGTGGTTTTTGCTTTCCATTTGAATAAAGACATTGTTTTGCCATCACTCTGTCCTCAGCCGAAGCATCCCAAGGAAATTGCATTGGATTCTCTGAATGTGGATCGGGCGATCAGGGTTTACCTGTCAGTCACAAAGTCCTTTAGGAAATCAGATTCTTTTTTTGTCCTTACTGAGGGATCTCGTAAGGGTTTGGCTGCATTTGCTGCGACTATATCCAGAAGGATTAGGCAAACGATTGTTCAGGCTTATTCATTGAAGGGTCAGGTTCATCCCTGTAAAAGTATATTCTACTAGGGCGCTGAGTTCTTCTTGTGCTTTTTACCATCAGGCCTCTGTTTCTCAAGTATGTAAGGTGGCCACCTGGCCGTCCGTGCATACGTTTCCAATATTCTACAAGGTAGATTTATTGACCTCTTCGAATGCCTCCTTTGGCTGCAAGGTTTTGCAGGCTGCTGTTTAAAGAGACTTGTTTTCTCTTTCAGGGGTTAATTTTTTTTTCTTTTTGGGTAAGCTCCTGTTGCTCCTGGTTGAGCTTGTTACCTTGTTGGCTACGTTTTAGCCTTTTTTGAAATACGTTAACTGTCTTTGGTTGCATCCTTCCCACCTCTGATGCTTACACTGCTTTGGGACGTCCCAATGGTTAAGAAGAAGTAGAACTGCGACTGTCAGTGGACGAGAACTGGATTTTTGTAAGAGCTTACCGTAAAATCCTCCATTGACAGATGCAGCATCCGCATCTCTTATAGGGATGCTTTTTGTCGTCTTTTTCCACTGCTTGCTATGAATCTGGCTTGTGGCAGAGTGTTTAGGGGTTATGCTGGAAGGGACAGCCCCGGTAGGCGTGGCAGTGAATTTTAGTTTTTCACTACCTTGTACTACCCCTGTAAATGGCCCATAACCCAATGGTTAAGAAGTATAAGAGCTGCGTCTGTCAGCCCCGCGCTAAGCCTCGCCACGACAGAGCCCCGATGGATGGGGGGCTTGCCCCCGAGTGAAACACCTCGCTGGAATGCATGCAAACTTATTCGGCAGCATGCCCCTTGGCCATCAGCACCCCCACCCCGAGTAGAGAGGTAGTCTTTCCGCCCACCCAATTGTCCTTGGTATGGTCAGTAGTGTCCCCCATAGCTTTTGCGATGTCTGGGTGGACGTGGGCCCCTCCTTGGGATGGTCAGACCCCAGGGTTCCCTTACATTTCCCCCAATCACTCTAACAGTCTTTGTGGTCTTTTGGCCCCAACCTACCCCCTTGCCCCCCCTCCCGGGGTTAGGTAGGAACTGGCTTTGCCACTTGCTCCAGTAAGGGTGGGTGGATGCGGTTCTTGCTGACCGGGCTGTCCTATGTGCTCCCTGCGGTGGTTATAGGCTTGGGGGAGAGCAGATGTTTCTTTATCCGCAGGTTTGCGGCTATGCAGCCTACTCGTGGCTGTCTGGGTACCTGACCAAGCTGAACGAGATGAGGTGCCTGACCAAGCTGACCGCAGATGGCTCACGAAGCCGGATCGGGTCAAAAATTGAGGCCAAGGCTTGCGGATTACTCCTGGCTGATGGAGCTGGTTGTCTGAATTTCTAACTGAGCTGCTGATCAAGGGGACAGCTAATGACGGACTCGCGATCTGATCGGGCCCCAAATTTAGGCTTTGCGGCCTACTCGAGGCTGGCTGTCCGAGCTGCTGACCAGGCTGTTTGAGCTACTGACCGGGGGGAAGTGAGTAGCAGACTTGCATATGGACTGCCTGGTGCTCTCCTTAAACCGGGGGGGGGGGGGGGGGGCGTGGTGGCGGCATTGTTGGGTGGGGGTACTCTGCCTGCGCGTCTGCATCACGACGGGCCCCCTCTTCCCCTTTATAGGGAGCTATGTCCTTTTTTGTCATTTATGGTGGGTAACCCTTAGGTCTTATAGGGGTCTTTTTGTGGAACTTTAGCCGGCAACCTCCCCTGCTTGATATGTTCTCAGGGTGAGCTTTGCATAAAGCAACTCTACTGGGTCTGCGGTGAGGATCATTCCTTTTTTTTTTTTTTTACTGCACATGCAAGGGTGCTGGTGGATGCACTGATTGTATCGGTGCAGAAATTTTGAACATGGGGTCCCCTCGGGGCCCGCAGAGCCCCTAAAATTGGCAAAGGTACTCCCTTTTCCCACCTACTGTGACAGAATTGTCACGTGCCAGTGGAGTTGTTCTAAACACAATAATGGTAACCTCTGCGAACCAGGCTTCTAAAAAGGCTCCATCAGATCTCCCCTTTGGCACGCAGGAGAAAGGACCTAAGCCATATATGTCATCTGGGGGTTCCAAGAAGATGTGGTCGGGTAAGCCAAGAACAGGCCCCTCCAGATCTGCAAGCAAATCTCAGCATAAAAGGACACCTTCGTTTTCTGTCTAAAACCAGGGACCTCCTTGATTTAAGACAAATGGGCCCACGAACTGCTCCGATCAGGTTACAAGATCAAATTCAGGTTCCGACTGTCATGCAGATTTTCCCCGTCCAATCCACGCCTAGCTTCAGATCAGTTAAGGGATTTACGAGAGGCGGGATAAGATCCGTTGTCAAAAAGGGTGATTGTGCAGGTTGCCTCTCGGGAAAGCTTTCAAGGGTTTTATTCAAACCTGTTTACTGGTCCCAGGAAAGAAGGGAAAGTGCGTCCAATTCTGGACCTCAAGGCTCTGAATCCCTTTGTGCGGGTACAGAGGTTTCGAATGGAGTCCATTCGCACGGTAGTGGCGTTCCTACACCAAGGGGACTTTTTGGCCTCTATCGATATCGAGGACGAATATCTGCACATCCCTATTTACGCCGGACTCCAGCGTTTTCTTTGCTTCGTTGTAGGTGAGGAACATTATCAATTTGTAGCATTACCCTTTTTTCTTGCCTCTACCCCAGGGTCTTCACCAACGTATTGACTCTGGTATTGGCATTACTGTGACAGCGGGGGATTGCGGTACTGGAATACCTTGACGATCTCCTCTTAAGAGCAGACTCCCACTCAGTTCTGGTGGACTCTCTGTCAATCACTGTATGTATTCCTCCTTTCCTTGTTAAAGCGCATTCTACAAGGCCGCTTAGTGCCTCCTGAGCCTTCCGTAATCAGGCGTCAGTGGTTCAGTTGTGCAAGGTGGCTATATGGTCGTCCGTACACACATTCACAAAATTTTATAAGGTGGATGTACTTGCATCTTTGGATGCAGTGTTTGGCTGCAAAGTTTTGAAGGCTGTGGTTGCAGAGGCTTCTGCTTCTTGAGGGTGAAAAATTCTCCTGGTGGTGAGCTCCAGTTGTTCCGAAGTTTGAGTTCCTCTTGTTACCTGGTTGGCTATGTATAGCCTTGTTGGGAATTCTGCGTTTGCTGTGTTTTTTCCAACTGCTTTGGAATATCTCAATGGTCTGAAGACTTGATGCTGTGTCTGTCAGTGAACGAAAGAGAACTGGATTTTTGTCTTACCGTAAAAATTATTTTCTCTGAGGTTCACCGACAGACACAGCACCTGCCCCTCTGTTGAGGTTGAGTTGTTTGTTCTTCTGACTCTGCTTGTTACAAACTGGAGTCCTACAGCAGGTAGTGATGGTGTACCCTCTGGGACTGCCCCAGGGGTGTAACCAAAAAGGTTTCCGCCTAGTCCTACTCCTGGAGAGAGGCAGCATAATACCCAATGGTCTGAAGATTTGAAGCTGTGTCTGTCAGTAAACCTCAGAGAAAAGGATTTTACGATAACACAAAAATCCAGTTTTCCTCATTCCTGCAGTCTGCTGGAATACATCCCCATCACATACCCAAGGAGACTACAGGAGCAGGGACACAGAGGCGTGTCATCAGATGCTGGCTAAAAAAATCTGGATGAGACATCTGGTGGCTGTTGACATAGAAAAGAAGATAGAAATGCAGCACCTGGCATATGGCAGTGAAGTAGTCAGTCTGAACAATGTTGGAGATGCTGGGCATGTATGTTAATTGTGGCTAATCCAGCAAAGTAAGGGGTGTTCTAAAAGATTTCCACAGGGAGGAAGAGGAGAATGGTGAAGTGCGTCTTTAACCACTAGAGTCCCCAAGCCTTTTGTCCCTAAATCCCCTTGAGTAGCAGAGTATTTTTCTTTCTTTTTTGGCTATTTCTTGGTTTATAAATATTATATCTTTTAGCATTTGTAGTCATCCTAGCAAATACTCACTATAGCAGTTATTGAATCATGCATCATGAGGCTTGACAAAGCTCATACAGCTCTTCCCTGACCACTGTACTCCATGGAAGTGATGTGATGTTACGCCTCTTCCTATGTAAAGACAATGCAGAAGCATTGTGCTAGCAGAAATCGTTTATAGGCGCTCATATAAAATGTTTAACCACTTCCATACAGAGCCGTTACACCCCCTTCCTTCCCAGACCAATTTTCAGCTGTCGGCGCTTTCACACTTTGAATGATAATTACTCAGTCATACAACGCTGTACCCAATCAAATTTTTTATCATTTTTTTTCACACAAATAGAACTTTCTTTTGGTGGTATTTAATCACCACTGTTTTTTTTATTTTTTGCGATATAAGTGAAAAAAGCGAAAATTTAAAAAAAAAAAAAACATTTTGCTTTAGTTTCTATTTTAAAATTGCAAATAAGTAATTTTTAAGCTATGGTTCCAATCATTGATCACACCTGATGTACCGACGGCCTATCATTTCTTAAGGCCCTAAAATGTTAGGACAGTACAAATACCCCCCTAAATGACCCTTTTTGGAAACTAGAAATTCCAGGGTATTTAGTAAGAGGCATGGTGAGTTTTTTGAAGTTGTAATTTTGTCCCACAATTCTTGGGAAATGAAGAAATAATTTTTCTTTTTTTTTTTTTTTTTTACACAAAATTGTCATAACAAGTTATTTCTCACACACAGTATATACATACTTGCAATTACACCCCAAAATACATTCTGCTACTCCTCCGGAGTATGGCAATACCACATGTGTGAGACTTAGTCACATACAGAGGCCCAACATGCAAGGAGCACCGTCAGGTGTTCTAGGAACATAAATTACACCTATTTCATTACAACCTATCACACTTTCGAAGGCCCTGGAATCCCAGGACAAAGGAATTTCCCACAAAATGACCCCATTTTGGAAAGCAAACACCCCAACGTATATTCTATGAGGCATAGTGAGTCTCTTGAACATGTCATTTTTTCCCACAAGTTTTTGGAAAATGTGGAAAGAAAATGAAAACGCATTTTTTTTTTTACACAAAGTTGTCAATTTCTAAAATATTTCTAACACATACCATGTACATAGCAAAAATGACACCCCAAAATACATTCTGCTACTCCTCCTGAGTATGGCAATACCACATATGTGAGACTTTGTCACAGCATAACCACAAACAGAGGCCCAACATGCAAGGAGCACTGTCAGGTGTTCTAGGAGCATAAATTACACACATAATTTCATTACAACCTATCACACTTTTTTGAAGGCCCTGGAACCCCAGGACAATGCAAACCCCCACAAAATGACCCCATTTTGGAAAGCAAACACCCCAACACATAATCTAGGAGGCATGGGCTGCAGATAGGTACTCTGGTACTCGGATGGGCTGCAAAAAGGTACTCTGGTACAATGATCGGCTTCAGAAAGGTACTCGGGTACTCTGATGGGCTTCAGAGAGGTACTTGGGTATTCTGATGGGCTAGAGACAGGTACTCGGGTAATCTGATGGGGTGCAGATTGGTACTTGGGCACTCTGGGCTGGAGACAGGTACTCGGGTACTCTGACGACGGGTACTCTGACGACAGGTACTCTTGGTAAATGAGGTAAAGCTTAACTTTGCAAACAATACCGAATCACATGCAAGGAAAATAAATAAAAATAAACACATTTGTGCTTGCACATGATTAAATGATGAAAGTCAGCAGTGCTTCTGCTCATTTACTAAGCTCTAAGCTGTGAAGCAACTGTACTTGCAAAGCTCAACTGCACTTTGCAAAAAAGCAAAGTCTATTTGCATTTTTTAAATCAACTCCTGTGTGTTAGGGAGTGAATATGGACTTTTGCCTCTGCCTGCAGGACTTTAATCTAATGATCGTCAAATGCGGCACAGGTGGTTGTGTAAATTTGTATGTGCCCCAAAAAAATAATGGAAAGTCCATCAATCTACAGTCTCCCTAGCCCTCTGAATGAAAGAATAGCCACCCCCCCCCCCCCCCCCCCCCTCCGCAGCCCAGGGAATGTGATTACCACCCAGGAGCCACATGGAACAAGATTATATTTTCACAGACAGAATGTACAAACATGTACTAAGCTTGAAGCTTCTAGCTGGTTGGGCCCCCCTGTTAATTGATGGGGCCCGTGCCCCTGCAGGAGGCCCTGTGGTGTACCCTCTTATTGGCGACCTTGCTTACACTGTACATTAAATAAAATATATTAAATGATTGGATATAGATGTACGTTAATTTGTGTCTCATGTCTGGCGTGTGTTTATTTTTAAGACTGGCACTGGAATCTGGTGCACTGTTTTTGGTCGTAAACTAACATATTGACACAGTTATGAAGATTTTTTTTTGTGCCATTTATTAAGAGTAGCAAAGATAACGGTGATGCTTGGTTAAATTCACTTTGGTATGTTATTTTCTAAAAATATTTTTTAAGGATTGAAGCTTATCCACTTTCACCTTTTCTGTTTTCAGGTAGACCTTGACCTGCTTATAGACAAACGGAACAAAATACAGAACATCCTAAGTTCTTCAGTTGACAGCTTCATTGTTGAGGTTGAGCATCTGCCGCTAGATGAACGTCTTACAAAGCTGGAGGTATGAATGTGAAACTTGCCCTTGCCTTGCATTGGTTGATACAGCATGACCTGTTTGTATGAAGTCTCTGGGTTGTGGTTACTTTTGGACACTAAGGGGTCAATTTATGTTTTAACACAAGATTTACACAACTTCAATCTAGGATTCACACATTGAGTTGTATCCAATAAGAAAAATGTGTGAATCTTGGGTGAAAGGTCTATATAGAACAATAGTAGTGTAACCAGGTGTCTACCATCACTGGATCTGGGAATGTAGATGTGCCTTAATATTAGCATTAGAAACCAAAAATAAGTAAAAAAAGAATAATGCGTGTTTATTGATTATAATAAATATTTTACATCAAATCATATAAATAAATCTGTCTCCCATGCATTGTGTGTATCTATGTGTTTCGCTAAAATGGCTTCCTCAGGATCCCACTGATGTATACATGTCAGCTAAATTTGTAAATTATCATATCATCTAAAATAAACAACAGTATATATCAGTAAACATATTATATAATGTCTCAAACAGAAATATGATCAAAGAATTAATACATCAAATATATTGTTTCAAGTTTGGGGGGAAAAAAAAGGGGAGAGGTGGAGGGGTAAAGGGAAAGCTGAGGGAGGAAGGGAGGGGGGGAAAAGGAGTTGTGAGGTATCAAAGATGCAGCGGCTCAAAGGGGGGGGGGGGACTTTAAAAATATTGAAGGAGGGGGGAGAAGGAGTAGGGCAAATACCAAAAACACAGTTCTAATCTTACCCAGAAATAAAAGTCAGACGACAAGTTGGAAACTATAACAACAGGTGACATCGCCTTAACACCTGTATATCAGATAACCAAAGGTAATATAAATATCCAAAAAAGCACACTTCACATATACACATAGATCCAAGTGCAAGAAAGGTGAATGATAACCATGTGATTGGGCCATGAAAAAATTATAATTGTGTGACCCTGTGAAATGTGATCCCCAAATAAATATATATTTTATATATATATATATATATATATATATATATATATATATATATATATATATATATATGTGTGTGTATAAAAAAAATATATGTGTGTGTATGTATGTGTATATATATATATATATATATGAGAGAGATCTGACGAGCCTGAGCAAAAATAAAATATGGAAAAATCACAAAGATAATGTCGGAGGGCAGCCAGAAGGACACCCCAGTGAGATTGCTGAAACAGTGCAACACTGATAAGTGGTAAGGCAATAACTATAAAAAAAGGGCCCGAGAGTAATAAGTGGAGGTGATACAAGTGTGTGTAGTGGAAATAAAAACCAAGAATAGTGAAAATGGCTATGGGTGACCCAAAAAGATAAACTCATCCACTGTAGTAGAGAAGATGAAGAGGGGAGAGGAGCTCCCCTTTTAAGAGAAATCGGTCCCCCAAATTAAACAGGCTCAAAGGAGTGGGAATCTGCACCCTAACCTGGGCCCGAGTTTGATGCACAGGAAAAAGATAATCGCCAATGAGCCAGCAGGCTCTGAGGATAGCCAAGAAGTATGTCAGCAGACCAATGCAACCTACAAAAACTGTCAAGATGAAACAAAAAGAAAGAGGAGGGTCTGTGAGTTGGACAAGTACTTCCTTAACTGCATAAATCAATTTGGCAACCGGATTTATCTAGTATATATAATAGAGCTTACCAAAACCAGTGGTGCTGCAATGTTTGACCTTCACTTTAACATAACGTCATCCGAGAGCAGAGTGAATCCATAATAAGAGAGTACTGGGATTTAAATAGTAGAAGCTAACACAAATCTCCTTCCCCTTCACTCTCCTCCCGCTCCCCACATCCGCCTGCCAAAACCGCACATAGCGTGCGTGCGGGAGGATGTTCCTGTTCATCTCAATGTTACTTCCGGGTGTGAAACCGTAAGTGACACGTCTGGCTGCCCGTTGTGCAGTGATTGTAAATATCCGGCGGCCACAGTTGGTGGAAGCCGCAACTAGAATTGGAGGGGAGAGGGGGCGTGACAGTCACGTCCCATCTCCTATTCATCCTGAAGGCTGATGCAAACACAAATTATGTATCCAAGAAAACCAAAAAGGGGACAATGAATGTAAAAATGTTATCCAAGCACTGACATAAAGGTAACAAGTACAAAAACGAATAAATTAATAAATACACAAACTCCCGAAGGCTGCAAAACACAAGAGAACTCCAGACACCCACCAGGTGCCAGACAGTTGAAGAGACAGGACAATGATCCGATGTATCCGAGCCCCCACATATCCAAAATATGCAGGGAAGGGAAATGGGGGGGGGGGGGAGAAGAAGACATGCAGAAAACATAAGCATATCTATATACATGTGTCTGGTGTCTACACTCTACACAGGTATATTAATCCCTCCATTGTATGGATTTAAAATGGATGTCAACCATGATATAAACAGGATATTCAAGACCATGCTGTCCAATGAAGGGGGAAATTGGGACGATAATCCTAAGAAAGATGAATGTAAATTGTGTGGAGAGGATTGGTCTGTCAATGAGTTAAATGGCACCGTCCCCTTTGATATATTGGACAATAGTAGTGTAACCAGGTTGGTAGGTGTCTACCATCACTGGATTTGGACATTTAGATGTGCCTTAATATTAACATTAGAAACCAAAAATAAGTAAAAAAAAGAATAATGCATGTTTATTGATTATAACAAATATTTTACATCAAATCATATACATAAAACAGTATCTGTCTCCAATGCATCTTGTGGATCTACGCGTTTCGCTAAAGTAGCTTCCTCTGGATCCCACCGATGTTAAATGTCAGTGTTTCCCTTCCCTGCATATTTTGGATATGTTGGGGCTCGGATACATTGGTTCATTGTCCCGTCTTTTCAACTGTCTGGCACCTGTTGGGTGTCTGGAGAAATGTATTTTTTGTATTGCAGCCTTCGGGAGTTTCTGTGTATTATTTATTAATTTATTAGTTTTTTTACCTGCTACCGTTATGTCGGTGCTTGGATTATATATATATATATATATATATATATATATATATATATATATATATATATATACAGGACTCAAAATTTCAAGTCCTGAGCTACTAGCCAGGCCTTAAGAGTTACTTGCAGCTAGTTGCCCCACCAAAACCCTACCCTGCTCCGCCACTAATCACGCCCTCATAAATTTTCTCCTAAAATGACAGTTAAATGTTTTATTCAGAATTAAAATACAAAATTAAATATTAACAACCACAACCCAGAGAGAGAGGGGGTTTGACAGAGAGAGACAAGGGGGGAGGGGTTGACAGAGAGAGGGGGTGACAGGGAGAGAGTGGGGGCTGACACGGGGAGAGAGGCAAAGGGGGAGACAGGGAAAGAGAGGGGGCTGACACGGGGAGATAGACAAAGGGGGTGACAGGGAGAGAGGGAAAGGGGGCAGACACGGAGAGAGGGAAAGGGGGCTGACACGGAGAGAGGCAAAGAGGGCTGACACGGAGAGAGGCAAAGAGGGCTGACACGGAGAGAGGGAAAGGGGGCTGACACGGAGAGAGGGAAAGGGGGCTGACACGGAGATAGGGAGAGGGGTCTGAGGGCTGACACGGAGAGAGGGGATGACACAGAGGGAGAGGGGGGGGGTGACACGGAGGGAGGGAGAGAGAGGGGGGGGTGACACGGAGAGAGGGAGTGAGGGGATGACACGGAGGGAGAGAGGGTGGGAGGTGGAGGGGGGGTGACAGGGACAGAGGGGGGGAAGATGACCGGGACAGAGGGGGGGGGGTGATATGGTAGGGAGTAGTAAGTCCGATCACAGTGCTCATCTTACTCACTCAGAGATGTTCACCATGTAGCTGCTGGCTGCTAATGAAACGTTCCCGCCCACACATCTCCTTCACACACAGCACGGCTTTGTGGGCGGGCTAAGGGAGAGCGAGAGAGGGAGGCGGGAGAAGGCAGAGCAGATGCAGCCTCTCCCATTCCTGGAGGGGGGGGGGGGGCTGCTCACTGGGCTATGAAACACACACACACACACAGCCTTGTGACAGGAGGGGCAGGCTGAACGGAGGAGCTGCATATTCCCCCTACAGTACAGCCCTGTTCTTACTCGCCGTCATCATTCCACTCGCAAAATGCTAGCAGGCGAGTGGAATTTCTGAGGGCTGTATGTGTGTGTGTGTGTATGTGTGTGTATATATATATATATATATATATATATATATATATATATATATATATATATATATATATATATATATTATTTATCTTTTCCTCAATATTTTTTGGGGGATCACCTTTCACAGGGTCACTCAATTATAATCTTTTCATGCCCCAATCACATGGTTATCATTCACCTTTCTTGCACTTGGATCTATGTGTATATGTGAAGTGTGCTTTTTGGATACTTGTATTGCCTTTGGTTATCTGGTATACAGGTGCTAAGGCGATGTCACCTGTTACCATAGTTTCCAACTTGTCATCTGACTTTTATTTCTGGGTAAGATTAGAACTGTGTTTTTAGGTATTTGCCATACTCCTTCTCCCACTCCCCATCCTTCAATATTTTTGAAGTCCTCCCCCCTTTTGATCCTCGCTGCATCTTTGATACCTCACATCTCCTTATTCCCCCCTCCCTTCCTCCCTCTACTTTCCCCTTCCCCCTTTCCCCTTCCTTCCCCCTTTTTTTTCCCCCCCCCGATTTTGAAACAATATATTTGTATTAATTCTTTGATCATATTTCTGTTTGAGACATTGTATAATATATTTACTGATATCTACTGTTTATCTTAGATATTATGAGAATTTACAAATTTATCTGACCTGTATAAATCGGTGGGAGCCTGAGGAAGCTATTTTAGTGAAACGCCTAGATCCACAAGATGCTTTGGAGACAGATACTGTTTTATGTATATGATTTGATGTAAAATATTTGTTATAATCAATAAACATGCATTATTCTTTTTTTACTTATTTTTGGTTTCTAATGCTAATATTAAGGCACATCTAAATCCCCAGATCCAGTGATGATAGACACTTACCAACCTGGTTACACTACTATTGTCCAATATCCCAGGGGACGGTGCCTTTTAACCTATTGAGACCATCCTCTCCACACAATTTACGTCTATATAGAGCACTTGGGCTTAGTATACACTTGCAGTTGGGGGGCAAAAAAAATCGGCAATTGAGAACAGTGCCTTCTGTCGAAGAGATGTTGTTGTGCTTGGCGCATAGAAATTTGCTTCTAATAAAACTGCGGAGCGTGGAGAACTTCTCTCCGGATATTAATACACGCTAAGCGCCATTAACTCCTCGTGCTGAAAGTACAATATGCAGCTCTTTTGTATAAAGATATCCCAGCGCACTCGGCAGTAAATATAAAAAAGGCAGAAGCTGTGTTCCGGTCGTTGCCAAAAGATCAAGTCCTGCTCCAACACGGGGCTCTTGTTTATAGTCAGGAAACAATGGTTTACAGTGGGAGGTGACTATACAACAAAACCAATCACACACATGTATACATTCAAAAGTTCAATAGAAAGGGGACCCATGTGTAGTAAAATGCCCACCAAACAATATGCAATGGAACTAGCGTGATCACATGAACGGGGCCGCGCTAATATGTACGCATGCACTCCCCTCATAACCTGTAAGAGTGAATCCTATATAATATAGTTAAAAAAAAACATTTCTCTTACGTCCTCCGACAGTCGCCGCCTCTTCATATTCGTCACTAATGGGGTTATTGACCTTTTCTCCATAGGAGTAGCTAGGCAACAGAATATATCAATATCAAAGCTTTTAGCATATCCCACCCCCAGGGGGTGGTCCCCGCAGTCAATTGCTTCCTGCATTTCCAACTCAGTTTCTAATGCCTAGCTCAGGAGTAGGTTAGGCTGTTCCTGTGCTGGGGCTCTTAGTCTCAGCTTCTTTTCTCTTTTTGATTTTATTTGGAGTTTTTTCTCTTTCTTTTACTTAGCTGTTTATTTTCAGCGTTAGTTAGCTTCTTCTGATGAAGATGATCGTGCGGGGCTGGGTCTCAGTCTGGCCACCCTGGATCCCAGGGTTCAGGGCCAGGGGCTTCCCAGCCTGCCATCGAGCGTTCAGCTTAGGTTTTGCCCTGGCGCATTGAACGACCCATCCCTGTTCGCTGCAGGGATGCTATCGGTGAGGTAGCTACCTCACTGGTCGCCATTGCGGTTTCGCACCGCAGTTCAGCTGCGTCATGCTTGCGACACTCCCTGTCCTCAGTGCAGCGGTTTGGTCGCTGGAGCAGGCTCCCTACGCCATCCGAACTGGTAAGTGTAACTCTATGTGGGGACCTGTCTATTTGGGTGTCAGTCTGGGACTGTGTGACCCTGCATGTCTGTGTGGCTGCTGTGCTCCCTGTCAGTTCCTGTGTGGACTTGCTGCCTGTGTGTGGGCTGTGAAGGGGGGGGGGGGCTCTCCCGCTCTGCTGGATGTATGCATGATGCAGTCAGATTTGAGGCATGCTGTGCGGCGATCGCTGCGGCGACCCGCCATTTTTTTGAGGCAAAATCATGGTGGCCGGTCCTGTGTGGTAATGCACAGCGTTTTGGCGCCAAACGCTGCCATTTTGGCGGCGATCGATCAGGCCACATGTTGGCGCCATGTTCTATTTGCCCAAGGAATCCTCAGCCGGGCGGCCATGTTTGTGTAGCCTTGCATAGGCTTCATAGGGGCGGTCAGTCTTGCATCACTTCCTTTTGCTCTGGGACAGCGATCGGTGCAGCAGCCTGTGTGATCTCTCCAGGTTTTTATCTTCCCTTTTTTCCTGTATTCCTTGCCCAGTTTCTTGTCCCTGTGGGGGTCGGTGTATTCAGTGGGTGCGGTGGGCTACGCTCGCCGCGATCTTTAACCACTTGCCGACCGCCGCACGCCGATCTACGTTGGCGGTCAGCCCCTTACAGGCAAAGTGACGTAGGGCTACGTCACTAGCTTGTGAGGGTCTAGGGAGCGCGTGCGCGCCGCCGGAGGCGCGCTCCCGCGTGGTCACGGACCCCCCCGCGCGTGTGACCGGCGGACCCGATGTCCGCCGGCCACTCTGCGTTCGGCGGGGGAGAGGGAGAAAGTCAGGCAGCTTGTGTAAACAAGCTGCCTGTCATTCTCCCCTCTGTATGAGAGCTGATCATATGGATCTACTATGTAGATCCGTTGATCACTCTGCATACAGCTGAAGCCACAGCCAATCACAGTAAGAATCACGCCCCTAGGGACACACACAGCCCCTCCCTCTCAAATAAAGTTAACCCCTTCACTACCAGTGTATTTTTACAGTAACAGTGCATATATATAGCACTGATTACTGTAGAAATGTCACTGGTAACCCCAATAGTGTCAAAAATGTCAGTCAAGGGTCCGATCTGTCCGCCGCAATGTCGCAGTACCGCAAAAAAAAAATCGCAGGTCGCCGCCATTACGCGTTAAAAAAAAATGACAAAAATCTTTCCCTTAGTCAGTAAACGCAATAACTTTTGCGCAAACCAATCAAAATACGCTTTTTGCGATTTTTTTTTTTTTTTTACCAAACATAGGTAGCATAAAACAAATTGGCCGAAAATGTTAAAAAATTTTGATTTTTACATTTTTTTTAGGGGGAATTTCATATAAAAAAAGGGAAAAATATTGCTATTTTTGCAAAATTGACGCTCTTTTTTTGTTTATAGCGCGTGATCAAAAAATCGCACAGGTGATCAAATACCGCCAAAAGAAAGCTCTGTTTGTGGGAAAAAAAGGACGCCAAATTCGTTTAGGTACATCGTCTCACGACCGCGCAATTGTCCGTTAAAGTCACGCAGTGCCGAATCGCAAAATACCCCCTGGTCGTTTAGCAGCCAAATCCTCCGGGGCTTAAGTGGTTAAAGGGGCAGTACCCCTTTCTTCCTTATATTGCTGGGGCATGGATTCTCAGGATTGCAAGTTTCCTCCCACCTTGGTGGGGGGCCAAGGGGCTGCTGCTTCCCCCGAGGGGGCTGATCTGGCCACTATTGTGGCAAACTTAGCTGCTCAAGTGCAGATGCTGGTGGCTGATCGATCCACAAAATGGCCCAGGGTGTCTATTTCCTCTGATTCAGAGGGCGATGGGGCTGCTATGGCTGGAGTGCCCTTCTCAGGGTCTCACTCATCCCTAGACCTTGTGGGGTCTGACGGGGAGGCTGAGGTGGAAGGGGTTGATAATTCTCCCCCTGGCTCGTCTGAAGAGCTTGCACTCATGGATGAGTTAGTTGCTTCTATCAAGCAAACGCTGCATTTGCAGGATGAACCATGTCCTCCTGCTTTGCTGTCCTCTTATGGGACGCAAAGGAAACGCAAAACATCGCAGGTTTTTCCTTGCTCTACGGAATTTCAGCGCGCTGTTGATGAGCAATGGCGCAATTTAAAAAAGCCTTTTGCTGTGCCAAGTAGGTTCAAGCTGCGTTATCCCTTTACACCAGCTACTGATGAGCGTTGGTGTGTGCTGCCTCAGGTGGATCACGCGGTGGCGATTTTGAATAAATTAACAGCGATACCCCGGTGTTCCGGGACCCGACGGACAGGAGATTGGAATCTCTGGCCCGTCATGCCTATACGGTTGCTGGCTCTATGCTGAAGCCTATTTTTGCTTCCATTATGGCAGCCCAGGCTATTGCGGATTGGACGCAGGTGCTCAGGCGCCCTCTGGTGGCTGACTCTGCCCCGCCGACAACTTTGGCTATTGTGGATCAGATTCATCAGGGTGTCATGTATTTGTGTGATGCGGACTTGGATTTAGTCCCTTTGGCTGCGCGTCTTTCTAGTGTGGCGGTCTTGAACCGTCGCCTGATATGGCTGAAATATTGGTCGGTTGACCAATCTTCCCGCAAGACTTTGGCTAATTTGCCCTACGCGGGATCTCGCCTTTTTGGCGAATCTTTGGATACTCTGATAAAGGGTATTTCTGGGGGTAAGAGCACTCTCTTGCCCCAATCTCACAAGAATAAGTTTGTTCGTGGTAAGAAGAATGGCTCGTTTAGGCCCTCTCAGGGGTCCTTTCGTGCCTTTCGGTCGCACTATAAGGGTAAGCCCTTCAAGGGCCAAGGCTCCCAGAATAAGCCGTGGACGGGTAAGCAGAAGTCCGGGCCCGCTGCCCATAACAATGCGGCCTGAAGGGACGCCCTCACCCGGTTCTGGGGTGGTGGGACGTTTGCTCGGTTTTCTTCAACCCTGGCTGGACCGCATTCGGGACAGGTGGTGGGTTCAGGAAATCGTTCGATCTGGATACAAGATCGTGTTTCTTTCTCGGCCGGCGGGCAGATTTTTCCCCTCAAACCTTCAGCTAACTCCGGGGCGCTTGCAGGATCTGCACCTGGCGGTGCGGGACCTGCGGGCCCAGGGAGTGGTGGTTCCGGTGCCTCATCGGGACAGATTTCGGGGGTTCTATTCCAATCTGTTCACTGTGCCCAGAAAGGAGGGCAAGGTACGTCCGATTCTGGACTTGAAAGCTCTGAACCGCTTTGTGCGGGTTCGCAAGTTCCGCATGGAATCCCTGCGATCAGTGGTGGCTGCCCTAGTTCCGGGGGAATTCATGGCCTCCATCGACTTGAAGGATGCGTACCTTCACATCCCCATTTTCGAGGGTCACCAGAGGTACCTTCGATTTGCCATTGCGGAGGATCATTATCAATTCGTGGCGTTGCCCTTTGGTCTCGCTTCGGCTCCGCGGGTTTTCACCAAGGTGCTTGCGCCGGTTCTGGCCTTATTGAGGGCCCAGGGCATTTCTGTCCTGGGGTATCTGGACGATATCCTGATTCGGTCCGCGACCAGTCAGGGCCTGGTGAACGACCTGTCCATCACGATGCAGACTCTGTAGGAATTCGGTTGGACGATAAATTTTCCAAAGTCGACGCTGTGTCCGTCGGTTCGTCTTCCCTACCTAGGGATGGTCCTGGACTCTGTTGAAGCGAAGGTCTTCCTGCCGGAAGACAAGCTCTGGACACTTTGGGACGAAGTCAGGTCCCTCAGGGACAATCAGTGCTCGTCCCTCCGGACGTGTATGAGGTGTCTGGGATTGATGGTTTCGGCCTTCGAGGCGTTTCCCTTTGCCCAGTTTCACACGCGGGAGCTTCAGGCGGAGGTCCTGGCCAAGTGGGACGGGCGTCCGCAATCTCTGGATCTGCGGCTGTCGTTGAGCCGTCTCACCCGAAGGGGTCTTTTGTGGTGGCTCCAGTCCCCGGCGGTGTCGGGGGGCAAGTCCAAGCAAGTCCACCAAGGGGGCACCAGGAGTGCCCGAGCGGCTCGGGAAGTAGCCGACATTCTGTCTTGGGCCGAGACGCACGTCCCGGCGATATCTGCAGTTCACATTCCGGGGGTGGAGAACTGGCAGGCGGATTATCTGAGCCGCCAGACCCTGGACCAGGGAGAATGGTCCCTTCACCCGGATGTCTTCCAGATGTTGTGCGCGAAGTGGGGGTCCCCAGATGTGGACCTGTTCGCGTCTCGTCTAAACAACAAGGTGGAAAGGTTTGTGGCAAGGACACGCGATCCTCGGGCAGACGCCTCAGACGCGTTAGTGGCGCCTTTTCATCAGTATCGCCTGATGCATGCCTTTCCACCGATTCAGCTGCTGTCCAGGCTCCTTCGCAGGTTGGCCTCGGAACCGCACATGGTGATTCTGGTGGCACCGGACTGGCCTCGCCGATCTTGGTTAGCAGACCTCGTGAATCTGGCGGTCGACGCTCCGTGGCGTCTGCCACTTCGAGAAGATCTCCTGTCTCAAGGACTGATATTCCATCCTGCTTTACAGTCGCTGGCTTTAACGGCCTGGCTGTTGAAAGCCAGGTCCTGAAGGATAGGGGTCTTTCCCCTGAGGTCATTCCCACTTTGATCAAGGCTAGGAAGGCCTCTTCGGGGAAGATTTACTACCGTACTTGGAAGGCTTACTTTGCCTGGTGTGAGTCCAGGGGGTATTCCCCTCACTCGTACTCGGTGTCGAGAGTGTTGGCTTTCCTTCAAACGGGAGTAGACCAACGTTTGGCGTTGGCTACGATTAAGGGTCAGATTTCTGCGTTGGCCGTTCTCTTTCAACGCCCTGTGGCGTCTAACTCTTTGGTTAGCACCTTTGTTCAAGGGGTGCGGCATTTGGTCCCTCCTAGGAGAGAGCCTTTGCCTCCATGGGATTTGAACCTTGTTTTGTCCGTGTTGCAACATGCTCCTTTTTGAAAATATCAGGGAGATCTCGTTGTCTCTGTTGTCCAAGAAGGTTGCCTTCTTGGTGGCGATCACTTCGGCTCGCAGGGTGTCGGAGCTGGCGGCCTTGTCCTGCAAGTCTCCGTATTCGGTGATTCACTTGGATAAGGTGGTCTTGCGACCTAACCCGTCTTTTCTTCCGAAGAGGATCTCGGAATTTCATCTCAATGAGGATATTGTTCTGCCTTCGCTTTGCGCGAAGCCTAAGCATCCGAAGGAGGTGGCTTTGCATTCCTTGGATGTTGTTAGGGCGATCAGGGTTTACCTGTCATCAACTAAATCCTTTCGCAAGTCTGATTCTCTCTTTGTCCTTCCTGAGGGACCTCGGAAAGGCATGGCGGCGTCGGCTGCGACCATCGCCAAATGGATCAGACAGACGATTGTGCAAGCCTATGCTTTGAAGGGGAAGGTTCCTCCTTTTCCTGTGAAGGCGCACTCTACCAGGTCTCTGAGTACGTCTTGGGCCTATCGTCATCAGGCTTCTGTGGCCCAGGTGTGTAAGGCGGCGACTTGGTCGTCCGTTCACACCTTTTCAAAATTTTACAAAGTGGATGTTCAGGCATCGGCAGATGCTTCCTTTGGCCGTAAAGTTCTTAGTGCGGCGGTGCCTTAGGGTCCCTTGTTTGGGTCCTTGGCTGTTGGGGTGTTTTTACCCCTAGGTTACTTGTTCTTCCTGGGTTGTTGCTCCTGTTGAGCATGTTTTCCTGTTGCCCAGTTGGTTCTCTTACTTTTGGTAAGGTTCCTTTCTCTGATGTGGGTACTGCGTTGCTTTAGGCGCGGCTGCTTTTTTCCCACCCCTCATGTCTACACTGCTATGGGACGTCCCCATTAGTGACGAATATGAAGAGGCGGCGACTGTCGGAGGACGTAAGAGAAAACTGAATTTTTGTAAAATCTTACCTGTAAAATTCCTTTCTCTGAGTCCTCCGACAGTCGCCGCCCCCGCCCCTCTTTTGGGGTTTGTTTATGTTCTCTACTGCTATGCTACTGAAACTGAGTTGGAAATGCAGGAAGCAGGGAGGTATTGACTGAGGGAACCACCCCCTGGGGGTGGGATATGCTAAAAGCTTTGAAATTAATATATTCTGTTGCCTAGCTACTCCTACGGAGCAAAGGTCAATAACCCCATTAGTGACGAATATGAAGAGGCGGCGACTGTCGGAGGACTCAGAGAAAGGAATTTTACAGGTAAGATTTTACAAAAATTCCGTTATTTGATAGTTATTACTGTTCCAGTAAAAGAGACTATATCTGCAAAGTTAATAGCAGCAGTGTTCCAATCACGCAGATCGCGCATAACAGAAAACAACATCCTTTATTCCAGCTAAAGGGCCGATACTTATCAAAACGATAATAAATTCCACATCACAAACATATCTTCGCCAGTAAATAGCCTGGCTGGCTGACATACATGGTGGACATCGCATCGCACTGCTATAGATCCGGGCAGGCGTTCATTCCAGCGGTAGCTGCTTAGAGCGACCACCTGCCGGGATGGGATGTTCAGGCAAAAGTAGTGTGCAGTCTCCATTTAATGGAAGAATTCCATTCCACAACTACACGGCTTTCTTCAATGCCAATTAAAGCCATATTCGCTGTGCATACTGAATACCGGTAAACTGACACTGCTAGATATAAGGGCAATTTAACTAACACACATCTTGAAAAATGTCTACATTAATCCTACTAAAATTTCCACAACACTGCACTTAAGCTGCAGACGCAGTGTGAATGCACCAAAGATTCCCTCCTTGTTGCGTTCTGTAGGCAGTGCCATTGCCAAAAATAACACATTAAAATTGAAAGGGGCCGCATAATGGACCCAAACGTTAGGCTTACCATTTTAGGGCAGTATTCTCATTCAAAAAGCTAGTTTGGCTCTAAATAAAATAAGTAAAAAAAAAACATGCATTCGGAATGCAGTAGTACTGCTTCTTGGATGCCTGTCAATTGTGGCTGCACAACTTGATCAAGTGGCTGGGGTATAATCGAGTCCTGAGAAATGTTACTCCTTGTGGATAATACCACAATACCCAGAAATGTGTCTTTTGTCTTTGCCATGTATGAGTTGTTTGTTGTTTTACTCTCATTTCCTGACTGATAGTAAAAGCCAAAACAAATAGTAGTGCTTCATCCCTGAATACCATATGGCCCTTTTTGAAGTGCTGAAGTTTGACAGCCTTGGGCATTTAGGCCAAAGATGTACCCTGCCTACATTTCTGCCACTGTAGGGAGTCTCTTACTATTTAACCCTTTTAGCTAGTCCTTTTCATTTTGCAGTCCTTAGCAATTTAGGTTTTCTTAAGTGATATTTTACAGAGCATAATAAACAGCAGGGGTTTTCCTGACAGCTCCATGTCAGTACATGTAGGACCAAACTCATAAATTTAACTCCAAGTGTGCCCTCATCCTATTAGCCAGTCATTGAAAAGAAGGTAAGGGACACCGTCCAGGTAAGAGTTTTTCTTTCAGGTGTGTGGGAAGCAAACTATGGGCTCTCACCATTTAGTCCCTCCGGATTGGAAAGCATCATGCACCGCCTTAATTGGACCTGTATCACTCTAGCCTTGGCAGGCAAAGCCCTGCATGTGGACAATACACTCCAAAAATAGCATTTCCACTCACCCTTTGAAAGGGTTACCAATTCTGGCGTTAAGCATTCTCCAAGCCTTCCCAGGCAAACAATACTTTTCAGTCTCTTCCAAAGAGAAGATACGGACAAACACGACTGCAAGAATGTTGCTTTGTTCAAGCATTCATGGATGAAGATGACACCTAACAGATTTTCATATTCATTTAGTCTGTGGTCAATACACTCTAGGGCTGGGTTCACACTTAACACGGATGCAGCTCACAGCAGGGGTCTGATGAGTCCCTGTTCTCTATTTCTGGGAGAAATCCTGCCAGAATTTTTGCCTCAATTCAGACCTGAAACTGAGCCAAAGACGCACAGGACCACTGTGCAATCCGCTCCGCCACAACCCGGGGATCTTTGAACCAGCTCCATCGAGAGCAGAGTATGCTCTCCTGTCATGCGAATTGGATGCGAGGAATCCCACATCCACTTCACACTAGTGTGTTTCCAGCCTCAAGAAATGTTTCCACTCACCCTGTGAAGGGGCTACTTATTCTGGCAATGAGCAGTCTTTAGGCCTTCCCAGGCAAGCAATCCTCTTCAGATTCTTCCAAAGAGAAGATAAGGATAAAAATTACTGCAAGAATACTGCCTTGTTCAAGCAACCAAGGACAAAGAGGACAACCCCTAACAGACTGTCACCTTCATTAAGCAGGTAGTCAATACACTCTAAAGGAGTGCTTCCACTCAACTCACAGGTGATCTAATTTTCTGCTCAGTGATTGCAGTATTCTAGTCTGCATCTCCCCAAATTAATACTTAAAATCTGGCCTGTTAGTATGTCCCGAGGACCGGAGTTGAGAACCACTGCACTCTTCCAAAGAGAAAATACAGATGAAATTGACTGAATCTTGCTGGTTCAAGAAGCCAAGGATAAATATGACACCACCTAACAGGCTGTCACATTCATTAAACATGCGGTCAATACATTAAAAAGGAGTCTTTCCACTCACCCTGTAAAGGGACAGGATCCCAGAAATTGTCTCTTCTCTACCTATCTCGTATAAAGTTTGGGCTTTACATTTTGCTCCGCTGGGATGTGGTCCCTTTGTTTACATGCTAAATGCATCATCTACCAGGAAGCCCCTCTGCTGGTCTCTGGGGCAGCATATGAGGTGTTAATCACTCCCAATGGTGAAGCAGTGCAATATCATGGTTATGGTGTGCACACTTGCCTTAATATTACGGAGATACTGAGCTTCCTTTTGGATGAGGCACTGCTGCTTAATAGTCAATAAACAAGCTCAATGTTTTTTTGCCTGCCTTCTGCTTATGCAGAAAAACAAATGCTAACCCCAAATAAAGAAAAGCGCTACCAAAGAAGGTGCAGTGCCCATCTGCTGTCTAGACAAACAGCCCTCTTCAGCCTCTTCCAAAGAGAGAGTTGCGGATGAACATGACTGTATTAATCCTTCTTTGTTCAAGCAGTCAGTGATGAAGATGACGAGGACCAGTAAGTTGTCACAATTCATTAGGCATGTGGTCAAAACACACTAAGTTGGTTGAACTTCTCTTGTGCAAGAGTCATCTATTCTGGCAAGGTCCAGTTTTCCTTCTAAAACCAGCAGCTGGTCTCGAGCTTTCTCAGGCCAACCAACCTTCTTTTGACTCTTCCAAAGAAAGAAGATGCAGATCAGGATGATCTTTATCCAGTTTGAGCCCTCCTTTCGTAAGGCAGGTGAGATGCCTTAATACTGAAGGAAAGCCGTGAAGTTATTTCAAGTGCCTCCAAAGACTACTTTGCAATTTCCTTATGGTGACTGAATTACGGCTCATGCTAGAAGAATGGAGCAAAAGCATGTTTTCTCAGCAGGTGTGAAGTTATGCCCTTGTGAAAGAGGGAAGTGTCCAGCGTCTGGAGTCACCCCTTTTGGTCAGTGTGTCCCTTATGGCATTGGCCAGATACATTTTACCATTAGAAGATGTGGCCTTCAAGGAAGTGCTAATTTTTGTTCATAGAAGAAGCTTAAATTGACAGCAGGGTTCTGTGATTGTGGACAGTCTGACTTCCTACCTTAACCACTTGCCGACCGCCACACTACTATATACTGCGGCAGTCAGCCCCCTTCAGGCAAAGCGATGTATCAGTACATCGCTCGCTTCTGCCACTCTGGGGCGTGCTCCCGTGCACCCCCGGCCCCGCTGATGATCTGATTGGGTTCAGAACCGATCAGTCATCAGGTCCAGGCCAATGATTTTTGGCCTGGACCTGTTGATCGGTCCTGCCCAATCAGATACTGACCTGTGCCTGTGTCATGTAAACACAGGCACTGAAAAGATCTGCTCTCTCCTACCCAAATCCTTTTGGATTCATCGAGTGGAGAGAGCGGATCTCAACTGTGAGTACTGCACCAATCACCCACACACACACGTAGATAGGCACATTTAACCCCTGATCGTCCCCCCGTTAACCCCTACACCCCCTGTCACAACACACACTGTATACAGTATATAGCATTTTCCTATATACCCATAAAAGTGTGACTTGTGAACAGGTTTAGCACTTGCGACCCTTCCTTTTATACTTAGGATACCCGCCACCCCCCACACCCAATAAAGATTTAACCCCCTAATCACCCCTAGTTAACCCCTTCCCCCCATCACATTGCACACTAATATACAGGTAATATAGTGTTTTACTGTATTTTGTATTAGTGTGATTGTGACTGGAGTTAGCGCTAGCGAATTATTTTCTGTCCCAAGTAGGTTTAGGGTCCCTGCCACCCCCCCCCATAAAGATTTAACCCCCTCCTGATCACCCCCAGTTAACCCCTTCATTGCCCTGTCACAGTGTCACTTTTAATAGTGTACAGTTTTTTTTTCCCTGATCACTATTATTAGTGTCATAGGTGACATTAGTTAGTGTTAGCGTCAGTCTAAGATAGCGCAGATCCCCGGCACATAGTTAGAAATAACCCCTTGATTACCACACACACACACACACACACACACACAAACACTTCCATTACTAGTATAGTGTTTGAACAGATCAATATCTGATCAGAACTATACTAGTGTCCCCATAGTTTAGGGTTCCCAAAACGCGGTGTTTGCACGATCAGCACTGATTCCTGCCAGCACCTGCGTTTTACCCCTCCGCCCAGCCCACCCCACCCAGGCAAGTGTAGTAATCAATAGATTGCTGTCACTTACAAAAAAACACAAAACACACAAAACCGCTGTGTTAGCAGAGTCAGCCTGATCCCTGCTAGCATTAGCAGTTTTTTTTTGGTAGCGGTTAAAATAGTCCTTGACAACCGGGTGCTTTTTTGTACCTGTGAGTTACACTACTGTACCGGTAAATTTAGTTGGTAAAATGTCAAAACAGTGGTACAGTAGTGCAGAGGCTTACAGTATACTGACCATGTCAGATGAGAGCGATGGGGAAGCCTCACTGGCAGAATCGGGGTCAGAATACGAACCTGAAGAGAGCAGCGGCTCCCTGACAGACAGCTCTGACAAAGGATGGGTCCCTGTTAGATCCAGGCGTACCCGACCCCATTCTGGAGGTGCAGAGATCACGGCAGGCTCGTATGGAGCAGAGTGTCGGTACTAGTGCCGCTCAGCCTTCTGGTGACCTGGCAAGCACCAGCGGCCTAGTAAAACCAGCACTGCAGTAACACTTGGTGATGTGGCGAGTCCCATAAGTGCAGTTGAAGCTGGTGCGGTGGCTAGCACAAGTAGTGGCTCGCAGCCACCGCATGTTTACTCTACTGGCCCGTAGAGCCCATAGTGCCCTCCCTGATGCGCTGGCATATCCTGATTGGCAACCCACTGATACTACAGCGCCCGTACTTACCCCCCATTCACTGGCCAACCTAGAATTTACGTGAAAACAGCCGATTTTCCGCCCCTGAATTTTTTTAAGCTGTTCTTCACGGAAGATCTTTTCAGATCTATTGTGGACCAATCAAATTTATACGCTGGTCAATTCATCGCCGCCAACCCAAATTCGCCCCTAGCCAGACAATTCGGCTGGAAACCTATAACGGTTTCCGATTTTAAAACCTTTCTGGGCCTTTCCTTCAACATGGGCATAACCAAAAAGAGTGAATTGCGGCTATATTGGTCCGTTAGCCCAATTCACCATATGCGATTTATGCTTTTTAACGACAATGAAATCTGTCATCGTCGGGGAGACCCTGAATATGATCGGCTCCACAAAATTTGGCTCCTCGTAGACCACTTTAATCAGCGATTTGCAGCCTTGTTGACCCCCAACAAGTTGTTTGCGATGACGAGGCCCTGATTAAGTTTACTGGCCGTCTTGCTATGAAACTGTATCTCCCCAGCAAGCGTGCCAGATGCGGGGTAAAGCTGTATAAGCTCTGTGACAGGGCCACAGGCTATACAGTTAGTTTCCGTGTCTACGAGGGAAAAGGTAGCTCTGTGGATCCCCCCAACTGCCCAGACTACATAGGGAGCAGCGGCAAGATAGTTTGGGACTTGGTGTCACCCTTATCCGGAAAGGGGTACCATTTGTACGTGGACAATTTTTATTCAAGCGTGACACTATTTTGTCACCTTCTCGGATTACAAATTGGCGCATGTGGCACAGTGCGACCTAATTGCCGGGGCTTCCCCCAACAGCTTGTAAATTACCGTCTTAGTCGGGGGGAGAGAGCCTGCTTGAAAAGGACAAATTGCTTGCAGGGAAGTAGAGGGATACACTGAATGTTTTCGTTCTGTCCTCCCTTCACGCAGACACGACAGTCCAAATTACTACGGCAACTGGCGTTATGGAGAAACCCCTCTGTGTCCACGACTATAACCTTAATATGGGAGGGGTGACCTTAACAATCAGCTTTTGGCGCCGTACTTAGTTGCCCGTAAAGCCAGATGCTGGTACAAAAAAAGTGTTGGTTTATTCCAATTCGCTTTGCTGAACTCCTTTGTACTATACAGGGCGTCAGGACGAACTGGATCCTTCCGAGAATTGCAGGAAGAGATCATCAATGCCTACCTGTACCCGGGAGGTGTTCCTGCCAACTTCCCTTTCCAGATGCAGTGAGCCGGCTGCATGAGAGGCATTTTTCACATGTCCTCCCGAGTACCCCTACCCAAAGACGCCCCCAAAGAAGATGTCGTGTCTGTAGCAGGCGCGGATTTAGGCGTGACACCCGTTATTATTGTCCCACCTGTCCTTACCAACCTGGTCTCTGCATCGGGGAATGTTTTGAGCGCTACCACACACTAGTGGAGTTTTATTGTAGGGTACAGCACAACACAATGTAGAAGGGCACACTAACACAGGGTCTCGAAAGATGTTCGATGGCTATCGACATTTTGAGAGACCCTAAGCTGGAAAGTTGCAGTTCACAAAAAGTGTAAAAAAAAAAATACAATTTTTTTTTTTTAAAAAGTTAAAAAAAAAAAAAAAAAAAGCCAAAAACAGTTGTCTCGGTTATTTTTATGTTCTTCTACTCTTGCTACTGTATTTTTACTGTACTTTGTTTGTTTTTCTTTCTTTTGTTAACCGGTTTCCCTTGCAGGTACTCGTCGGCTGCCACACTGATCTTATATATTCTGACACAAACAGCGTTTGCTCTCAGCATATATGGATACCTCTGATGGCAGCGCTGTGGTAGGTTGATTTCACCACTGCAGTTAAAATACCTTTAGGTATACGTGGAATATTGTCATGTATACCGCCATTAAATAAGTGGGTTTGGATGTTTGGGCGGTTAATGGTGTGTATACTACACAATTTTCCTGTGGAGATTTCTGTTAGGTTCTCTTTTTTCGTTCAGCCCACAGGCTGCATGAAAAAAAAAAAAAAAAACCTACTCTATATGCCAAATATGGACCAGCAATGTACTGGTACGTTGCTCGACTTTAAGTGGCTATACCAGGATAATGCCTGCAGATTTAGGCATCATCTTGGTATTGTTTTTTACAGCCAGCGGATGGCTTACATGAAAAAGTAATCCTAGTGGACAATTGGCCGCTAGACTGCTTTTACAAGCAGTTGTAGGGGAAACCACCCCCACCCGCAAGCGTTGGTCTAGTGTCATATGTAAACCGCAATTGCAGCATGCATGTGAGGTATCGCCGCGAACGCCAGGTCGAGGGCAGTAATTCTTGCAGTAGACCTCCTCTGTAAGTCTAAAGTGGTAACCTATAAAGACTTTTAAAAATGTACCTAGTTTGTTGCCGCTGCACAGGCATGCACAATTTTTAAAGCATGTCATGTTTGGTATCTATGTACTTGGCATAAGATCATCTTTTAAATTTTACCAAACAATTTGGAATTATATAGTGTATTTGTGCGTTAAATTTAAAAAAAAAAATATTTTCTCTTACGTCCTCCGACAGTCGCCCCCACCTCTAAGTCATCACTAGTGGGTATTGACTTCCGCTCCGCAGGAGTAGCTAGGCATAAGACTTAGTCAAAAGAACAAAGACATTTTCATATACACATCCATGGGGGCTGTCCCACTGGTCAATACCCCCCTGCAGTGAACACTCCCAACTAAGTTTGTTTCTGCCTAGCGTCAGGAGTAGTTAGGCTTTCCCTGTGCTGGGGCTTCGGTCTCAGCCTTCTGATCTTTTTATTTTGATTTTCTTTCAAAATGTCAGTTTTTTCTTTATTATGCTAGCTGTTTCTTTTGTCAGCTTTAGTTTTTAGTCGGATCTTCGGATGAAGATGGATTCATGCTGAGCTGGGAATCGGACTGACCGCCCTGGTTCTCCAGGGCATATGGTCAGAGGGACCCCCAGCCCGCCATCGAGCGTTCAGCCATGATTTGTCCTGGCATTATGAATGACCCATCCCTGCTCGCAGCAGGGATGCAGCCGTGAGGTGGCTACCTCACTGGACACATCTGCGATATTGCAGTGTAATGTCCTTGACAAAACGGCATTCCCTGTCAGAGAAGGACAGCGGCTTTCCTCTCTGAGAGGCTCCCCACGCCATCTGGTACAGGTAAGTACTTCTGTGTGGGGCCTCTGTCTGGGGTGGCAGTCCTGTGTTGCTGTGTGTTCCCCATGTCTGTGCCTGTGTGGGGCTCCCTGTGGTGATCCCTGCGGGGGTCTTCTTTATACATGCGCTGCGGTGCGGTGTCACTTCGGTGTGTGTTTGGGGGTGCAGACGTGTGTGTGGTGGCCGCAGCGGGGAAAAACCGTGCGGTCCGCCATCTTTACTTTGGGCAAGCATGTGTGCTTCACTGTGGGCTGATTTACATGCTGTTTTGGCACCATCCGGCGCCATCTTGCGTGTGGCAGAACGATCGTTCCATGCACGTCGGCGGCCATTTTCCCGAAGTCTCCCATTCAGTTCTATGGGCAGCCATTTTTCCTGGGTCATTTGCAGCTTATAGTTCAGCCTCTCATGACCTCACTTCCTTTTCCTCTGAAGCAGCGATCTATGTAGTAACACTCTGTGGGGCTCTGCAGACTCTCTTCCATAACCTTCTGTTTTGTCATTGCTGGCTCAGTTTTCTTCTCCTTTTGGGGGTCTTTGGTCACTGTACATGTAGCGGTGGGCTGCGCACTCCGCAGCTGTTTTAAAGGGACAGTACCCTTTTCTTGCACTGTTATTTTTACCTTGAGCAATGGAATCTCAGGACAGAAAATTCCCTGCAGATCTCGTGGGGGATCCCACTCCTGCTGTGGCTCCTGTTATGCCTGATTTAGCCGCTGTAGTGGCGTCTTTAGTGTCCAAAATGGAGGTGCTGATGGCTGAACGTGCTGCTAGAAAGAGGCCCAGATTATCTGTCTCCTCTGATTCAGATGGTAATATGGCTGCTGCGGCGGACGTGCCCTTTTCAGGGTCTCGCTCATCCTTGGACCCGCTGGGGTCTGAGGGGGAGGTGGAGGGGGTCTCCCCCATTCATGGTACCTAGTTGGTTTAAGTAACTTTATCCCTTTGCACCGGCTACGGAATCACGATGATGTGTGCCTGCACAGGTGGATCACACTGTGGCCGTGTTAAACAAGGCTACCATGATTCCTACTGAGGAGACCCCGGTTTTTTGGGATCCCACGGACAGGAGGTTGGAGTCTCTGGCCCGCCATTCCTACACGGTGGCGGGTTCCTTGCTCAAACCTGTTTTCGCATCCGTTCTGGTGGCGCAGGCGGTGGCTGATTGGACTAAGGTGCTTCGGCGCAACCTCGTGTCTGATTCTGTCCCACCTGCCAGGCTGGATATGGTGGATCAAATTCACCAAGGAGTCATGTATTTGTGCGATGCGGCCTTAAATGAGGCCCCTTTGGTAGCATACCTATCTAGTGTTGCGGTGCTTAACCGTCGACTGATCTGGCTGAAGAGCTGGTTGGCTGACCAGACATCGCTGAAAACAGTTGCTGATTTTCCCTATGCTGGTTCTCGCCTTTTTGGCGAGGCGTTGGATACCTTGGTGAAAGGCGTCACGGGGGGGCAAGAGCACCATGATGCCCCAGAACCAGAAGAGCAAGTCCTTTTGTGGCAAGCGGGGTTCCGCCTCTCTACCTAGTCAAGGTTCCTTTCGTGCCTTTCGGAATCAAACCAAGGGCAAGGGCCAAGGTAGCCAGAAGAAGCCCTGGACGGGTAAACAGAAGTCCGGCAGTGCCGGTGTGGTGGGTCAATCCGCCTCTGCTTGAAGTGGCGCCCTCACCAGTTTCAGGGGTGGGGGGACGTTTGCGCAGTTTCCTCCAACCTTGGCTGCTCCGAATTCCGGACAGGTGGGTTCAGGTAATCATTCGATCAGGGTACAAGATCAAATTCCTTTCCCGGCTGGCAGACAGATTTTTTTTCCCTAAAATCTTCATTTGTCCCCAGGGCGCCTGCAGGACCTGCATCAAGCTGTGCAGGACCTCCTTGCCCAGGGGGTGATTGTCCCGGTGCCTCATCGGGACAGGTTTCGGGGGTTTTATTCCAATCTTTTCACTGTGCCCAGAAAGGAGGGCAAGGTGCATCCTATTCTGGACCTGAAAGCACTGAACTGCTTTGTGCGCGTTCAGAAGTTCTGTATGGAATCTCCCCGTACGGTGGTGGCCTCCATGAGTCCAGGGGAGTTCCTGGCCTCTATAGACCTAAAGGATGCATACCTACACATCCCCATTTTCGAGGGTCACCAGAAGTTCCTTCGGTTCGCAATAGCAGAAGACCACTATCAGTTTGTGGCGTTACCTTTCGGTCTCGCTTTGGCTCCAAGGGTCTTTACCAAAGTGTTGGCGCCTGTTCTGGGCCTGCTAAGGGCACAGGGCATTGCGGTCTTGGGATATCTGGACGATCTCCTTTTAAGATCGAGTGTCAGCCAGGACCTACTGCGCGATCTGTCCATCACAGTACAGACGCTTCAGGAGTTCGGGTGGACCATCAACGTGCAGAAGTTGACTTGTCTCCTTCGGTTCGTCTTCCCTATCTGGGAATGGTTCTGGACTCTGCTCAAGCAAAGGTATTCTTGCCGGACTTTACAGGACGGGATCAGATCCCTCTGGGACAGGCCGTCCTCGTCACTCAGGACCTGCATGCGGTCCCTGGGGTTGATGGTGTCAGCCTTTGAGGCGATACCTTTTGCTCAGTTCCACACACGGTCTCTTCAAGCGGAGATCCTCGCCAGGTGGGTCAGCCTGCCACAGTCCTTGGATCTGAGTGTCTCATTGAGTCGCCGGACCGGAATGGATCTTCTGTGGTGGCTCCGGTCCCCGGCTGTGTCGGAAGGGAAGTCTTTCCGTCCGCTGCTGTTTACGGTGATTACCACGGATGCCAGCCTGTCGGGCTGGGGTGGAGTCCTGGGGACCCTGTCTGCTCAGGGCACTTGGTCGGGGGAGGAATCCTCTCTTCTGATCAATGTATTGGAATTAAGAGCGCTCAAACTCGGTCTCTTTCAGTGGTCGGATCAACTTCGGGGCTGTCCGGTTTGGGTACAGACGGACAATGCTACCGCGGTGGTTTACATCAACCACCAAGGGGGCACCAGGAGTGCCCGGGCGGCCCGGGAGGTGACAGACATTCTGTCCTGGGCCGAGACTCATGTCTCGGCGATTTCAGCAGTTCACATTCCGGGTGTGGAGCATTGGCAGGCTGACTCTGAGCCGCCAGACCCTGGACCAGGGGGAATGGTCCCTACAGCCTCCATGGGACTTGAACTTAGTTCTGTCCATATTACAGCGTTCTCCCTTTGAAAACATCCAGGAGATATCGTTGCCTCTGCTGTCTAAGAAGGTTTTTTTAGTGGCGATCATTTCGGCTCGCAGAGTATCGGAGTTGGCGGCGTTGTCTTGCCGCTCTCCTTACTTGGTAATTCACAAGGATAAGGTGGTCTTGCGACCACACCCATCTTTTCTTACTAAGGTGGTCTCTGAGTTCCACCTTAATGAGGACATAGTCCTGCCTTCGCTTTGTACGAAGCCTAAACACCCCAAGGAGGTTGCATTGCATTCCTTGGATGTTGTCAGGGCGATCAGGGTTTACCTGTCGTCCACTGAATCCTTTCGGAAGACTGATTTCCTCTTTGTCCTTCCTGAGGGACCTTGGAAGGGCATGGCTGCGTCTGCAGCGACCATTGCCAAATGGATCAGACAGACCATTGAACAGGCCTATGCTTTGAAGGAACGGGTTCCACCATTCCCTGTTAAGGCACACTCTACCAGATCTTTGAGTGCGTCCTGGGCCTACTGGCATTGAGCCTCGGTGGCCCAGGTGTGCAAGGCTGCGACTTGGTCGTCAGTGCACACCTTTTCAAAATTCTAGAAGGTAGAGGTTCTTGCATCAGCTGATGCCTCCTTTGGCCGCAAAGTTCTCAGTGCGGCAGTGTCATGAGGGACCCTTGTTTTGTTGTGGGTCCCTGACTGTTGGTGTTGTTTATTCTCTGGGTTATTTGCTTTCCTGGGCTGTTGCTCCTGTTGAGCCTTTTCTGTTGCCCAGAAGGTACTCTTACTGTGCGTGTAAGATTCCTTTCTCTGATGTGGGTACTGCTTTGCCTTTTCTACGGTTGCGTCTCCCACCCCTCATGTCTACACTGCTTTGGGACATCCCACTAGTGGCGACTGTCGAAGAGAAAACGTAATTTTTGTAAAATCTTACCTGTAAAATTCCTTTCTGTGAGTCATCCGACAGTCGCCGCCCCCGCCCCTCTTTTGGGGTTTTTTCTTGTACGCTTACTGCTATGCTACCAAACTGAGATGGGAGTGTTCACTGCAGGGGGGTATTGACCAGTGGGACAGCCCCCATGGGTGTGTATATGCAAATGTCTTTGTTCTTTTGACTAAGTCTTATGCCTAGCTACTCCTGCGGAGCGGAATTCAATACCCACTAGTGATGACTTAGAGGTGGTGGCGACTGTCGGAGGACTCGGAGAAAGGAATTTTACAGGTAAGATTTTACAAAAATTCATTTTTTTTCGATGTAGAAGCAGCCACGGGGCAGAGTAAGATACACTACCCCGGCTGTTCTACAATTGGCGTAGTGTTTGGGTTTGTATGGTTTGCCATTGGGTCTTATTCTTGTGTTGATGCCCATATATTGGCAATATGGGCATCCGCCATAATGAAAAGTGCCTGGCCGTTGAATATTAATTTTGCATTTTTGTATTCATTAATATCTGTTACACAGGATATTTAATATATTATATAGGCACTATTATATTATATACTTGATTTATTGATGGTGATATATTTCACATACGTTTTATGCTAGTCACATCATTTTGCGCTGTTTGTTTTGTAATATGACTTTGAGCAGATGCCAATATTTATGTATGATTTTCTTTACTTGGTCGAGTGTATTTGGTAATGGTCTGTCAGATTGAGGGTTGTGTGGTTTTTTTGGTGTTTTTTTTTTTTTTATTTTGGGCCTTGTTTTTGTAATGGCATGTCTGAAAGCTTTTTTCAGGCAAGTACTGGTATAGCCAAGTTTAACCACATCTGGAGAGGAAGGATTTGCCCCCTTAATGACCAGGCCATATTTTGCCATTCGGCACTGTGTTATTTTAACTGACAATTGCGCAGTCGTGCGACGCTGTACCTAAATAGAATTGATGTCCTTTTTTTCCCCACAAACAGAGCTTTCTTTTGGTGGTATTTGATCACCTGTGCGTTTTTTTTAGCGATATAAACAAAGAAAGAGCGACAATTCTGGGGGAAAAAAAAAAAAACACAGTATTTTTCACTTTCTGCTATATAACATTTCCAAATTTTTTTTAAAAAATTTAAGATTTTAGGCCAATTTATTTTCTGCTACTTATTTTTGGTAAAAGGGAAGGGGTTAACACTGGGTGATCAAGGGGTTAAATGTGTGCCTAGGGGCATGTTTCTAACTGTGGGGGGGGGGGGGGCATGGCTTGTGACATGATCAGAGACCTGTGTTCCTATATAGAAGGATCACAGGAGCTCTGTGATCCAGGGAGGAGACCGGTCAACTGTGTTTACAACAGCTGACCGTTCTTCTCTCAGCGGTGAACGATCGCGGGTTTCAGGCGGCAGTCGGAGCTGCCTGCCCCGTGCATCGGAGTCCCTGCTGACGAGCGGAAGCATGCGGATCGGCTGCCTGCCACAGTAGAACTGCGCGGGCGGTCGGCAACCGGTTAAGGAGTCAGTCTTTCAACTTGTCAACTTCAATTTTGAATGTAAGGTCGCCTGTACAGTTTCTGCGAATCCGAAGATATTAGCTGTACGAAATGGATTTTAGCAGTGGTAGGGGATGTGAGCTGGTGGCATAAAGAATGGTATTGCCTGCTGTGGGTTTGCGATATATGGAACTAGTTAATGAACCTGTTGAGTCTTTTCGGATGGTCACATCCAGGAAGTTGATCGTTTCTTGGTGGAAGGACATTGTGAAGGATAGATTGAAATGATTTTTGTTCATTTTAGTTACGCATTGTTGTAACAAATCGGTGGGTCCAGTCCATATGATAAAAATATCTATATATCTATGCCATATTAGAATGTGGTCAGTGATGGGAGTGAGTGTGTCGTCTGAGAGAAAGGAGCATGTCCACTCCCCCAGGTACAGATTGGCGTAAGATGGGGCACATCCAGTTCCTATCGCTACGCCCTGTACCTGGAGGTAGTTGGAGCCATCGAAAGAAAAAGCATTGTGGGTAAGAATGTGCTCTAATGAACTCATTTAAAGCAACTTGATCTAAGTTGGATTGGGACAGAATGTGTCTGATAACCGAGACGCCTTGTTGGTGTGGAATGGAGCTATAAAGAGCTTCAACAACAATGGCTACCAACAGGGTGTCGGGGTACCGACAAACTGTCAATGATTTGAAGTAGATGGATGGTATCCCTAATGTAGCAGGGGAGATTCTCAACAAAAGGTCTTGGCTTTTAATCAATGAGCTTGCTTAGATTCTCCGATATGCTGCCTCTTCCTGATACAATAGGTCTACCTGGGGGATTTTTTGTGTCTTTATGTATCTTAGGAAGACTGTAAAAAGTGGGAATTTTGGGATGGGTAGTGCGTATAAATTCCAAACATTTTGTCGATTAACGTTGTTTAAATATGCATTGTCTACTAAGCGAATTGTTAATGGAATTTGTAAATGCTGGATTTAGCTATGGGTTGGTACCATTCTGTGTTCTGTAGGATTTTGTTTCACATTAGTTTGTATTGATTATTATGAAGTATTACTATGTTACCACCTTTTGTAGGACGGTTTGATGGTAAGTTGTTATTGGCACATTAGGGTGTCAAGAGCATGTTTGTCTTGGATAGATTGCTAGCAGAAGATGATAATCTAAGTTTATTTATCTCTTGGATTGTCATAGTAAGAAAGGTGTTTAGTTTAGGGTTTTGGTTTAGGGAAGGAAATTTGTCAGACTTTTTCTTACGACTGGTGATGGTTGTTGGTTTCTCCGTTTTGTCGATAAGGTCCAAGCCTTCCTGTTCCTTTTAGTATCAAGGGCATCAAGGGCCACATTCTCCAAAGAGGGATAATGAGTGTCCTTGATGTCTACAGGTTTGGTGTGGAAACTTTTTAGTAAAAGTTTCCTGGTAAAAATTTGAAGATCTTTGATAAGTTCGAATGTATCTGTGTTTGAATCCGGACAAAAACTTAGACCCTTGGTGAGAAGGGTAACTTGGTCTTGGGAAAGAGGGTAGTCAGAGAGGTTGATAATGTTAAGTGAGTCGTCTATTTGCTCATGATAGGATGTTGTGTGGTGTGCTGGTGCCGGAGGGTATAGTACTAAAAAACCTTCAGTGTTAACGTTAGGCATGGCTGTGGTTGTGCCTTTAAAAAAAAAGGGTGCAGTGGATTGCCTAGTGGGGCCTCCTCATGGAATACCTGTTAAGGCGTTCTTGTGAATTCAGAAGAAGGGGGTTGTGATGAAACGTGTGATTGGCTGATGTTTCTTGTGTAGTTTTCCATCGTTGCCTGAGGGTGTCCTTTTCATTTTCTGCGGGTTTTCATTTCATCCATGAGAGTGCTGTGAGGATGAAGAAACAGAAGAATTAAGTGAGGAGTCAAAACCGTAATTGTAATTTGTTTGTAAATTCCTTGTTTCTGTATTGTTCGGGTTTTGAGTTTCTTGATTTGTATTTGTAAGCTTTGTTTGCGAAATGCTAGTTTCTCCAGAATTTAAATTTTTTCATAGTAATGGTTTCCCTCACTATACTGTCAAGGTGGGACTTGATATTTTCCTCTTGGTACTTGTAGTTATGGAGTTATGGTTATACTGCCCCCTACAGGAGTAGGACACTAGGCAGAAAAAAAGTTCCTGGCTACGCCTGTGGGCAGTCCCGGAGGGTACACCCTCTCACTTCCTGCAAAGGATGTCCGTTTTGTATCAAAGCAGTGTCAAAAAGCAACACCATCCAACTCAATATAAAGGGGGCGGGTACTGCGTCCATCAATCGCCCCTGGGGGCGTGCAGTGCAGCGATCGGGGGTGAGACTCGTCCCTCGGACTGAGCCCAACCCCGATCAAGGTAAGCAGCCAATGAAATTGGCTGTTTACCACGTGATCGGCTGTGTCAATCACAGCCGATCACATGAGCGGCTCCAGCGCGAGCCACTCGTTGTCTCTTCAATGCGCGCCGATCGGGGACGAGGCTCATCCCTGATCTAGGTAAAGAGCCAATGAAAATGGCTTTTTACCACGTGACAGGCTGTCAATCACAGCCGGTCACAGAATGTCAACAGAGAACACGGTAACTAGCTGTCACCGTGTTCTCCTCCTCACACACTGATCCTGTGTGAGGAGGAGATTGCGGTAACAGCTAGTTACCAATTACAGGGCACCCCAAGACACACTGATTGCCCCCCCCCCCCAATAAAGAGCACCTGTCACTATCCCATCAAAGTACCTGTCACCAGCCCATCAGAGTACCTGTTACCAGCCCATCAGAGTACCCGAGTACCTGTCACCAGCCCATCAGGTACTCTGATGACAGGTACACGGGTACTCTGCTGGGCTGGTGACAGGTATTCGGGTACTCTGATACCTGTCATGAGAGTGCCCGAGTACCTGTCATGAGAGTGCCCGAGTACCTGTCATGAGAGTGCCCGAGTACCTGTCTCCAGCACAGAGTGCCCGAGTACCTGTCTCCAGCACAGAGTGCCCGAGTACCTGTCTCCAGCACAGAGTGCCCGAGTACCTGTCTCCAGCACAGAGTGCCCGAGTACCTGTCTCCAGCACAGAGTGCCCGAGTACCTGTCTCCAGCACAGAGTGCCCGAGTACCTGTCTCCAGCACAGAGTGCCCGAGTACCTGTCTCCAGCACAGAGTGCCCGAGTACCTGTCTCCAGCACAGAGTGCCCGAGTACCTGTCTCCAGCACAGAGTGCCCGAGTACCTGTCTCCAGCACAGAGTGCCCGAGTACCTGTCTGCACCCTATGAGATTGCCCGAGTACCTGCCTGCACCCCATGAGATTGCCCGAGTACCTGTCTCTAGCCCTTCAGAATACCCATGACATCTCTGAAGCTCATCAGTGTACCTGAGTACCTGTCTGCAGCCCATGCCTCTTAGATTATGTGTTGGGGTGTTTGCTTTCCAAAATCGGGTCATTTTGTGGGGGTTTCCATTGTCTTGGTGTTCCAGGGACTTCAAAAGTGTGATAGGTGGGGGCGCACACTTTCAAAAGTGTGATAGGTGGGGGCGCATGTGCGGCGCAACACTGGAAGGAAGCTTTTAGTTAAAGCTCCGCCGGAGGGGAGAGAGAAAAGCCGATTCCCCGGGGCCAGACCGATAGTTCAGAGCTAATTTCTTATCGCACCCCCGGAGGAACACCTTGTGCATGCCTTCAGCAAAAAAGAACCGCGGCAAGACGCCATAGCATTCTCTTACTACATATTTACTGCGCACTAAGGAGATTACAGGAATGACCAAAGATGGCGCCCAGTATGTCCGGCCGGCAGAGATCGCTTCACCTTCATCTGCTGCATCCAACCCTGAGGGGGACCCATGAGTACTCACACCAGATCACAAAAGCTGACCTGGATGCAAGCCTGTCACTTATGTATGAAAAATTGGCTGATAAAATACAATCTGAGCTGCATAAATCCACCAATCCTCTAACCCAGGAGATTGCAGCGCTTGGAGGCCGCACTGATCTCTTACAGACCAAACATGAGCTCTCCCTGGCCCATAGTGATCTCAGGAAAGACTTTGAAATGCTGGCTGAAAATTATAGTATGCTGCAATCCCAGGTAGAGGACCTTGACAATAGAAACCGCAGAAACAACCTGCACATCAGATGTCTTCCTGAATCCATTCTGGAATTAGCACCTGCTTTATCTAAAATCTTCAAGGATTCATTGCCTGATAAGCCCATGTCTGCCTTCACCTGTGATAGAATTCACAGGGCCTTACACCCTAAACCACCTGCGGATAAACCCCCTAGAGATGTGGTTTTGTGCCTTAAGGACTTCCTTGTTAAAGAGGACATACTGCGTGCTTCCAGAAATACCCCCAACATCATGGTGGATGGCGCGAAGATACAAATTTTTCCTGACCTATCTCAGGCCACGCTTGAAAAACGCTGTAAGATGAAGGAAGTCACTTTGGTGTTGCAGTCTGCTCGCATCTGTTATAGATGGGGTTTCCCCTTCAAGCTCACTGTTCCCCATAATGGCTCGGTTTATGTGGTATATAACATCAATGAGGGTAAAGAATTATTAATTAAACTAGGCCTAATTGAAGCGGACCCGGACATTCGCCAGCAAGCCACCCCTAGACCCTCACCTATTTGGGCCACCCCAGCCACAAGGAGAGATCAGCGAAGATGCAGACAGCCCTTTAGAGACGGCTCATTCTAATGGATGAGAGAGAACTTTTGTGTTTTTTTTTTTTTTTTTTACATTTTATTTTTAATTTTGTTTTAGAATGTGCCCACAGGCTATAGCCTTGCAAGTTCTAGAACAATGCTCCCGCAGGTTGTTAGACCATGGCATAGTTTTATAAGAACTGACAGAGTGCGGGAAACTTTTTTTTTTTTTTTTTCTGACTCCAGTTCCCCCTGGGGATTTAGGGTCTTATGCTTCCTTTACTTATTTTTTTTTTTTATATAACTAAATTTTTTCCATAACCATTATATCCTTTACTCATATGCTACTATCTTGAAATATTGTGTATTTGGGTTAAAATTAAAAAATTTATTTGAGATAAGGCTTTTTCTCTCGAACCCCCCCCCCCCCCCCCCCCCCCCCCCCGTTGGTTTGTCCCCCTATTGCCACACTTGGATGTCTCGTGCTATACCTCTACAGTGGTTTCACAGTGTACCATTGTTTTCTTCGAGGTGTGGTCCGGGACCTCGAGTTCGGCTGATGGGCTTGACTGCCCAAAGCAGTTTGTTTGATGGGTTTACGTTTTCTCCCCATCCCCCTGGTAACACTAGTTGTTGCTAAGCTTTTCCACAATCTTTTGTTCTTTTTTTGAAAGTCAACCATATTTACACTCTTGATTATATTTTTTTTTTATGCTACACTCTCACAAATGTGCATTGTCATTTACATGATATAATGCTTGTAAGTTTAAGGTACACGTTATGAGACTTGAATGGTTCTATTACCCCCTTTACAAATTTATTAACTCAGGGCCTGACCTGAGTGTGTTCCCTGGGCCCTCTGGGGTAATCTCTAGCTATGTGACCTTTTAAATGTGATACCTTTTTGTTTTCTCTATTCACTTTTGATGAAAAGATATGGGTCTGAAAATCCTCTCACATAACGTTCAGGTGTTTAACTCCCCTTATAAAAGACATAAGGCCTTTAAACATTATAAAAGACTGGGGGCTGATGTGATTCTGCTTCAGGAGACGCACTTTGCTGCTGACAAACATCCAAATTATTTCAATAAATCATATGAACAATTTAGATGCTCCACGTTTAATAATAAAACGAGGGGTAGCTATCTTCGCAATAATGTCATTTTTGATATTTCTTCCTCTTATACAGACCCTGAAAGCCGTTTTAAAATTCTGAAAGGGCGCATATGTGGCAAATATATTACCATTGCTTCTTTATATGCACCAAACGAGTCCCATGCGTCCTTTTTGAAACATTTTTTTAAATCCTTAACAGATTTCAGTCCCCTCGTATGATTGTTGGTGGGGATTTCAATCTGACATCTAACCCGGTATTGGACAGAAGCAGGATTGCATCATTCTCTAAGGCCTTCCCTAAATCCTTAACAAAGTCCCTTAGTGACTCACAGTTGGTTGATACTTGGCAGGCCCACAACATTGGTGTAAAAACATATACATTTTATTCTCATCCACATGATAGTTATGCTAGACTTGACTATATCTTCAGCACCCCTATCCTATTAGCTAACTCCTCAAATGCAGACATTCATGTTTTTCCCTGGTCTGATCATCAAATAGTCACATTCTCCGCATCCAATATTGGCATGGAGAGGTCTTCATATAGCTGGCGGATTAATGACTCTATGCTCAACAACCCTTCAATTTTCGTCCCAGGTTTCCACGGCCCTGAAAGAATATTTTGTTTTAAATGTTGACCATAACTTGCTCCAGTCTACAATCTGGTCTGCTCATAAGGCTGTTATCAGAGGTAGATTGATAGCTCTGGCCTCAGCCACAAATAGAGCTAGGTTGGAGGATATAAGAGCTCTAACAAGGGAGCTAGATCGTCTTTATAACCTTCAGAGTGAAACTCCCTCGGCACTTATGTCGGAGCAGATCTCGTCCAGGCGTAAGGCCTTGGATGAGGTCCTCTCCAGTGATATTGAAAAGGCACTGAGGTGGTCCAAGGCCAAATTTATGCTTAACAGCAATTCATATTCCATGATATTCGCAAGGAAACTCTCGCAATCAATAAAACTATAAACTTAGAAGACCTGATGGTAAAAGAGTTTCCCACCCAAAGAAAGTTCTGTCGGTTTTTACAGAGTTTTATAAATCCCTATTGTCAGAGTCCTCAGATTTCTCTAGGGCCCATATGGACGCTTGGCTGGAGGGTTTGTCTATCCCTTCACTAACTGACAATCAAAGGGAGGATATTAATTCCCCATGCACAGAGGAGGAGATCTTGGGTATCATGAAATCTTTTAAATCATCCACAGCTCCGGGCCCAGATGGTTTTTCTACCTTGTACTTCAAGACCTTCTCCTCTCTGCTAGTCCCACATTTGAATAAATTATTTAATTTCGTCCTCCAAGGTAGTAGTTTCCCTGACGAGATGCTCCTAGCAAATATGTGTTTGCTTCCTAAACCTAATAAAGGCCATTCTCTCCCCCAAAATTTCAGACCAATTTCGGTCATGACTAATGATTTGAAGTTATTCGGTCGATTTTTAGCAAATAGACTTTCTAAATGTATTCCCTCTTTAATCAACCCTGATCAGACAGGCTTTATTCCAAATAGACAACTCACGGACAACATCAGACTGTTCACGAACATAATTCAAGATGCTAATATACAAAAACACCCTACTTGTTAAGTTAGCCTTGATATTCATAAAGCATTTGACAGTGTTAGCTGGTCTTACCTTGATTTTCTACTCCCAAAATTTGGCCTAGGGGATAGTTTCCTGCAGGAATTTAGGGCCCTATATAATTCCCCCCCCCAACTAGGGTCCGCATCCCCGGATGCAACTCGGACTTTTTCCGTCTCAAGCGTGGCACCAGATAGGGCTGTCCCCTCTCGCCCTTCCTTTTTGCGCTAGCCATAGAACCCCTGGCTTGCGCCATTAGAAAAAATAAGTTCATTAAGGGTTATTGTAAGGGGGATAAAGAATTTAAACTTAGCCTATATGCGGACGATGTCCTTCTATTCCTGTCTGAACCGCATATTTCTATACCTCCAATTGCTGATTGAACTAGAGTCTTTCCATAAAATTTCAGGCTTAGGCTCCATGTACACGGGACGTTAGAAAAAACGTGCTGCAAAGCTAGTCCTGACGCCGGGAAAAAGCAGCTGTTAAACATGCTTTCAGTAGCTTTTTCCATTTGCGTTATTGCACGTTTGGCCACGTTGCTTTTTGCAGCGTTTTTTCTGCCTCCATTCAAAATCAATGGTTCCCTATGGGAGCCTATTGATTTGAATGGAAATCGCACCGACTTGCACGACTTGCTCTGTGAGAATCTTGAGGGGGAACTCCGCGCCAAAAATGGGAAAAAAACTGCGTGGGGGTCCCAGTGTTTTTTCTGCCTCCATTCAAAATCAATGGTTCCCTATGGGAACATCCTGATCCGACTTACGGTGCGACTTCCATTCAAATCAATAGGCTCCCATAGGGAACCATTGATTTTGAATGGAAGAAAAAAAACTTATAACGTGGCTGAACGTACGTTCATCACGTTCTGCATTTGAAACGCCGGGAAACACACGTTCGAACGCAAATAATTGCGTTCCACAAATGTCCCTGAACTCAACTGCCTGTAAATGACTGTAAATGACCCTGTGTACATGGACAGATAAGATAAATTGTAGATGGGTTCAGGGGCTTCTGAAAAAAACGCCCAACTGCTCCTAAACGGCCATTTACAACGTCCCGTGTACATGGAGCCTTAGGTGTTAATATTCCTAAATGCTCAATAATGCCCTTGAATCTCCCTAATTGGCTGCAGGTCTCATTAAGAGAAAGCTTCTCGTTCACATGGTGCACAAAATCATTTAGATTTCTGGGCGTCTTGATCACACCACACTTTGAATCATTGTTTTTTTTTTTTTCCCCTCCCCTGTTTAAAAACATTAGGAACCTGCTGCATTCTTGGTCCTCATTCTTTATATCTTTTCTAGGAAGGATAACGGCAATAAAGATGATTATTCTGCCAAAAATGTTGTTTTTTTAGGGCTCTCCCCATTAATGTTCCCTTGTGTCACATTTCTTCTATTCAAAGGGATCTGTCTGGATTTGTTTGGAATGGTAGGAGGCCTCGATGTAATAAGCATGTTATTCATGCACCCATCTCAAAGGGTGGCCTGGGTATCCCGGATTTTTGGGCTTACTACCTTTCTGCCAAGTTCACTCAGATTGCACAATGGCATTCCAGCAAAGTTGATATCCCTTGGTTAATTTTTGAACAAAACTCATCTACCCCCTTTTTCTCCACTCTTTTATGGTGTGGAGACAATAGCTCTAGACATATTGTCCAATCCAATAAAATAGCGAGTCGACTTTTTCAGATCTGGTCCAAGTTCAAGGACAAGTTTAACTTGGTTTCAGTGGTCCCTCCTCTATTCTCCTTTCTTGGTGTTTTGAATTCCCCATCATTCCCCCTAGATAGACATGACCTGGAGCAGTGGATTACTAGAGGCCTGATACCACTTAAAGCATTATCCTTCAACTCATTCTGCTCCTTCGATCAACTTCAGTCCCTGCATGGATTACCGAGTTATGAATCGGAGACCTACATTATTGTCAAAAACTTGTTCACATCCCTTGGTTTCCTTTCTCTTCACCACATACTCCATTTGAGGTCATCTGCTACTCCTCCCCTAGGGGTAGGGGTCTTATCTCAACCCTTTATCGACACCTCAGTGATTCTCCGCTCACGGAGAAATATAAATACATGTTGAACTGGGAGGTGGACCTAGATTGCACTTTCTATGTTTTGGACTGGCAGAGTATGCTGTGTAATCTTCACAGGTGCACCTGGTCTTCGTCAAGTAGAGAAACTCCCCTTAAACTCTTTATCAGATGGTATATGACCCCAAAAATTATCCACTCATTTTACAATTCCGTTCCTCCTACTTACTTCAGGGGATGCCCCGATAAAGGCACCTTGCTCCATCTTTTTTGGAACTGCAAGCACTTGTCGGAGATCTGGAATCAGGATAAACTTAAAATTACACAACTTTCTGATGCAACCATAAATATTACGCCAAATATTTGCCTTCTTTTCGCCAATATTCCAGATATTCCCTCCCCACTATCTAGATTGTTGCACACTCTGTTTAGTGCAATTCATTGGATGATTGCACTGAATTGGAGATCATCTAACATTTTGTGGTCCCAAGTCATATCCAGAATGCATGCTCTTAAACTTTCAGAACGTATTTTTCAATCTTTGAATGGTTCAATGCAGGTTTACCATGATAAATGGGACGTTTGGGTCGAATGTTCCTCCTCTACACGTTAAACACCTTTTGTTGTTTTTGGATTTCTCCTTCTTTGCTCTTATCAATGACCAATGTCCTATAATTCAGTCTCTATTATGTTTATCTGTATTACATTGTATCCCAATTGATTTTTTTTCATGTACTTACCATGCCTTGCTGTATTTTTAACTCAATTCTGTATGTTTTTTTTATATTTAACTTTCCGAATAAAAGTTTTTGTAAACAAAAAATAAGTGTGATAGGTTGTAATGAAATGATGTGTAATTTATGCTCCTAGAACACCTGACGGTGCTCCTTGCATGTTGGGCCTCTGTATGTGGCTATGCTGGGACAAAGTCCCACATATGTGGTATCGCCATACTCAGGAGGAGTAGTAGAATGTATTTTGGTTGTCATTTGCTATGTACATGCTATGTGTTAGAAATATCTTATGAATTGACAACTTTGTGTAAAAAAAGAAAAAAAAATGTGATTTCATTTTCTTTCCACATTCCAAAAACTTTTGGAAAAAAATGACATGTTCAAAAGAGTCATTATGCCTCATAGAATATATATTGGGGTGTTTGCTTTCCAAAATAGTGTCATTTTGGTTAATTCCCTTGTCCTGGTGGTCCAGGGCCTTCAAAAGTGTAATAGGTCGTTAGGAAATTATATGTGTAATTTATGCTCCTAGAACACCTGACGGTGCTCCTTGCATGTTGTGCCTCTGTATGTGGCCAAGCTGTGTAATCACACATGTGGTATCGCCATACTCAGGAGGAGTAACAGAATGTATTTTGGGGTGTAATTGCAAGAATGCATATACTGTGTGTGAGAAATAACTTATGACAATGTTGTGTAAAAAAAAATAAATTAATTATTTCTTAATTTTCCCAAGAATTGTGAGAAAAAATTACAACTTCAAAAAACTCACCATGCCTCTTACTACATACTCTGGAATGTCTACTTTCCAAAAAGGGGTAATTTGGGGGGTATTTGTACTGCCCTGACATTTCAGGGCCTCAAGAAATGAGATAGGCCGTCGGTACATCAGTTGTGATCAATTTTCAATGATTCGCACCATTGTTTGTAGACTCTAACTTTCACACAGACTAAATAATAACCACTAATTTGGGTTATTTTTACCAAAGATATGTAGAGGTATAAATTTTGGCCCAAATTTATGAAAAAAAATTACTTATTCGCAAAATTTTATAATAGAAACTAAAACAAAATGTGTTTTTTTCAAAATGTTCGCTCTTTTTTCACTTATATCGCAAAAAACCCAGTGCTGAGTAAATACTACCAAAAGAAAGCTCTATTTGTGTGAAAAAATGATAAAACATTTGATTGGGTACAGCTTTGTATGACTGAGTAATTATCATTCAAAGTGTGAGCGCCGAAAGCTGAAAATTGGTCTGGACAGGAAGGGGGTGTAACTGCTCTGTATGATAATGGTTAAGGAGGAATTTCATTTGTTTAAAATACTTTAGCGGCAAGTAGATTGGGGAGTGCCACAGAACATACAGGACTTTAGGCAATAGAACAATTTTTATAAGGTTCACTCTGCCCATGACAACAAGGGGCAGCTTAGACCAAACCTGAGTTTTAGATTTAATTAGAGTAAAAAGGGGTTGGATATTGTCCGAAGGATTTGCTGTAACGTGGACACCTAGATATTTTATACGAGTCACACGTTGTAGGGGTAGATCCGCAGGGGGCATAGAGGTTGGATTAACATCGAGAGGGAGAACCTTAGATTTATCCCAGTTAATTTGCAGACCGGAGAATGTTCCATACTTTTCTATGAGAGAGAGGGCCGTGGCCAGAGATTCCCTAGAATCCGCAAAATATAACAGCGTATCGTCAGCACACATGCTAATATCAGTCAAAGACCCCATGCGCAACCCATGTATACCCGGATGTGCCCTGATGGCTATAGCCAATGGTTCAGCGGCTAGCGCGTAGAGCAGGGGGGAGAGAGGTCACCCCTGCCTAGTTCCCCTGGTGGACGGGAATTTTGCGGATGTCCAACCATTGGCCAGCGCCTTCGCCACTGGCGCACTGTACAGTAGTTGTACCCATTTGATAAAATTCTTACATGAACGTTCCCACAGGAATGGCTCATCCCGAAAAATGGACTGTAGATTGAATTTAATAAAAATGGTAGTGTAGAACATTACCGGATGGACCATGTTCAACCCCCCTAACCGTCTCTGTCGGTACGCGACTTCTCTCTTAATCAGGTTCAGTCTGTTTCCCCATAACAGCAGGAAAAACAGACCACAAACCCACGCATAGAGAGATGCTGGCAACATGCATACGTAGCTGACCTAGAGAAACTCAGGCAACAAGTATGTTTTAATCAGACTAACCCTTTCCCTCAATTACAGCCTCCAGCCTTTCTAGGCTGCCACTTTCTGGGCGGCACCCGATGGTCTACTCTCCCAATTTGGTTTGGGATGCCTAGCACTTTGATTTCCAATTGGGGCACAGGGAAAGCATCCGGCAAGGGAAACTGCACGCCCTCCTTACCCACCCTGAAAACTTCGCTCTTGCCCCAGTTCACAAGTGAACCAGATGCCTCGGAATAGTCCTCGATCTGGGTTTTCACAAAACGGGCCTCCTCCCCACTTGGAGCTACAACCGAGACGTCATCTGCATAGGCGATCAGACTCACCGCCGGGCCCCGGCCACCACCTGGCTCTACTGGAACCCCCCTCAGACGCTCGCAATCTAGCCTCCGAACGAAGGGGTCCACCACAAAAACCTACAGAAGGGGGCTCGACAGCCCTGCCTGACACCAGCGCCCACAGGAAAGGGTGGATCCACCCAGCCATTGACAAGAGGGAAGCTCTCAGCCCCTCTATAAAGCACACAAAGCCAATTGATCACCCGCCCAGGTAGACCATACCTTTCCAGAAGAAGCCAGAGGTACTTGTGGCTAACTCAGTCAAAAGCCTTGGTCTGATACAAACCCAACAAATACCGTCCACACCCGTCAGCCCTACACCTCTTCACAGCCTCTCGGATGCCAAGGACTGCACTAAAGGTGCTGCGGCCCAGAATTGCACAGTGCTGCAAAGCAGACAGTACCCCACCAGCTACTGCTGATAGATGTAAGGCAAAGAACCTTTGCCAACAGCTTCCTATCTGTGGTAATAAGGGCAATAGGGCGCCAATACTCAACTACAGACAGGTCCTTCCCCTTTGATAAAACGATCAGGGCTGACCTCATTGAGGGAGGTAACAGGGCCTCTGCCAAACACTGATTGAAAATCTCTGTCAGATGAGGGGCCAACAGGCCCTTGAAGGTCCGGTATAACTCTGCCGTGAGCCCATCTGGCCCTGACAACTTTTTAGATGACAGAGCCATTTGGCTTTTCCACCTCCGCCACGGATATGTCCTCTGCCAAAGGGGCCTCAGAAGTCAAACTCCTCCCCTAACGGAGTCTCGTTTAAGAACCTCCTGGCCTTCTCATCTAGACGCTGCAGCCCCAGGATGCCGGAAAAGCGTTCTCTGATCTGGACCGGACCATGGCCCCCGAGGTGTCCCTTAGGCCGTGTATGGTCTTCAAACTCGCTGCCATTCCACAACTCCTGTAAGGACCCGGGGAGCAAAAATTCCCTTAATCCCTTTCTCTTTCAAAGATTTTATTGAATTTTAACAATAAAGAAACCATTAACAGTAGTACAGTAGTTAGCCACGAATAATGGAAGGTAACTTACAGAGAACATCACGAGTTAGGACACGTGGAATGAGTATATACTTTATAAACAACATTACAGGTAAAAAGGCTCCTATGGCGGAAGAGCGAAACAGGTGAATATATACCATCAGACAAATGGGGGAAGCCCTCCTGACCTCGAGGCAACCCCAGTGGGATCACCATCTGTTGCCCAGGAAGCCAGGAAAGACTCCACCCGGAAGATCGTTCAGTGGAAACTTGAGGAGCCCGGTAGGCAAGAGCGTAAAACGGGTGTAGAAGTTCACAACAACAGCTTAGTAAATGTGCTAATATACCTAATGACGAGCACATATCAGTGGGAGCGCTTGTGCACAGGTAGGAGATGGATTTAGCACTTTAGAGCAATTCCCTACAGAAATGTAAACGCAGGAGAGCGGGATCATTGGGATTTCTACAAAGGCTACCCATACAAAAGTAGCTACCAACCATTAAGAATAGAGAGGGGATAAAGAAACCAAGAGTTGAAAAGAGACAAAAGGGACAGTAGGAGAGGGTTGCCCAAGGTTCCCAAATAGTCTTGAATTTTTGGTAAGTGTTCAGGAGACTACTAGATAGTTTTTCCTGGGTCATAATCCAGGAGATTTTTCTTTTCAGTAAACTGAAGTAGACCGTGGGGTTCTTCCATGTTTTAGCTATGGTTAATTTTGCTCCTAATAGCATCAAATGAATCAGCCTTTTTTTGGCACTTCAAAGCGTTATCCGGAGCAAAATTTAGGAGGGCTATCTGTGGAGTTTGTGGCACAGACTCCAGTAACCTTGCAAATGAGATGAAAGACCTTGTTCCAGAATCCCCTTATTTTTGGACACTCCCACCATGTGTTGAAGAAAGTGCCTCTGTGAGCGCAACCCCTGAAGCGGAGAGACAAGGGAAAACAGCGGTGCTGCCTTTCCGGAACAAGGTATCATCTTGTTAGGACTTTCAGACTGGCTTCTATTAGTGTGACATTAAAAATCCCCTTATATGCCCGCTGCATAGCTGAGTACCATGTCTCTAGCTCCCAATCCCGAGTTTGATCCTTCTCCCAGGCCAGTGCATAGCTTGGTTTGGGTCTGCTCCCGGATGGTGACTCATGAATAACAGAGATCCCCCCCCCCCCTCTGCTCCATGGCTGAACCACACCACACTTCATAGGCCGTAGCTGTAGGTATAATGGCTTAGTTTTCCAAATGGAGTGTAAAAAGTGTGTCATCTGGTGAAACCTGAATTGTTCTGAATTGGGCAACTTGAGTTTGCCTTTGCAGTAGGAGAGAGTGAGGGGTCCTGAGGGGGTAATAAAGTGGCCAATCCTGTATAGGCCTTTGTCTAGCCACGATTGGAAATCCGTGATATTTAAGCCTGGAGGAAAGCTGCGGTTTTGAAACAGGAGTGATAGTGGGCGTAGAGATGAGGTAAGTTTGGATCGGCCCTTAAGTATATCCCATAGTGCTAAGGAGTGTGAGAGTGTCGGTGCTAAAATGGCAGGTCGGTATTTAGGGAGACACCACATAAGGAAATCAATGGTGTGCAGCGGCACTGCCTGGCGTGCCATGTGCACCCAGTCTGGCTTTGCAGCTCGGGAATAGATGACTGATATCTGTGCCAGTTGGGCAGCTTGATTGTACCATATTAGGTTTGGAACCCCCAGTCCCCCTTTTTTCCGGGATCTAAACAAAAGCCCCTTCCCTAATCTGTGACCTTTTGATCTCCAGATGGGAGGTGAGGCTAGACTGGAAGCGTTTGATATGGTCCCTAACCAGGGGAATGGGTAGGGACCTGAAGTAATAAAGAATCTTCAGTAATAATGTCATTTTCACTGCATGGATCCTTCCCAGCCAGGATAGGGGGAGTTGGGACCAGCTGTGCAAGTCTTGACTTAGTTTCCGGAAAAGAGGTGGATAATTGGCTGCATATAGCCTATCCTATTTCCGTGAGGGAAATACCCAGGTTTGGGATGGAACATTCACTCCAGATGAAGGGAAAGTGAGTCTTAATGCCAGACAATTCCTGTTCTGGAACATTTATATTGAAAGCGTGGGACTTAGACATGTTAATGTGAAGGTGAGATATAGTGCCAATAGATTGCAGGAGTTTATAAATGTTTTGAGGGAGATGAGTGGAGAGGTGACAAAGACGAGCAGATCGTCAGCAAATAGAGCACGTTTGTGAGTGTGCGGGCCACATTGGGCCCCGTGTATATCTGGGTGTGATCTGATCGCTAGAGCCGAAGTTTCCATAGTTATTTCAAACAGGAGGGGCGATAGAGGACACCCCTGATGTGTGCCCCTTGAGATAGGTAGAGGTTCACATTAACAACCTTAAAACTATAAGCTTTTGTACCACAATTTGTTCACCCTAATAAAAAAGTTTGTATACAAAAACTGCACCCTAGCCTCCCGTTTCCAGGATATTTGTGAAGCATGGACCAAATCCCCATTTGTCCAGAAGAGATAATGCCAGGAGATAGTCAAATGCCTTCTGTAAATCAATTGACAGAAGGAGACCTTGGCAGGGCCCTCCCGCCCATCCTGAATGCAACAGCGATATAACATCTATGGCTCGTCTGATTTGGTTAGTGCCTTGTCTTTCCGGAATAAATCCTACTTGATCCTTGTGTATATATTGTGAAATGAATGAGGAGAGCCTATTGGTTAATATATTGGTTAGGATTTTAAGATCATTGTTAATGAGAGAAATTAGGCGGTAATTGCCAACCTCACTGTCGTCTTTTCCTGGTTTGGGGATTACTGTGATAAAGGCTGAGTTGAGAGCTGGATCCAAGCGAGGCGTTTTACGTAGCTCGTTAAAGAAGCGAGCTAAGTAAGGCGCCAGGGCGGGGGAGAAAGCTTTTTAGTAGGGACTGAGAAGCCGTCGGGGGCCCGGTGCAGAGCCCCCCTTCAGTTTTTTGATAACCGATTCAATTTCTTCAGTGGAGATGGAAGCTTCCATCATTGAACTGTGGTGACCATTTAGTTTAGGAATAGGGGTAGAGTCCATTAAGTCGGTCAGTTTAGAGGGAGAGGGAGCTGGACGCGTACTGTAGAGGGATTGATTGTATTTGTGGAATGCTGACATAAGTTTCTTAGGGTTACGTGATTTGGTGCCATCCGAAAGACGAATGGCGGGATGGGTTCGAAGGTGGGGCTTAGGAGACAAACCTGCTGCTAACAAAGATCCCATCCGATCACATTGGGAATAAAACTTGCCACTTTGCCAGATTATATATTTATCTGCTTTGGCTGTCAAAGCTAGGTTAAGTTCCGTCCTGGCTGCATCCAGTTGCGTAATTGAAACTGGTTGCGGTCGGCGTTTGTGACGCCTGGAGAGATCGAGGAATTCCTTTTCTAGCCTGTCTATACCAGCCTTTCTGGCACGTTTCATTTGGGCAGAAATTTGTATGATTTTCCCTCTAATGGTGGCTTTGTGAGCAGCCCAAAGGGTGGTAGAGGTCTCCTGTATCGTTAAGCAAAAAGTATTCCTTGATGTGCATTTCAATCTCCTGGGTTTTGACTGGGTCACTCAGTAAGGATTCATTCAGTCTCCAATAATTGTGTGTGGCGTGGGAAAAGGGTCACTGTAAAAGAAGCATTACCAAAGAATGGTCGGACCAGACCACGTCCTTGATGCATGCTTTGCGTGTTAGGGGGGACTAGCGAGGTTGGTAAGAATATATGGTCAATTCTAGTGTAGGACTGGTGTGGGTGTGAGAAGTGCATGAAGTCCCTTTGAGAGAGATTGAGTTCCCTCCAAATGTCTACCAGGCCTTGGTCATAGACCATCTTAGCTACCTTTTAAGCTGCGTTTGGTGGGTCTTGTGTTTTGCGAGCCTACCGGTCGTTTTTTGTCGATACTCGTATGGAATGCAATATTCGAGTCCCCTCCCCAGATAACGGTTCCGTCAATGAGCGGAGAAAGGGAAGCGAACATAGATCTAAAGAACCTGTATTGTGGTAGATTGGGTGTATAGTAGGAGATAATCCGTTATCCCTTTCAAGGCCCAGGGAGGCAAGACAATCGTACTGGCACTCCCTCAGCTGCTGCTTCAGATCAGAGATCCCCGTCCCTGAGAACCACCAGAGGATAGGAGGGGATCAAGACTCCTATGCAAACCCAGATAGGCACGGTATTTAGAGACTTAACTGAACCTAGAGATCTTCCGGAAGAAACCCTTCAACCTCTTCTTCACTGCCTTCCACCACTCAAGGTGGGAGCAGCATCTCTCAGGGAGCGGGGCTTGTTCCCTCAATCCACACTGCCTGACTGGCAGCAGTCGCTTAAGGGAAGAGGAAGGAACGGAGGGCCGAACACCCAGAGGGACGGGGACAGAGGGAGAATTACAAGCCACCAGGCCAGAGGGGGAGCCAGGGGATTTCGAGCCTCCAGCACCTTAGTACCAACTGACTCGACCCTAGACGGCACAGGAATGTTCGTCCCAGAGCATCTGGGTGCCGGTTTCACAAGTTCCTCCCTCTCATGACCGGCAACCCACACGACCCCCTTAGCCACATCATCCCCTCCTCCAGAGGCATCCGCCTGCCCCCTCCTTGCCCGCTTTTCCTGGGAGGCCGTTTTCCTCCTTACTGCGGGACCTTCCCCCAGGGGAAACCGCACCAGAGACAACATTCACCATCACCACCACTGACTTAGACTCACTGGCCTTATCCTCCTCCGCCCTACTCCCTGACCTGTCATCACCAATCCCCCCCCCCCCCCGCCTGAGCCTCACTCCCCCCTGAGGTCATCTACTAAAGGGGTGCCCCATTTCCCCACAGATGTTACATCCGATCACTGCACATTCTTCTGCGTGGTGACCCAGGCCACCACACCACACATACCAAAGTACGGCACAATCCGCACTGAAGTGCATCGGGCTGCCATATTAAAACAACATAGCTTCAGATGACCCGGGTAAAAGGCAAGAATGCAGTCCCTACCAATAAAGGCACTAGCAGGGATGTGCGCAACCGTCAGCCCCCTCCTATGGAGCTTAACACGGGCCGACCAAGCCCCAGTCCAAATCCCCCGCTTATCCAAGTTCTTCCTGGAGAAGGGGCCAAAAGCTGACCATACCTCCCCTGCCAGGTCATGATGTCCTCAGGGGGCAGAGACTCGTTCCTAACAAGGATGATGACATTCTTAACCCCCTCGTGCCTGGAGAGTACGGTCACATGGAAGTTCTTCAAGGACTCATGACCCTTGACCAGCTCATACTTAGTTCGGAAAAGCTCCATGGCTAAAGGGGACACAAAACTGATATCATATTCGGCCGAGTTGTGGGGGTGAATGACAGCAAACAAGTCTGCCACCCTAAACCCCAAACTCAGGACCAAATCAATCTGGAACACGAGCCCTGGAACTTCACCTGTACCACGTTCCTGCGTCTCCTTTCCGGCCCCCCTACCCCCTTAGAACAAACCCCCGCACCCACCCCGCAGGGGGCTCCAGAAAAACCCGGGAGCCAAATTGACCATATAAATGGTCAATCTTGGCAAAGATGCGTCCCTCCTGCAGAGCAGAGAGAACCTACCCTCCTGAGAAGGGCCCAGAAGTCTGGAAGACCCCCCCCCCCAACTACAGGGGGGGGAACGCCTCGGGAGAAGACCCCCGGCGCACTCCTGGCCCACCCTCCTTCACCGACTAAACCACAGGCACCACCCCCGTACTTGGGCCCTCAGCTGCCCCTCCCACGGCCCCGGAATCTGTCACTATTGCCCCCCTAGTACTGTCACCCATACCTCCCTCTATTGCCACAATATTCAAATCTTCTCTAACAACACAACCGCAACCATGGTCCGCCCTTCACCTTGGTCAGCAGCCCCATCAACCAGAGACCCCGCATTTTCAGCTTAGGCCTCCCAGTCAGCAGGCCAACCAGAGGTGGTGGCATCCTTGCACACAGCAGGAGAACTTTCATCCACTGACGCTGACACCTGCGGCTCCTTCTAATGCAGTCAAGAACTGGACAGTCAGTCTGGAGGACCCACATAACACAGTCCCCCCGATCAGTGACTTGGCCAAGCTGAAGGGACACATGTCCTGATGATAAAACATCACTTCTTCTGTCCATGCTGCTTGCAGCTCTGTCCAGGCTTTCCTAACATTTACAGCACTGTTTAGACCGTCCTACATTCTTTAAGATCCGGTCCGGGATTTCCCCAGCACTTTCCGGTCCTCCAGGCATCTCTCTGGTAGTTCCTGACCCCACTTCCTGTCCTCCAGGCAACTCTATGATCGTTCCTGACATCACTTCCTTTCCAGACAGGACGTGTGGAACCTGGACGTGACTGACACTTGGGATGCGGTCTCCAGCCATGGCCCCCATTTTAGGGCCTTTCTCACCACATTGAGCATCAGCAACCGAGCCCAGCACTCCAGCAACACCGGCAAATGAGGCGGCAGGGGCCAGCAAGCTATCCGGTTTCTCCTCCATACTTCAGCGACATCCAGACCCTCTGCCATCAACTGCATTGGAGATGGTAAGGAAACTCCACCAAGATTATTTATTACAGGCGGGGAGGTAGTGGGCATAGCAGGGGGGACCACTGGCCTCGTAAACCAACGGGGCTGTAGGCATATGTAAATCAGGGGGTCACCACAGAACCTACTTCCACAGGGACCTCCATGGGATCCTGCACCACCTTGGCTGCAGTGACCTCAGCCACATTACTAGCAGGGGATGAGGCAATAACTGTCCCTACCATAGATGAGGAGGTTTCACCTGCAGCACTGCAGGCCTGCTCACCCTTGGTTACCAACACCTCTGCCTCCGGCACACTCCCTTCCCCCAGTTTGTTAGCTCCACAAACCTCGCTACAGATGGGTCTTACCTCCACATTAGCTGCTTGAGATGCAAGCTGGGACCTCCTCACGGACTGGCTGCCCTCAGCGCTGGCCCTCTGCGGCCTTTCAGTTATGGCCGATAGGACGTCTTTCTCACCAGGGCCACCACAGGATAGGTCACCAACAAGATTCCACAGCCCCCGGCATTCATCCTTCATGACCGTGATGTCTTTACTGAGTCCGGCCCTCTTGTTTCTTTCTGATCAGTCCCTCAGAATCCAAAGAGCGCTCAGCCGGGCGATTTTCTCCTCAAAAACACAGGCAACTTTTCTCATTAAACATTTGATTTTCTCTCTCCTTGCCTCCACCTTGGCTTGATTTTCACCCGGCAGTGCCCTAGACAAATCCAGGAGCTATTTCTTGGTGTCCAAAAAGAGACGGTCCTCCAAGGAGAGCTCCAGGTGGCCAGGGGTTATTTCCTCTGATCCAGGCTGAGGGGCCCCCCTGGGCCTGGGCTTGCTGAGGCAATCACAGGCCTAAGATGGAAAGCTCTGAATTTTTCTAGGAGCTCCTGCTGCACACAACCTCTCTCCTCAATGGTTGGACTGTAATCACCACGGATACCAGTCTGTCCGGATGGGGAGGTGTCTTGGGAGTGTGTTTCAAGGTGTCTGGACTTGGGAAGAGTCCAGGTTGCCGATCAACATCCTGGAAATTCGGGCAATCAGACTTTGTCTCAATGGACCAATCGTCTGCAGGGACGCCCTGTGTAGATATAATCGGACAATGTTATGGCTGTGGCATATGTCAATCATCAAGGGGGCACAAAGAGTGCCCCGGTGGCCCGGGAAGTGGCCAGCATCTTGAGGTGGGCAGAATATGTTCCGGCTTTGCACATTCTGGGGGTAGAGAGTTGGCAAGCGGACTATCTCAGTCGGCAGACGTTTGATCCAGGAGAATGGTCTCTTCACCCGGAGCTTTTTCATCAACTATGTCTTTGGTGGGGACCCCTGATGTGGACCTGCTGGCTTCCTGTCTTAACAGGAAGGTGCAGAGGCTTGTTCCAAGGTCTCGGGATCCTCTGGCTGACGCCCTGGTGGCCTTTTGGGGTCAGTATCATCTGATTTACGCCTTTCCTCCGATACAACTTCTGTCGAGACTGCTACGCAGAATCAAGGTAGAAGGGATTCCAGTCATTCTGGTGGCGCCAGACTGGCCTCCACCGGTTTTGGTACGCAGGCCTGGTAAAGCTGTTAGCAGACGTCCCTTGGTCTCAGGGACCAATCTTCTATCCTGCCTAATGGCGTGGCTATTGAAAGCTGGGTGCTGGAAGACAGAGGGCTGTCTGAGTCAGTGATTCCTGCGTTGTTGAAGGCTAGGAAATCTACTCCCAGGAAGGTTTATCATCGAGTTTGAAAGGAGTACATTACTTGGTGTGAGTCACGGGGGTTTTCTCCTTACTCCTTTTCTGTGTCTTGCCTGTTGGGGTTTCTACAATTGGGTGTAGATAAACTTTTAGCTCTGAGCATGGCTGTTGAAAGTCAGGTACTGAACGATAGGGGTCTTTCTGACTCAGTGATCCCCACACTATTGAAGGCCAGGAAGTCTACTTCCAGGAAAGACCTATCATCGTACGTGGAAATCGTACATTTCACGGTGTGAATCGCTAAAAGTGCACTCTCGCTTGTTATCGGTGGACAGGGTTTTGACCTTTCTTCAGAGGGGTTGAAGAGCTTTGGGCACTATCAAGGCCAAGTGTCGGCTTTGGCTAATAATTTCCAACGTCCTTTAGCTACGCATGCCCTAATTCACACTTTTATTCAGGGGGTGCGTCATCTGGCTCCTCTGAGGCGATCCCCTCTGCCTCAGTTTGAGAACATTAGGGAGAATCCCCTGCTCATGTTATCTCAGAATGTTGCATTTTTGGTGGCTACCACTTCTGCTCGCAGAGTGTGTGAATTGGCGGCGTTGTCCTGCCGTTCATCTTATCTGTTGATCCACAGAGATAAGGTGGTACTTCGACCTAATCAGTCGTTCCTTCCTAAGGGGGTTTCTGATTTCCATTTGAATGAAGAAATTGTGCTGCCTTCACTCTGTCCTAAGCCCAAGCATCCCAAGGAAATTGCTTTGCATTCTTTAGATGTGGTTCAGCAATTCGAGTTTACCTGGCGGCTACTGAATCTTTCATGAAATCACTTTTTGTCCTCACGGAATTAAATCTTAAAGGATTGGCTGTGTCTGCTGCGACCATATCCAGATGGATCAGGCAGACAGTGGTTCAGGCTTATTACTAAAGGGGCAGGTTCCTCCTTTCCCTGTAAAGGTGCATTCTACTCAAGCGCTGAGTGCCTTTTTGGGCTTTTCGTCATCAGGCGTCAGTAATGCAAGTTTGCAAGGCGGTAACTTGGTCGTCGGTGCACACATTTACAAAATTCTACAAGGTAGATGTGTAGATATGTTGGTATCTTCAGATGCCTCTTTTGGTCGCAAGGTTTTGCAGGCTGCTGTCTAAAAGAACTTTTTCTAGGTGAGCTCCAGTTGTTCCTGGTTGAGCTCCTTGTTACCTCATTGGCTACCCTTTGCCTTGGAAAATTATGTTCTTCTTTGCGTTGTTTTTTCCCACGCCTCATGTAAATACTGCTTTGGGACGTCCCAATGGTCAAGAAGATATGACGCTGCGTCTGTCAATGAAGGATAGAGAAAACTGTATTTTTGACTTACCGTAAAATCTTATTCTCTGAAGTTCATTGCCAGACGCAGCACCCGCCCCTCTAAATATGAGTGGAATGGTGTTGTCTTAAACACTGCATGCAACGAAACTGAGGGCTGTAGCAGAGTGTGAGGCTATGCCTGCAGGGACTGCCCCATAGGCGTGGTGAAAATTTTTTTCCTGCTTAGTGTCCTACTCCTGTAGGGTGCAGCATAACCCAATGGTCAAGAAGATATGAAGCTGCGTTTGTCAATGAACTTCAGAGAAAACTATTTTACTGTAAGTCAAAAATCCAGTTTGTCTTTAAAATCTTTTTCTCTGAGGTTCACTGATGGATACAGCACCGCCCCTCTTTTGGGGTTGAGTTATTGGTTCTTCTGACACTGCTTGTTACAAACTGGAGTCTTACAGCAGGAAGTGATGGTATACCCTCTGGTACTGTCCCAGGGACGTAGCCAAAAAGGATTCCACCTAGTCCTACTCCTAGAGAGCGAGAGCATAACCGTGTCTGTCAGTGAACCTCAGAGAAAGGGATTGTACGGTAAGAAAAGACAAAAATCTTTTTTTTGTCTTACCGTAAAATCCTTTCCTGAGGTTCACTGATGGGTTGAGTTATTTGTCCTTCTGACACTGCTTGTTACAAACTGAAGTCCTAGAGCAGGAAGTGATGGTATACCCTCTGGGACTGACTCAGGGGCATAACCAAAAAGCTTTCTGCCTAGTCCTTCTCCTGAAGAGAGAGCAGCATAAAGCCCAATTGTCTAGAAGACATGGAGCTGTGTCCGTCGGTGAACCGCAGAGAAAAGGATTTTACGGTAAGACAAAAATCCAGTTTTTTGTCTTACAGTAAAATCCTTTTCTCTGATTGATTGGGTTAATTTTTCTTCTGACACTGCTTGCAACAAAACTAAATACCTATAGCAGAAGTTGGGAGTATACCCCCTGGGACTGCCGTGTAGGCGTGGTAAAGCTTTTTCTTGCCTAGTGTTCTACTCCTGTAGCATAACCCAATGGTCAAAAAGATTCTGGAGCTGTGTCCATCAATGAACATCAGAGAAAAGGAATTCTTGGTAAGACATAAATCCAATTTCTGTGTCACGTACCTGGTAGGTAGAGCCTGAATGTGCGGAGGAAGGCCTCTCTTACACCTCTGACTCCGAGCCCCTGATAGAGTAAACAGGAAGCGCAGAGTGCAGAGTCGCACAAGTGCGGCGGACGTGCAGGCTGCAGGACTGCTGGTAGCGTAGAGTTCCAGACGGAGGCAGGTGTCCTGGGAGTAGTTGGATCAATGCAGCAACTAGGGAGCCTCGAGGAATACTGGAAGGTAAGCAGTCAGACAAGCCGGGTCATACACAGAGAGGTCAGATCAGGTACAAGTGGAGAGACTGGAGAATGGTCAAAGAACAAGCTGGGGTCGGTGCAGGCAGAGAACTGGAGTGGTCAAAGGCAAGCGGGGTCAAGATCTCAGGACCAACACAGGTAACAGGAAGCAGGACTGGCACGGAACGCTGTAGACGAGACAGCACTGATCCTGGGAGCAGATCTAGCTTAAATAGGCCTCTTGATGCTTAACTGTCATCAGGTGCGCAGCACACTCAAATTCACGTGCTGGGGCTTTCACGTTTGCCAATTAGCCAATTACCCAATTAGCTTTGGGAAATTCAAGGGGCAGGACCTTGCCTGCGGTTGCCAACTTGTCTCCTGGCAGGACCTTCCTGACATTCTGCCATAAATGAACCTACATACAGCTGTGAGTGTACCTCATAAAAATGCTTCCTTAGCCTGTCTCAACCCTCCTAAAACTGCTCGTCTGTGGAAGTGGCTTAGGACTAGAGAATAGTAGGTGGAGATGAGAGGTCTCACAATCTCCCAGTTATACACACCCTCCAGCCTCGGCTCAAGAACAAGTACAGCACAGCTGTCTGATATCTTTTTGCCTGTGGGCATGTTTCCTGAGTATATCCAGGGGAATACAAAGGGTCCAGTGACTGTCAGCTCTGCTTATAGCACATGATCTTTGCTAATCCGGAGAAAGCTGGTAGGAAGGGACTAATACTAAAACATCCAAGAAATCCTGCAGCTTAAAGTGACAACGTGGACCAGGAAACATTCTCATTTAAACCTCTGTTAAAGAGGAAGTAAACTCTCATTAAAAAAAATGAGGAAAAAAAAACCTGTAAAGACAAAGGCATAATGAGCTAGTATACATCGCATACTAGCTCATTATGAAATACTTAACAAAGCCCCTGCAGTGCCCCCCGCTCAGCGACAGGGCGGCTGACATGTTCGGCCGTCCTGCTTCCCTGTTCACGTCCTCTGGCCATCTGATTGGCCGGAGGCGTGAATTAAATCATTCCCACGCATGCGTGCGGGAGCCAATAAATATTTTCTGCTTGTCGGGTTTATGCTGTTCAGAAGAATGGGGAAGTTTTCTGGAGAAGGGGATTGCTGCAAGATTCCAAACTAAGCTCAAATGCTTAGTATAGGCAATATCTATTCAACTGTATGATAAAATGAATTTGAGTTTTTCAGGTTTACATCAACTTTAAGACTCTTGAAAATACTATTGCCTGCCATATTCAACTCTGTGGGTTGAATTTCTTTTTTTTACAAAAAACATAGTAAAAAATAAATCCTGCTTAGTTTTTTGTCAGTACACTGCATCAGAGAATTTTACATACTGCATGATGGTTAGAATTTGATGAGGAACATGCCTTGTATAACTCAATGTGTAATAATTTATTTTTATTTTTCTTTTTTTTAACAAAGATGCTAAAGCATTCACTCAATACCGTATATGGAACCTCTGTTGACTGTGAGGATTCAGATTCTGTGTTTGAAAAATTTTTTGAATGGAAGCAAGCAAGATTGATGACCTTTAACACTTTGAGGAATGACACAAATAGTTCTCTTGGCGTTATCGGCACATGGTTCTCTGATGTACAACAGGTATAACAGTGACTGATTTGGTAATCTCGTTAAAGCAGGGTTTCCTGGAATTTCTCTGATTTTACTGTATAATATGTGGCAGCCAGTAGAAAACAGTGAATAGGACACATTGACAAAACAGTTTTATGGTAATTTCCTTAGTACAAGGGCTTATAGGAGTGTGGATTTGCTGACTCTTTTGAGGACTAGTAATAAAAATAAAATGATATATATATATATATATATATATATATATATATATATATATATATATATATATATAATGTGCAAATGCAAACACAATTCCACGGTGTGCACGCACATGTAATCTGCAGTTGCACCATATGTGTGGCATATCGCCAGGAAAACAATGATTCTAGCACAAGAGCTACTAGTTAACTCTAAAGTGATGAGCTGTCAAGGCGTTTAAAGCGTCACCTTTGGGGATTTTGGGGCACCATAGTTTTTTGGCGATATTATGGGCACACGCAATTTTAAGATATGGAATAGTTGGGATCTATATACTCGATGCAACCTCCTCTTTTATATTTTACCCAAAAAAGGGTTGTAAACTTTTGTTTTACATGAAACTTGAACAACTCTTTATTATACAGGGCCTCTGCTTTCAGAAAATCTATAATGTTCTGGGGGTTTAATTCATTAAATAAAATACATTGTATTCTATACATGAAGGTTTATTCTATACATGAAGGTAAAAAAACCTTCAGTGTGCAGCTCCCCCCTCAGTCCCCCCTAATACTTACCTAAGCTCCATCTTGATCCAGCGATGTGCACGAAACCTGAGGCTCTCCCGGGTCTCTCCCTCCTTATGGGCTTATATGCAGCTACTGCTGTCAATCACAGCCAGTAGGGCGGGGCAGAGCCATGCTCTGTGTGTCATGGACGCAGAGAGCTGGTTCGGGAGCAAGTACGCACAAGTGCCCCCCACAGGAAGCTGCTTGCTATGGATGGGGGCACTTGGTAAGGAGGAGGGGCCCGGCAAGCTGGGGGAGACTTGAGAAGGAGGATCGGGGCTGCTTTGCGCAAAATCACTGCACAGTGCAGGTAAGTATTGCATGTCTATTTTTTTTTTAAATACATTTATTTCCTTTACAATCACTTTGTTAGATTCAACCAAAAATTTTGATTTTAACGTGTGGAAAAAAGTGAACAAAATTGCTCTACAGGCAGACTATTTGACCTTGCAGCAGAGAACTATAAATGTGCAACTCTGTCCTAGTTCTCAGACCCACTGTCAATCTGAATAAGTTAATGGACACTATGCTGGTTTTGAAAGGAGATCATTTTGGAATGTCTGCTACTGTGGCAGTATTAGTAGAGAAGTCAAAAATATAATGCACAAAAAGTGTGGGTAGGTGATAATGGGTTTACTGGAAAAGCTTTCCTCTGAATTTAGCATTATTAAAGGTGGAGCTTACCCTTTGTAAAAGTCATGGAATACGACTGACTGAAGAATGACAATTGCCAGTTCATAATATTAATTAATGTGTATTTTTTGCAGCCATTTGAATATACAGACCAGACCTAAGTGTGTCACTGTTCTAATCTGACGTCTAATACCGTATATGTTTTGTTGTTGGTCATCCCTTTTTTGCTTCAGCTTTTTGATTTGGCCCCAACTGGATCCCTGGTCTTTTCTGACAATGTGGAGGGTATTGATAACATAATAGAAAAGGTGGACGCAAATGTTTCAAAGGAGCTGGAAGTCTCCCTCAAGGTTAGTACATATAGCTCACACTTGGTTACTTCTTGAATATTCCTTCTTTTTAAATGTTTTTATTTGAGTATATTAATAGAAAAATTTCGTAGAGCGGTATGTGATGGCCAGATTTTTTTTCTATTAAAATCGTAAAGAAAAAGCAAAATTGCATATTTTTTTTTTTTTTTGTGCAGGAACCCAATCAGAATGAACAGGAAATAATAAAAAAAACATACAACAGAGTTGCAAAGCTGATAAATGAAGAGATTTGTCTTATTGAAGCTGTCAGATCAAAATATTTTTCCAGTATTGAGGTAAGTATGGTTATTAACATTTGTTCAGATGATTTAACTACTTACCGACAGCGCTATAATGCGGCTACAAAGTGGTCGTCAAGTTCTGGGAAGGCACCCATGGATGTCCTCCTTAAACCCCGCCTCTGGTGCACTCTGTGACCAGTGTGTTCTTCAAACCCAGCTGCTCACAGGTCGCGGACCCTTTACCATGTGATCAGCTGTGTCCAATCACAGCTGATCACATGTAAACAGACTTTCCGGTTATCGGCAGTCTTTTCCTCACGCTTGTGTCTGTGTGAGGAAAGCATTGCCGTTAACCGGCAACCCTTTCAGCACATTATTTTCCCTAATAATCAGGGCACTGATCATCAGTGCAAATTAGTGAAGGAGAAAAATTACTTTTTACTATCTATAAAACAAAATGTAATATGTACTGCACCAGTGTATAGCAGCATTAATCACATTCAGCAGCGCTTAAAAGGTCAAATGACATATATCCGGATAAATAAATCAACAGATGGCTGTGTTGATCTCAATACACTTCTTACAGACTTCACCCCAAGCAAAAAAACCACACCGGTGTTCCTTGGACATATCCTAATGAAGCCTTCACCACACCTTTAGTGTTCCCTGCAGAAATGGACACTCACCAGAAATTACTTATTCTTCAGCTTGTATGCATTGGCTGCATGAGCGCCTTTTCAGAACGTCCAGCAGGCATAAAACTTTTCAATCAGGAAAATCTCAAATGAATCCTCCGATATCCAGATCAGGTACCATATACCGCCAATGAAATGTAAGCAAGAATATGCAACAAGGATAGTGTGATACCGCTTTAAAATTTGTTCAACATAAAGTGTACATATCCACAACCCCCCTCTTTCAATCTGCTTACATCAAACAAGTTTCAAAATAGCTTGAAGCATAGGAATCCAACGTACTGCTACCTCACCACCAGTAAGCTTGTCAGACCGGGCAGACTGCGGCGAGTTCCGGAACTTGCAACAGTGACGTCAATGGTTTCCATGAAAACAGCGTGCTTGCGTGTGTACTGACGTGTTTCGTCACTGGGACTTCAACTGAGGATGCAAGCATGCTGCGCTCCAGTATAAGCAACGCCAGAGACAGCCCATTTTGTACTGTTAACTGTTTAACAACCGGACGGAACTCTGCAGCGCCATCCTAATGAAGCAATAGCCAACCTATCACATTATAGAAGGTATAAACTCCGCGCAAACGTCTCTATTTGGATGTGCAAAAAGAAAAAATGTGCAAATATAAAGTGACAATGTGAGAGTATAAATATATAAAATATATAGATGCAGGTATATTATAAATTAGAAAGTGTAGTTGTAAGGCTGCAGCCTCCCCGATTATTAGTCCGGAGACTAAATTTAAAATTTAGTTTCTGTCGTCCCTTGGTATACGGCTGTGAGATTTCTGGTGGACACCTCGGACTATCCCCGGCCCATAGGAGATCATTAGGACCCGCTGCTACCCCAGGGACACCTGCAGTTAGGACTTCCAGGACCTACCGATCCAGGAGGAGGGGAGATACTGAGATCCTTTGATCTTTATACACCCGCCTTATACCCCTGTGTGGGGTGGGTGCTTCTGGTGAGTGAGTTTTTCTACCAGAAAGGATCACCTAGCACCTCACCGCCCAGCACGGGGTCACTCCTTTAAGTTTAAGCCTTCGGTAGAGTGTTTGCCACCTGACCTTCCACCTATTTGCTTGTTTTTTGGATACTTTTCACATTATACACAGTCACTGGACTCTAGACACTTCACCATATTGGACTGTTCAATTTTCTGCTGCACACCAGTGCCAATCTGGACTGTGTTTATATATATATATCCATACCCTCTATATTTTAGAGTTTATTTGCTTTTTATAATTAGCACTTATAGCACCTATATCATACTGTTGGATACAGTTGGGAATTTTGCACGTGCATGACAGCACTTTATTTGATAAGCACCTTATCTGATAAGCACCTTATTTGATATCTTATTTAAGATTCACTTTAAGTGTGCACTTTGTATGTTGTGATATTCTAATACTTGCACTTGTCACTTTATTGAGTTACTACCTAATATGTTTTTATTGCATTCAGATTTCTAATTTTTACCCAAGGCAGCGCCAACACCCATCTTTCATTCAACCTATCACATTATGTATGGGCATCTGTGCAACCACAAACCCCATAAATCAGGTGTTTGTTAATTTGGTACGGTAGTGTCCATAATTATAGGATCACTAACGGGCATTCTCCGGAGGTTGTTATCAACATATGTATATATAATCAACATATCTTTTATTATAAAATACAACATTATATTGCCTTAAAATTGCACATGAATTAGTACTTAAAATCAATTAAAATCCCTCTAAAATATAGGAGATCTAAAATGATTAAATATGTTTATAACTGCATGACTGGTATATTAAATATAAATAAAGTACCACGATAATCTATAAAATTATAATAGGAATAAAATCAATTCAATAGAGTTACTAATAATCCATAATTATAAAATTTAGTATATAGAGACTGGATGGTGATAAAAGACAAGGTAATGACTGTAAACTCCACCTCAATCCATTCGGTTTTAAAAGGATAAAAGGCATCATTACTTAAATAACAATTTAAATCGAGGTCTATATTCAACCCATTAGGCGCCAAATAATTGGTCATGTAGATCCATTGGGTTTCTCTTTTTGATAGTTCCCTCACCCTATTAGATCCCCGCCATGATGAGGGCATTTTTTCTATCCCCCAAAACTTGAGACCAGATGGGTCCCTACCATGCTTCTCTCTAAAATGTAAAGGAACACTATGTTCTCTGAATCCTATAGTAATTTTATATATATGTTCAGAAATCCGCTTTCCTAGTGTCCTTTTCTCTATCGCTCATTGACAGACGTAGTCCTCGGTGATACAGCACCTTCGGGTTTCTGTTGCCTCCACAGGAGTAGGACTAGACAGGAAATAAAATGCTCTGGCCACACCTTAGGGGCAGTCCCAGAGGGTATATCCTCTCTCTCTCTCTGCCTCAGCAAATCAGTTTTTTTCTGTCTAGTCAGGAGTAAGGACCTAGATACCTTGCTGGGATCTTCGGTCCTGGCAGGATTTTTTTTTTCTTAGAAAAGATTTTTTAGACAGCTTTTTTTCTCCAGTGTTCCTGTGAGATCTTCAAGCAAGAAAGCTGAACTGGGCGACGGGCGGGATGTTGAGATCCAGTGGTCACCCCAGTTCAGCCTACGAGCGCGTGCAGGCCATAGCTCCGCGATGGGTCGGCCGTGACATTGTCCCACTGGAGGGACTGACCCTGCGAGTTAAACGTCTCGCTGAAACGCCAAGGACCATGAGTCACGGCGTCCGTATTGTTCGACAGCCCTCCAACTTCGGTGGAGAGGGGTACTGTCAGGAATGGCGCCCGCCTGGTTCCGGTATGGTGAGTAGTATGTTCCCCTTTTCCCCCTGACGGGTCTTGTGGTGAACGCGGGCCCCTCTCTGTAATGGTAAGGATGGGTTCCCCTCTATCCTATAACATGTCACAGATCCCCCTAATTGAGTGTGATTTTTGTGTACAAAAAGCCAGCAGGCTTGGTTTGGGAGCTGACAATCTAATTACAAAGTATGTTTAAATGATTGTAATATGTGGCAGCACTGGAAGCTTACTGGGTTACAAGAAGTATCCTACCTGTCAGAAGTCACAGGACAGGGATGCGGCTTGCCAGGTCATTCCTCCAGCTGAAGCAGGTCTCCCGACGGCCATGCGGTTCTGCCAGGGTTCGGTACCGCCGGTCAAGCTGATCTCCATGAGAGAGAGGTTTTGCGATGCCTAGTTACTGCAGGACGCCGCTATGCTGTGCAATCCGCCGTAGATCGCACGAGGCCGCCATATTGGCGTAGCCTCGTGTCTGCAGCATGGGGGCGGCCATGTTTGAGGTGACTCCAACACCTCGTGGAGCTAGGGGAGGCGCCGGAAGGCGTACAGAGGGGCGGAGCCGCCTCCTTTCTTCCTGGGCAGCCAGCCAAAAGACTTCCTGTTTGTGGACACAGCGCTGTAACCTGTTGCAAGTGAACTCTGAGCATCAAGTGGTGAGCCTGGGGGTCTATCCCTCTCTCTCTCTCTCGCTCGATAGGGATCCTTAGCAGGTAACACTGAGGGGCTTTTGTGGCGCTGGGGGTCTGGAAAAAAAAAAGGGTTTTTTATTTAAGTTGGATTGAAGTTTCCGGGTAGTTACTGGAATAATCATGGACCCTGCCACACAAGTACCCCCACCTGTTTCCCTCGAGGGGGCCTCGGGACCTGCCGGTGCACAGAGCATGGATGCATTTACAGCAGTTTTGGAGTCTATGGTGGCTCGGGTGGAGGCGGCCTGTCAGGGTTGGGGGTCAAGAAAGCGACCCCCGCCTACCCCTATAATATCTGACACCTCTGACTCAGATTCAGAGATGGTCACTGCAGCTGCAGGTCCCTCTGCAAGGGCTGTTATCTCAGGTAAAGCTCCCTCAGACAGTGAGGAGGACGTGCATTCTTCCGCCATAATTCAGGAAGAAGCATTGGTGGACGCACTAGTTGTGGCGGTGCGGGAAACCTTAAGACTTGAGGTTTTACCGGCAGAGGCAACTGAAACAGAGATTCCCTTTGGTACTAACAAGCCCATCAAAACGGTGAAGGTTTTTCCTGTACCCCAGTGTTTTGGTAATAAAATTAAAGGAGAATGGGAGCATTCTAAACGTACCTTTACTATTTCCAAGCGTATTGCTAGACGCTATCCGTTTGAGGAATCCCTCATTAAAAAATGGACGGTACCACCAGTGGTGGATCCACCTTTCTCTATCGCTCATTGACAGACGTAGTCTTCTTGATTCTCAAGAGCTGGGTTATGTTGTCTCCGCAGGAGTAGGACTAGGCAGAATGACAAAACGTTCTGGCTCCACTTTAGGGGCAGTCCCTGAGGGTATATCCTCCCTCTCTCTGCTACAGGGAATCAGTTTTTTTCTGTCTAGTCAGGAGTAAGGACCTAAGTTCCTTGCTGGGATCTTTTGGTCCTGGCAAGACTTTTTTTCTTTAAGAAAAAGACATTTTTTAGGTAGTTTTCTCCAGTGTTTTTTCCTGTGAGATCTTCAAGCAAAAATGCCGGACTGGGCGACACTTGTGGTCACCCCAGCCGGCCTACGAGCGCGCGCAGACCATGGCATTGCGCTTGGTCGGCCGCGACATATTCAAGTAAGTATGCGGGGCCGGGCGACGGGCTGGATGTTGAGATCCAGTGGTCACCCCGGTTTCTGCCTAAGAGCGCGTGCAGACCAGTGCGCTGAGTCGGCCGCGACGGAGTCCCAGTAAAGGGACTGACTTTGCGAGTTAAAAGCTCGCTTGGACGCCAGGTACCAGAGAGTCGAGGCGTCCACAAACCCCCACCCCGGTGGAGACGGTATTGTGAAGAGAGGGTGCCTGTCGGTTCGGTATGGTGAGTAAACGTTCCCTTTTTTCCTCATTTTGAGGCAGTATATATTATGGGCCCCTCCATATATGGTCAGTATATATCTGATACTTACAAGTCCCCCTTGTAATACAGCATGTGTTTGTGGGAAGTGGACTTGGTTCAAGAGCTAACACTCTACCCAGCAGACTGTAACATTACAGCAGACATAGGAGGTATAATCCTACCTTATGTGCAGTGTATCTCTGTAGATCCATATGTCACCTCTTAGCAGAGTGCAGGTGGATGTGCTGGGAAGACGATATCGGCGGTCCGCCGCCATTTTGCCGTAGACCGAATGCATGTATGTCCTCAGGTCACGCCGGCCGCCATGTTTTTGGAGTCTTATGTCTCTTCTATGGGGGCGGCCATGTTTTGTGAGCCCAGCTTCCTCGTGGAGGGCTGGGAACGCCGGAAGGCGTACACAGGGGGCGGAGCCACGCCTTCTGCCCGGGAAAAAGCAAACAGCTCCTTCCAGTCTGTGTAAGACAGACGCTGACTGCAGTTTGTTGGAAACTGCACTGCATCGGTTGGTGAGCCTTGGGGGTCCCTCTCTCTCTCTCTGGGATCGAGAAGCAGGTACTCTGAGGGGCGCTATTGCGCTAGGGGGAGACACACAAAAAAAAAAAAAAAAAAAAAGAAAAAGTTTTTTTGTTTTTGCTGGCAAAGGTGTCCTGTATTAACATGGACCCTGCCACTCATGTATCTCCTCCGGATCCCCTCGAGGGGTCTGCGGGATCCTCCAGCACCCCATTGACAATTGAATCTTTGTCAGCTATTATGGAAACTTTTGTGTCCCGGGTGGAAGTGGCTTGTCAGGGACAAGCGACCCCCGCCTAACCCCTTATTATCTGAAACTTCGGATTCAGACTCTGAGCCTATTTCTGCAGTTGCAGGTACTTCATCTGGTATTGGTGTCTCGGGTCCTGTCTCTTCAGACAGTGAGGAGGATGTTTCGGCATCCGCCATAGCCCGAGAGGAAGCGTTGGTAAACGCACTCATTGTATCTGTTCAAGAGACTTTAAGGTTACAGGGTATTCCATCAGAAATAGCTGAAACTGAGATCCCTTTTGGGACTAAAAAGCGCATCAAAGTGGCGAAGGTTTTTCCATTGCCCAAATGTTTTGGCAATCCAATCGAAGAAGAATGGCGTCTGCCAAAACGCACTTTTAATATTTCTAAACGCATTGACAGGCGTTATCCGTTTGAGGAAACCCTTATTAAGAAATGGACAGAACCACCTGTGGTGGATTCACCTATTGCTAGATTGAATAAAGCCACGGTTATTCCTTTAGAAGACGCTCCGTCTTTTAAAGATCCAGTGGATCGCAAGATAGAAGCTATGTCTCGCACCATGTTTTCCTTGATTGGATCAGCTTTCAGACCAATAATTGCTATTGGTCTGGTTTCGCAGGCTGTAACTGAATGGACCAAGTGGTTACGCCGGGACTTAGAAGAAGTCCCTCAGGCGGTATCAGATTTGTTGGAACAAATGATACAGGGGTTACAGTTTGTATGTGATGCGGCGTTAGACGCCACTCCATTAATGGCGCGAGCATCAGTCTCAGCAGTGGTTCTCAGGCGTACACTGTGGCTAAAAGGTTGGTTAGCCGACCAAGGTTCCAAAAAAGCATTGGCTAATATCCCCTTTTCAGGAGAGCGTCTATTTGGAGCCAACTTAGATGAGATCATTAAGGATCTCACCGGTGGAAAAAGCACCTTTTTACCGCAAAATTTTAAAGGTAGAGGAACTCGTCAAAGACGAGGGCCTTCTTTTTCTGCTCACAAGAGGTTTTGTCGTCCAGCGGGTGAAAAAACTAAGTCCTCCAAAGCTCCTGCAGGAGGCGTCAGGGGTCGTTGGTCGGGCAAGCAAAAGCCCGCCCCCTCCAGACCTGAAGATAAACCATCCAAAGCCTGAAGGTGCGCCCCCACCCATAACTGGGGTGGGGGGACTTCTTCGCCGGTTCCCGGATCCGTGGCTTTCCAGAATCCCGGACAAATGGGTTTGCGAAGTCATAAGGTCAGGGTACAAGATCGAGTTTCGATCTCTCCCACCGGCGCGATTCTTCCCTTCCAATATCCGACTATCTGCAGATCGTTTAGAAGATCTGCGGAGAGCAGTCACAGATTTACTACAGGACATCAGCGTTTTCTACGCTTTTCCGTAGAGGAGAACCACTATCAGTTTGTGGCGTTACCTTTCGGTCTCGCCATGGCTCCGCGGGTCTTCACAAAGGTGTTGGCCCCAATGTTGGCACTTCTGCGCCAAAGAGGTATATCGATTCTAGGTTACCTAGACGATCTTCTGCTTCATGCAGAGTCTCCTCAGACCTTGCTACAAAACATAGAAATTACTATGATTTCTTTACAGGAATTTAGGTGGCTGGTGAACCAGCAAAAGTCATTTCTGGTTCCCACCCAGAGGCTCGAATATCTGGGTCTAATTCTAGACACAGTCAGGACAAGAGTTTTCCTTCCGGTAGGGAAACTCCGAAAGATTCAATCAGCAGTCCAGTTGTTACTGTCCAACAGCTGGTCTTTCCTTCGGACTTGCATGAGGGTTCTGGGGTTGATGGTGGCTTCATTCGAAGCAGTCCCATTTGCCCAGTCCCATACCCGAATTCTTCAGCAAGAGATTCTTCTCAGATGGAATCGGAATCCGGAATCCCTGGACAATCAGATACGATTGAGCAAACAGACCAGAGAGTCTCTGGTTTGGTGGCTTCGGTCTCCAATGCTCAGCCAGGGAAAGTCATTTCTGCCAATATATTGGACGATAGTGACCACGGATGCCAGTCTATCCGGATGGGGAGGAATTCTTGGTCAGTTATCTGTCCAGGGACTTTGGTCCCCGGAAGAATCCAGGTTACCGATAAATGTATTGGAACTGAGAGCGATCAGACTTTGTCTGATTCACTGGACCGAGCAGCTCCAGGGCAGCCCGGTTCGGATCCAGTCGGACAACGCCACGGCCGTGGCTTATGTCAATCACCAGGGGGGCACCAAGAGTGTCCGAGCGGCCAAAGAAGTGGCTTGCATTCTTCGCTGGGCGGAACGATTTGTTCCAGCAATCTCTGCGGTGTTCATTCCGGGGGTGGAGAATTGGCAGGCAGATTATCTCAGCCGTCAGACCCTGGATCAGGGGGAATGGTCCCTCCATCCAGACGTTTTCCACCAGTTGTGCCTACGGTGGGGCACCCCGGATGTGGATCTGTTGGCATCACGATTCAACAGGAAAGTTCAGAGATTCGTGGCTCGCTCCCGCGATCCTCTAGCAGATACCGCAGACGCACTGATCGCCCCGTGGGGGCAATACCAGCTAATATATGCCTTCCCTCCTCTCGCGTTACTGCCAAGACTTCTTCGCAGAATAGAGGAGGAAGGAATCCCAGTAATCCTGGTAGCTCCGGACTGGCCTCGTCGAGTTTGGTACGCCGACATGGTCAGACTGGTGGCGGACGTCCCATGGAGACTTCCTCTCAGGGAGGATCTACTGTCTCAGGGACCGATCTTCCATCCTGCTTTACGATCGCTGGCTTTAACGGCCTGGCTATTGAGACCCAGGTGCTGAAGGACAAAGGTTTGTCAGCTTCAGTTATTCCTACTCTAGTTGAAGCAAGGAAAGCGACTTCCAGAAAGATTTATCATCGCACATGGAAGTCCTACATTGCATGGTGTGAACCTTTGGGGTTCCGTCCTCGGTCTTATTCGATTAGTCGAATATTGGCTTTTCTGCAACAAGGGGTTGAGCAGAAACTGGCCTTGAGTACTATCAAGGGTCAGGTCTCAGCATTAGCCATCTTCTTTCAGAAGCCTTTGGCTACTCATTCCTTGGTGCGGAATTTCATCCAGGGGGTGCGACATCTGGCTCCGCCAGTGCACGCGCCGTTACCCCCCTGGGATCTTAATTTAGTGTTGTCGGTTCTTCAGAATCCTCCCTTTGAAGATATTAGGGAGATTCCTCTACCCACGTTGTCCCAGAAGGTGGCCTTCTTGGTGGCTATTACTTCTGCACGCAGGGTGTCAGAACTGGCCGCATTATCTTGTCGTTCACCATATCTGGTGGTTCATAGAGATAAGGTGGTTCTTCGTCCGAATCCATCCTTCCTACCAAAAGTGGTTTCAGAATTTCATCTGAATGAAGAAATTGTATTACCTTCCCAGTGTCCTAAGCCCAGTCATCCTCGGGAATTTGCTTTGCACTCCTTGGATGTGGTCCGGGCGATCAGGGTATACTTGAAAACGACAGACTCGTTTCGCAAGACGGATTCACTTTTTGTGATCCCAGATGGACCCAAAAAGGGGTTGCCTGCATCTGCCGCGACCATTTCCAGATGGATCAGACAGACGGTAGTGCAGGCTTATTCTATTAAGGGTCGGGAGCCCCCGTTCCCTGTTAAGGCGCACTCCACTCGGGCACTTAGTGCGTCATGGGCCTTTCGCCATCAGGCGTCAGTGGTCCAGGTGTGCAAGGCGGCTACCTGGTCGTCGGTGCATACCTTCTCTAAACATTATAAAGTTGATGTAATGGCATCGTCTGATGCCTCATTTGGCCGCAAGGTTTTGCAGGCCGCAATTTGAGGAGACCAGTGGTCTACCTCGAGGGTTTTTTTCCGTTGGAAAATTTTTTCTTTAGCCTCATTCTTTGTTTATAATGAGCCTTTAAAACTTCTAGTTTGGCACCGGTTGGGCCTTCTAGATTGGATTTGATTTTGTCAATCCCACCCCTCATTTGTGGCACTGCTTCTGGATGTCCCAGCTCTTGAGAATCAAGAAGACTACGTCTGTCAATGAGCGATAGAGAAAAATGGATTTTTGTAAGAACTTACCGTAAAATCCTTTTCTCTTAAGCTCATTGACAGACGTAGTACCCGCCCCTCTATCATTGAGTTGGGTTGGGTTAAATTCTCTGTACTGCTTTAAACAGAACTGATTCCCTGTAGCAGAGAGAGGGAGGATATACCCTCAGGGACTGCCCCTAAGGTGGAGCCAGAACGTTTTGTCTTTCTGCCTAGTCCTACTCCTGCGGAGACAACATAACCCAGCTCTTGAGAATCAAGAAGACTACGTCTGTCAATGAGCTTAAGAGAAAAGGATTTTACGGTAAGTTCTTACAAAAATCCATTTATTTCCAGGCTGAATAAAGCTACGGTTATCCCAGTGGAGGACACTTCGTCCTTTAAGGATCCGGTGGATCGGAAGATGGAAGCAGAGTCCCGCACTATCTTCTCTCTGATAGGGTCAGCATTTAGACCAGTAATTGTTATTGGTCTAGTTTCCCAGACACTTACGGAATGGGCGAGATTGGTACGCCAAGACCTTAGGGGAAAAGATATTCCCCAGGAAACATCTGATTTGATGGAACAGATTATACAAGGGCTACAATTTATCTGTGACGCAGCCTTGGACACTACTCCCCTATTAGGACATGCATCTATGTCAGCGGTAATCCTCAGACGTGTGCTGTGGTTAAAATGCTGGTCAGCTGACCTAGGTTCCAAAAAGACCTTGACGAATCTTCCTTTTCAGGGGAATCGCCTATTTGGGGCCACCCTAGATGAAATCATTAAAGATGCCACTGGGGGCAAGAGCACTTTCTTGCCACAGGCTGCTAAAGCTAAGGGACCTCGCAACAAGCGAGGACCTTTCTTTACCGCCCATAAAGGGTTCGCACGCCCGGCTCTAACAAGCGGGAAAGGCAAGACTCCTCCAGGAGGGTTCAAGAAAGGCTGGTCGGACAAACAGAGGACCGACTCAGCCAAACCCGAAGCAAAGGATTGCACAGCCTGAAGGTGCGCCCCCCCCCCCCCCCGGTTTGAGGGTGGGGGGACGTTTTCACCGGTATTCAGGACATTAGATCGAGCATCGACTACTACTACCGGTGCGATTCTTCCCTTCCAACATTTAAGTGCTACAGGGAGCGGTAGTCACCGTTCCCTGAACAGACCTTTTACTTTACCTTTTCCTAAGATTAGTCTCCGTTCCCCACAGGAATCGGATCTGGTTGACCAGACAGACCAAGAAGCCTCTAGCCGGGTGACTTCGGTCCCTGAGATTCAACCAGGAGAGATCACCGTTCCTGATAGAAATCAGGTGTCGGATAAATGTGTGGGAACAGAGAACGACCAGACTTTCTCGGATGGTCGGGGGCCAGATAGCTCTAGGGACGCCTGGTTCAAATCCCGTCAGTGCCAGTGGTCCTAGAAATTCTAGGCTGGCCTCGCCAAGCCGGCCTGGCCGACTTGGACTTGCTAGTCGCGGACGTTCCGTGGGAACTGCGTCTCAGGGAGTGTCTGCGGTCTCAAGGACCAATCTACCATTGTGCTTTACAGTCGCTGGTTTTAATGGCCTGGCCATTGAGTCCCAAGTACTGAAGGACAGTGGGTTGTCAGCTTGTCATTCCTACCCTTATTAAAGCAAGGAAAGCGACTTCCAGCAGAGTCTATTATCACACATGGAAGACTTATATTGCGTGGTGCGAATCTTTAGGATTTCCTCCACGTACCTATTCGGTGACTCGAATATTGGCCTTTCTGCAGAAAGGGGTTGAGCAGAAGCTAGCCTTGAGCACCATCAAGGGTCAAGTTTCAGCATTAGCAATCTTCTTTCAGAAACCTTTAGCTACCAAGTCCTTGGTGCGGAATTTCATCCAGGGGGTGCGGCACCTGGCTCCACCAGTCCCCGCGCCCTTACCGCCCTGGGATCTTAATTTGGTTTTGTCGGTTCTACAGAAACCTCCTTTTGAAAACATCAGGGAGATTCCCTTGCTTACATTATCCCAGAAGGTGGCCTTCTTGGTGGCTATCACTTCTGCACGCAGGGTGTCAGAACTGGCTGCTTTATCATGCCAGTCCCCATACTTAGTGATTCATAGGGATAAGGTAGTGCTTCATCCTAAGCCATCCTTTCTTCCAAAGGTGGTTTCAGATTTTCATCTGAATGAAGATATTGTACTACCTTCCTTGTGTCCTCAGCCCAATCATCATCGGGAACATGCGTTGCATTCCTTGGATGTGGTTCGGGCAATCAGGGTATACCTGAAAGCTACGGAATCGTTCCGTAAGACGGATTCACTTTTTGTGATCACGGATGGCCCCAGAAAGGGGTTGCCTGCATCTGCTGCGACTATTGCCAAATGGATTAGACAGACGGTGGTACAGGCTTATTTCATTAAGGGTCAGAGTCCTCCGTTCCCTGTTAGGGCGCACTCCACTCGAGCGCTCAGTACTTCCTGGGCCTTTCGCCATCAGGCGTCAGTGGTCCAGGTATGTAAGGCGGCCACCTGGTCGTCGGTACATACCTTTACAAAATTTTATAAAATTGATGTGATGGCATCGGCGGATGCCTCATTTGGCCGCAAGGTTTTGCAGGCCGCTATTTGAGGAGACCGGTGGTCTACCTCGAGGGTTTTTTTCTGTTTGAAAATTTTTTTGTTGAGTCTCATCATTAACCACTTTACCACCGGAGGATTTTCCTGCTAAAAGACCAGGGGTAATTTTGCGATTTTTTACTGCGTGACTTTAACGGACAATCGCGCGGTCGTGCGACGCTGTACCTAAACGAATTTCACGTCCTTTTTTTCCCACAAACAGAGCTTTCTTTTGGTGGTATTTGATCACCTGTGCGATTTTTTGATCACGCGCTATAAACAAAAAAAGAGCGTAATTTTTGCAAAAACAACAATATTTTTCACTTTTTTTTATATGAAATTCCCCCAAAAAAAAATGTAAAAATCAAAATTTTTTAAAATTTTCGGCCAATTTGTTTTACGCTACCTATGTTTGGTAAAAAAAATCGCAAAAAGCGTATTTTGATTGGTTTGCGCAAAAGTTATCGCGTTTACTAACAAAGGGAAAGATTTTTGGTGTTTTTTTTTTTAACGAGTAATGGCGGCGATCTGCGATTTTTTTTGCGGTACTGCGACATTGCGGCGGACAGATCGGACCCTTGACTGACATTTTTGACACTTTTGGGGGTACCAGTGACATTACTGCAGTAATCAGTGCTATATATATGCACTGTTACTGCAAAAATGACACTGGCAGGGAAGGGGTTAACAGTATTGGACAGGGAGGGGTTAGGTGTGTCCTAGGGGCGTGATTCTAACTGTGTAGGGACAGGTCTACTAGTGTAAAAACAAAGATCAACAGTTCTACATAGTAGAACTGTTTGATCTTCACTTTTACACAGGGAGAACTGACAGGTGGCTTGTTTACACAAGCCGCTCTGTCTTTCTCCCGCTGTAGCGGCGATCGTAGTGTGACCGGCGGACATCGGGTCCGCCAGTTACACTCCCGCACTCCTCCGTGAACGAGCCGAGGCGGGCGCGCGCCCGCCCGCTATTGGCTCTGGAAGGAGTGACAGGCGAGCGACGTAGACCTACGTCACTCTGCCTGGCCGGGGCCGACTGCCGCAGTAAATATACTGTGCGCAGTCGGCAAGCGGTTAAGGATGAGCATTGTAAACTTCTAGTTGGCACCAATTGGGCCTTCTAGATTGGATTTGATTTCCATTTTCCCACCCCTCATTTGTGATACTGCTCTGGGACTTCCTGAAGGTGCTGTATCACCGAGGACTACGTCTGTCAATGAGCGATAGAGAAAAATGGATTTTTGTAAAATCTTACCGTAAAATCCTTTTCTCTTAGCTCATTGACAGACGTAGTACCCGCCCCTCTGTTTTTGAGTTGGGTTGGGTTAAATTCTCTAAAGACTGCTTTTGTGACATAACTGATTTGCTGAGGCAGAGAGAGAGAGGATATACCCTCTGGGACTGCCCCTAGGGTGTGGCCAGAGCATTTTATTTCCTGTCTAGTCCTACTCCTGTGGAGGCAACATAAACCCGAAGGTGCTGTATCACCGAGGACTACATCTGTCAATGAGCTAAGAGAAAAGGATTTTACGGTAAGATTTTACAAAAATCCATTTTTAGTGCGGCCTATAGAAGTAAGGCCGCACGGGCACTCCATACCATATACAACATGGGTAGATATACAAGAGATGAACTCTTTTATCTCAAATGTTCTCCCATTTGCATTTGATGTAAATGCCGTGAGGCCTCTGAAATGAGTATCCAGCCGACGGCATGCTTTACATCTTCTACATGCATGGAAGCCGTAGTGTTCCAAAATATTTTCGGTGCTCTAGGAGGATCCAGAACTTTTTTGACAATTCTATCTCCTATGGTAGGTGCTTTGCGATAAATGAACACCGGCTTTTCAGGTAATACTCGTCCTAGGATTTTGTCCAACTGTAGCACACCCCAATGTTTCTTTAGAATTTCTTCAAACTCTCTATATTGGACATAATCCGTGATAAATCCCCACTGATGAGCTTCACTTGTTTTTTCTTTTGTTGTTAAACAAGTCTCATGGGGGGTAGCATAAACTTCTCTGACCGTTTGCTCAATTGCTTCAGGCCTATACTCTTTCTCAATAAATCTGTTATTGATGATAGCAGATTGGGCCATGAAGTCTTCGTCGGTTGTACAATTTCTTCTGATATTTAATAATTGTCCTTTTGGTATGTTCCTCAACCAACTAGGGTGGTGCCCACTTTGTATAGGGAGGTATCCATTTCTATCTGTTGGTTTGAAGAAAGCTTTTGTTGGTATTCTCTTATCTTCAATCATAACGCATACATCCAGATAATTGATCACCTTTTTACTCCAAGTGAATTCTAATTTAATATTCTGCTCATTGGAGTTAAGTTGTTACGTGAAGTTCTTCAGAGCTGTTTTGGTTCCAGCCCAGATGAAAAACAGATCATCTATATATCTTTTATAGGTCAACAATTCCTCTCTTTGATTTTCTTATATGCTCCTATCTTCCCACTCACTCATAAAGAGGTTTGCGAGACTGGGCGCAAACTTTGCGCTCATCGCAACCCCTCTCTTTTGTGTGTAAAACTGCCCCCCATACCAAAAATAGTTATGGGAGAGACAGAATTCCATAACCATCCAAAAACTTTTTCTGCATATGGGGTAGGTCATCTCTTCGACGGAGAGCCCAATTAAGAGCCAGGAGCGCATCGTCATGTTGGATAATAGTGTACAGCGATGCTACATTGGCTGTCACTAAATAAATATCAGATACATCTGGTAAAATCAAACTCTCCAACATACACAAAAAATCTTTAGTATCTTTCAAATATGCCCTTATCTGTACCACACTTTCTTGTAAGAAGCAATCCAAGTACTCCCCTACTCTAGCTGTCACAAATACAATACTCAATGAGAAAGTGAAAAAGGTGCGCAAAACCAATAAATGTAAAATGGAAGCAGCACTGTAAATTGGGTAGATGTGTGAAATGATTATAAATTATAAAGGTGCGCTTCTAAAGTGATGAATAAACATATCATATCACCATATACAATAACGTGTAACACATAAAAAAAACAAATAGTGAGTTCGGAGGGGCGTGGTTGAGGGAGAAGCGGTGAGAGATGAGCTCGAGGCTGCTCCCTTCCGGACCGAGGTAATCCCGCCATGTAACGAGGAAAACAGTGAGGCTTGTATGGAGACACAGCGCCTGGTAGGTATGGCACGGATCGAGAGTGCTCAGCAGGATATGCGGTATGCCAGCGAGGGGTAAAGTGAAATCACGTGGAGCCGCTAGACAAACCCGTGCACAATCCCGGTCTCAGAAGGAGAGATACACGGAAGAGATCAGAAGGTATTTCTCTGGCATTCAAAGTGTGGAGAACAGTCCTATGCTGGGCGTTCTTGAGCCGGAAAGAACAGGAGAGGAAAAAGTGAATGGTGGAGAAACCCTAAAAGGGAAGTAGGTGGCACGGAAAGAGCGGTCACCCCTTGAGGGAAAAGATATGTCTATGGAAGGAGGAATTTTGATCCCTAAAACACCTGTGGAACAGGGGAGTGAAGAGCTGAAAGGAGGAGAGGATGTGGGCTTGACAGCGGAGCTCCCGGCATGGCTGCAGCTAGATGATCGATCGATACAAACGAAAGATCATAAAGGGTCAGCAGCAGTAGCAGCAACAGAGTGCAGATTAAATGAGGCTATGAATACTGCAGCAGAAATGTGGTTTCTCTTACGTGCGTTGCCAACACAATCAGATATTGAAAAAATGATATCAAAAATGGAAGAAACACAGGAGAGAGATGAAAGAAATGCGGAAAGAAGTGAGTGAAATATCTGAAAGAGTGAACACTGGAGAGAAAGCTGTTGCATCTATATCGAATAGAGTGACAAATATAGAGAAGAATCAAGATGACCATTCAGAATTAATTGCCTCCATGCAGCTACGGATGGAAGATCTTGAAGATCGGAGCAGGCGAAACAATCTTAGAATAAGGGGACTATCCGAGCAGATAACAAGACCAGCTTCAGGAAACGGTAAGGGAAATTTTCTCTAAAATCCTCGACCCCAACAATATAAACACTGTAGTGCTCGACAGGGTTCATAGAGCCCTGGGACCTACAATGATAGACCCCGACCGACAGATAGATGTGATATGCCGGATCCTTTACTTTTCACATAGGGAAGAGATTCCTGGGAAGGCATGGCTGAGGGGGACAATTGAACATAATGGATCTAACATCAAAATATTACCAGACCTCTCCAGGTCTACACTTCGCCATGTTACACCCACTCCTGGAAAGGGCTAAAGAGTTAGGGTTCACCTATTATTGGGGGTACCCACTAATGACTACGTTTCATAAGAACACTAACTTTTATACCCTGCGTTCCATTGAAGACCTACCGGGCTTATTTAAATTCCTGGGAACTGAAGAAATTAAGATACCTAATTGGCGGGCAACCCTACCGCAGTACCTGGATAACACTTTATATGGGAAGAAGTGGAGCCATAAAATTCATAGAAAATAAAAGAAGAATGTTGATAAAAGGAGGAAATAATTACCAGGATTGAGTAAACTCAAAATGGATTTTGGAACTTTTTTCTTTCCCCCCCCCCCCCTTCCCCTACCCCCTGGATTTTTTTCTCTATTTTTTTCTTTTTTTTTTTCCTCACCAAAACAGGGACTAGGACTGGCACTGGACCAAGGTGATGTCCAAGAAATAAAAGGAGAGCTTGGGGGTTGTTTTTGCTCTTTGGCCCCCCTCCCTCACCCTTTTTTTTTTTAAAGACTTATGCCCCATACACACGTGCAGATTATCTGAAGACTTTTGTCTTCAGATTTACCTTTTCTATGTAGTGCAAGGGCCTGCCGGATTGCATACAAATTGAAAGTGTTTAGGTTTGACCTCATATTATATGGTTTTGGTAAGTCTGCAGACAAAAGTCTTCAGATAATCTGCACGTGTGTATGGGGCATAAGAGATATTTAACTGTTTAATTATCTAGAGGGAAATCTGGTGGTAGATACTACTTTGACCCTGTGTGTGTCTTTGATTCTCCCTTTCTTTTTTTTTTTTTTTGGTGTTGTCGATTTTTCTTCTCCCTCCCCTTCTAAATCATTTCGCTATATTAAGTTATATAGCGAAATATAGTTATTACGTGGAAAGATATTTAACCGGACATAATGAGTATAGATAAAACAGATAATCATTCAGGGCTAGTTATGCACAAAATATACACGATTATATACCAACACACTAATACACCATGTGGAATTTTTTTTTGATTTGATGATTACACATGAATACATGGTTACTCTCCCCTTCCCCTTTGGGGAAAAGAGAGGAGAGTACATGTTTAATTTAGTTTTTTTTTTTAATACAAATTTTTGGTGTTTTTTGGATTACACTCTTCACTTTTCACTTTTTAAGGGGCCCTTGTTGCCCCCTTTTTTTTTTTTTTTGGAGAGGTGGGGTGGGAGTGGAAGGGGGAGGGAGATATTTTTCTTTTGATCCCCCCCCCGACACCGACACTCCACCACATGTCTCCCTGATTAGGAGTTGATTGCAGTGTTATAGGAAAAGGGGTTTAATTCAATTTAATTTTTTGTCTTTTTGATATAATTTTTTTTTTTTTTTTCTCCCTGAATGGTAAGAGGGGGAGAGAGGTGGGAGAGAAGAGGAGAGGGAGGAAGGAAAAGGGAGAGAAATAGGAGAGGGGAGAAAGAGGAAGGAAGCGGAAAGGAAAGAAAAAATGGAGGGTTAGGCGACTTAAAATATTAGGAATAGAGAAAAAAGGGAGAGCTCTCTACTTTACTGTCTTTCTTCCTTTCCCCAAAGGGGGGTATTAAGAAATTTGTTCATATGTTTTTTTTTTTTTGTGTGATGGGGAAATATTAGTGGAGGTAGGAGATGGAGGAGGGGAGAGGAGGGGAAGGAGGAAAGTGGTGGGATTGGGCTGAGGTCGGGGAGGGGGGAGAGTCGGAATCCCTCTCGGTAGACCCCTCAACCACGAACCTAAATAGGTTAACGCACATAAGAGGGAGTTAGGTTGTGTGCGGTAATAACAATTGTTACTTCTTTAGTTGAGGGAGGGCGGGAGGGTAAAACTTTTTCTTTCTTTTTTTTTCTCATCCTCTACTATCGAGTTCAAAATGGCAGCTATAAAATTAATGTCAATAAATTCAAAGGGTTTAAATATGCCGGAGAAAAGACACATGTTGTTAAATGATTTGAGACGCTCTAAAATTGACATAGCATTAATACAAGAAACACATTTTAAAGAAGGTAAACTCCCCATCTTTAGTAATAAAAGTTACCCATGGGGATATCACTCTTCTAACAGAAATTTTAAATCAAAGGGGACTTCTATTTTGATTTCTAATAAAATCCCATGTATACTCCAAGAAACACAAGTGGATTTAGAAGGAAGATATATTTTTGTAAAAGGTACGATAAGTGGTGTAAAAGTGACATTGGTATCTATATATGCCCCCAATTACAAGCAAGATAACTTTATTGAAAAGGTTTTAAAAAAATTACTAGAATTCACAGAAGGACACTTATTAAAAGGAGGAGATTTGAATGTGTCCCTGAATCCATCACTAGACACTTCAACAGGGCACTCATCGAACCCCTTACGAACCAGCAAACGCATAATTCAAGAACTACATAAAAAACAATTAGTAGATGCATGGCGATTATTACATCCAATGGAAAGAGATTATACATTTTATTCTTTAATGTATAAAATATACACAAGAATAGACTATTTTCTTATTCCACAAGACAAATGCATGCAATAGAAAAAATTGAAATTGGAAGTATAACATGGTGTGATCATGCACCAGTTGTAATGCAATACTTACTTTCAGAAACACTATCCTTAGGGAATAGATTTTGGAGATTAAACGAGAGCCTCCTACAGACATCCGAGATCCTTAAGGATGTAACAGAAGAAATTTAATTTTACTTTCAAATGAATGAAACACCAGGAGACTCGGGTGTATTGTGGGAGGCACATAAAACAGTGATCCGAGGAATTTTGATTAACCACTTTACCACCGGAGGATTTTGCTGTCTTCCGTCCAGGCCACTTTTTGCGATTCGGCGCTGTGCGACTTCAACTGACAATTGCGCGGTCGTGCGACGCCGTACCCAAACGAAATTTACGTCCTTTTTTCCCACAAACAGAGCTTTCTTTTGGTGGTATTTGATCACCTGTGCGATTTTTACTTTTTGCGCTATAAACAAAAAAAGAGTGTTTATTTTGAAAAAATAACAATATTTTTAACATTTTTTTTATATAAAAATTCCCCCCAAAAAAAAATGTAAAAAAATTTTTTAAAAAATTTTTGGCCAATTTGTTTTCTGCTACCTATGTTTGGTAAAAAAAAATCGCAATAAGCGTATTTTGATTGGTTTGCGCAAAAGTTATTGCGTTTACTAACAAAGGGAAAGATTTCTGTAATTTTTGGTGTTTTTTTTTTTAACGCGTAATGGCGGCAATCTGCAATTTTTTTTTTTGCGGGACTGCGACATTGCGGCGGACAGATCGGACCCTTGACTGACATTTTTGACACTTTTGGGGGTACCAGTGACATTACTGCAGTAATCAGTGCTATATATATGCACTGTTACTGTAAAAATGACACTGGCAGGGAAGGGGTTAATTTTATTGGAGAGGGAGGGGTTAATGTATGCCTGGTGCTTACTGACGTGTAGGGGGGGAGGTGACTGAGTGAGTCATGGACAGATCGGATGTCCAGCTATGCTGAACACTCCGATCTGTCACTCCCTGTCACTATGGATATGTTTACACAGGCGGGCGGATCTCCACACTAGATCCCCGGCGATCGGGGCAGAGCAGCGGCGATCGCCGCTGCTCCTCCCCTGGCCCGACTCCCGCTGTGAATGAAAACAGTGGGAGCGAGCCTCCGGCGGCGCGCAAGCCCCGCCCAGAAGGGGGAGTGTCTGACGACGTAGTACTACGTCGTCAGACGATAACGAGCCACTCTGCCGCAGTAATATTACTGTGGGCGGAGGTAAAGTGGTTAAACACGGTTCGAGGGTCAAAAAGGAACGAGAAAAACAATTGACAACATTACTCTCTACATTACATGAGTTAGAAATCAACCATAAAAAGAATCAAAGAACAAACACAGGAATAGAAATGATCACTTTAAGGAAACAAATTACGGATTTACTAGGGTATAGAGCTAAAGCTTCCTTACAAAGAATTCGTAAGATAGGATACGAATCAGGTAATAAATGTGGGAAAGTAGTAGCGAACGCAGTAAAAAATTAGAACCACTACTTATATCCCACAAATCTTGTCGGCTAAAGGAGAAAAAATTTCACTACCTAGACAGATTGCCCAAACCTTTGGAGACTATTATTCCTCACTATATAATTTAATAGATCAATCACCATCTATAATAGAGATGGAGGAAAATATAGCTTCAACTAAACTACCTAAACTCTCGGCAGATATTTGCAGTGAACTGGACTCACCAATAAAACTGGAAAAAATACAACAAGCTATAGAAGAGATGAAGGCTGGAAAGGCACCGGCCCAGACGGCTTTAATCTTCAATATTATAGAGTGTTCTTTCCAATATTGGGCCCATACTTATTTAAATTATTTAATGATGTGGGATTGAATCTAGTGTTCTGTAAAGATACATTGAGAGCGCATATCGCTGTTATACCTAAAGAAGACAAGGATCTAATGCTGTGCGGAAGTTATAGACCCATCTCACTTCTTAACATAGATTTACAAATCTTTAGTAAGATACTAGAAACCCGATTAACACAACATTTACATTCTGATACACCTGGATCAAGTAGGATTTATAAAAAACAGGAAAGCAAGAGACAATACCATAAAAGTATTACATTTATTATTTGCAGCAGATGGATCTCAAATACCATGTGTTTTCTTAGGAACCGACGCAGAAAAGCGTTTGATAGAGTGAATTGGAAATTTATTATCTACACTTAAACACATAGGATTAGGTAAAACCATGCTACAATGGATATCTTCGATATACTCCGCTCCATCGGCACAGGTTAAGGTGAACAGGATTCTATCAGAGCCGTTCAATATTAAAGTGGAGTTCCACCCTATTTTTATACTTACCTCCATCTTCTCGCTCCGGGTCACCTGAAAAAGAAATGGATAATCGCATATTTTTTTTTTTTTTTACTTACCTCGTAGCGAAGAAAATATACTTACCTTACTTCCTTCTTCCTCCTTCCTCGGCCGCGGCCCGTCGTCACTTCCTGGCTCTGCAATGATTCCTGGGAGCTGGACGTCATAGCTCCCAGGAATCATTGCGCCTGCACCGGCCCCGACGTCGGTTCCGGGTCGCGCGCGTCATCCCCTTCTAAACAGCTTCTGGGCATGCCCAGAAGCTGTGGAGGGATGACGCGCGCGACCCGGAAGTGACGTCGGGGCCGGCGCAGAGCATCGTGGGACCAAAGAAGGCGGAAGAAGACGCCGAAGAGGACGCGCTGGCTTCAAGCTGCCCACATCTGAGATGGCAGCGCTGGACAAGACGTTTGCAAGGTAAGTATTTGTCCTAACAGGTAAGTGCAACCCGGGACAGATCAGAGGCTAGCCATTGTGGAATGCACTAGCCCTGACTGTCCCGGGGGTATTAAAAAAAAAAAAAAAAAAATCCAGGGTGGAACTCCGCTTTAAGAACGGGACAAGACAAGGTTGTCCTCTGTCCCCCATTCTATTTGCGCTCTCCCTAGAGCCTTTTTTATGTAAAATAAGGCAAAATTCAGATATCCAAGGCATAAGGATGGATAAAGAACAACACAAAATCTCCGCCTATGCAGATTTATTATTTACAATAATAAACCCGATATCATTACCAAACTTAATGAAAGAATTTGAAGAATATAGTACTGTTTCCAACTTAAAGATAAATTTTAATAAGTCGGAAGCTATGGGAATAAGAGTAGCTAATATAACATTACAGAATTTGAAACAGAGTTTCAAGTTTAAAGGACAGATAAGGCACTAAAATACTTGGGCACGTATATACCTAAAAACCCAAATAGAATATTTGAATTATACTATGTTACTTTACTAACAGCAATCCGACTTAAATTAGAAAAATGGAACACTGGATTAAATTCATGGCTGGGAAGGTGCAACCTTATAAAGATGGCTATATTACCTAGATTGTATGGCGATACCAGATATCCGTAAATACTATTATGCTACACATTTACGAAGACAAATTGATTAGTGCCGTCATGGAGAGTCAAAGTTATGGGTACAAATAGAGCAAACAAATACACAGATCCCATTAAAAAGGGCATTATGGTGTTATAAAGATTTACCTAGGGAATTAAAAGCACACCAATTGATTGGCATAACTTTACGAATATGCGCACAAATTTGTTGTCAGAACTCTATCTCTTCTTATGACTCACCACTATATCCTATACTAGGAAATCCGAAATTCCCGATGGGATTAGAAGCAAAATCTTTAAAAAAACTCAGTAATGCAGATTGTTTTCAAGCTTCTCATTTCATAAGAGAGAATAACTGGCCTTTGTTAGAGACATTAATGAACGAAGGAGAGATTTATAAACTCCCCTTTTGGAATGCACTCCAATTATACCATTTCTTAAAGTCAATCCCTAACCCTCAGAACTATAATCGTCAATTAACGACATTCGAAAAATATTGTTCAGAGTTAGGAAGTATATCCCAAGTGCTATCTAAAACATATAACTTGTTAAACCTTACTAAAGTAAAATATCAAATATATTATTTTGATAAATGGGAGAAGGAGTTATCTTGTACCTTTTACTATGGAGCAACGGCAACAAATAATTAATCTGGTTTTTAAATCATCTATGTGTACTAGATATCAAGAATTAAATTTTAAAATTTTGACAAGGGGGTATTATGCCCCATACAAATTACATAAAATGTTGATAAATAATACAGATAGATGTTGGAGATGCCTAGTGGAAGAAGGTACATTAATACATATCTTTTGGTCCTGCCCTAAAATATCAAACTTCTGGAAAAAAGTTAAGGAAATTATGCAAACATTTTCAGAAACAAAGATACCAGAAGAGCCAGCCTTCTTCCGTCTACAATTAAGTAAAATATCAGTGGAAAGATATAGGAGATCTATATTATGTCATTTAGCAAATGCAGCAAGATCTTGTATACCCATTAAATGGAAAAAACAAACACCACCAACAGTAGAATGCTGGATAATTAAAGTAGAAGAAATAAATAAAATGGAGGATCTAGTACTGACAGCTTAACATAAAAGAGAAAAATACTTAGAAACATGGAATACATGGAATAATTTTTAAGTAATAAATCAGGGAAGAATCTCTGTGGAAGAGGATTTGATAGACTCGTGAGAGATAAGCCGCTGAGCTCGACAGGAAGAGGATGAGATAAACCCCCCCCCCCCTTTTTTTTTTTCTTTTTCCTACTTTGGGTTGATTTTGTTAGAGGGATAGAATATTAGGGTGAGACGAATTTACGAAAATAGGAAAGAAAGTTAATTAAGAATAAGACGTGATTATAACAAATATTGTTTGCTTTCCTGAATGTCTGTTATTTCAAAATTTAATAAAATATATCATTGAAAAAAAAAAACAAATAGTGAAAAAAAACTATTGCAGAAATGAAAAAAAGTCTCTTTCAATTGAAGATAGGTGATAACCACAAATTTCATGTCGGAGTCACCGGTAAAGAAAATCAAGCGAATATAGTGTCACTAGTGTTAAGGGTGCTCAGGTGGCCTCTTACCGCAAAGTTAATCCAAATAACATAGGGATGGGTGAACTAGCGGTGAGTAGTGATGGTGACACCCTATAGTGAAAGTGGATTCTTACCACAAATAAGGGAGCGATGAGCTGTAGCTTTAATACCAAAAGGATCCAATTCCTGGTCAGTTTAGAATGGAAATATTCTCTCCTGGGATGAATGGATCAAACGACTCCTTTACTGCATGGTTCCGGAATGCTTCCAGATATGGGAATTCAAGGAATATCCACCATAGAAAAAGGATCTTATCTTTATGTTCTCTCAGGATGGTCTGGATGACGAGGCATCCTCTACAGAGTGGCTTGAATTTTTTATTCAATCAGGTTTTAGACTGCAAGAACTGGTATTGAAAAGGAAAAGAAAGAAAATGTTAGGTCTAGAGAGTAAAATTTCTGATTTCCAACAAAAATTGGAAGCACATAAAGATTCACCTGCATTGGTAAAATTTAATGCTGAGATTAAAAAACAATTAGAGAAGGTGGACCACGATACTCAAAATAAAAAAGTATCAAAGGGATTTAAATGATTTTAAGAAAAATCAAGGTTATTTGTGGCAAATTCCAGCCCAGTCAGGAAGGAATGAAATACAATCTTCCCAGAGTGTCAGTGATGCGAGGCTTTCCACGAGTAATTATATAAGAGATAATATACCTCAAACCAATACCCCAAGGGCCAACACCTGGCAACAGGTGAAGACAAAGGGGAAGAAACCCAAACCAACCCCATCAGGAATTGCTTCTAATATAGCTAGTCCAGTATTAAGGCCAACCTAAAATGGGAGAGATGAATGTCTACCAACAGCCCCCCCCCCAAAGAATACAAACCTATAATAAATTTGAACCTCTTAGGATGGGAGAAGAACATCAGGAAAATCAATACCGCCCTTTTTTAGGGAGAGGGGGGAGAGGAAGGGGTATTGGAAGAGGGGGGAGACCATGGAGAGGAAGACCGTGGAACAATTCGAGATTCCCTAGAGAAGAGATGTATTACCACCATAAACAGGAAGAATGGAATCATCCATCAAATCATCAGTATATAGGGGACGCAAAGCAGGACGAAAGGTCCAAGAAAAGAAGACGAGAGACGGACTAAAGGGAATCTATAATCTGGCAGGGATTGAATTAAATAAGAAAGAAATTAACGCTTTGAACACGGGGCTGAAATGTGGGATTAAAAAACCTGTGAATAAATTTAACATTTATTTGGATATCCAAAAATATGTAAGGAAATTAAATATGAAAAAATATTTCCTTAATGTCAACCCCACTCAAAATAGGGGAGAAACTGTGCGTTCAAGGCATACAGTGGGGGTGAACAGTGGATTGAAGAATTACTCCCTGTTCAATCTGCCACAATCATCCAACCACAGCATAGACGTATTCAAACAATTGCTGGTAAAGATCTGGAGAAAATCAAACCAGTTAGGAACGCCAATCCCAGATATATACAAGAAGGTATTGAATCCCTAGAGAAAAGAAAGGAGGTGGTGATCAGACCCACGGACAAGGGAGGAAGTGTGGTCATATTAGATAAAAATTTCTACCACAATCAACTCATGGGAATGCTGAATGATCCAAACACTTATGTTTTGGAAAAAGATCCCACTTCTATGTATAGAAAAGACCTTAGTAATTTGATAGATTTTGGATATAATCAAAGGGTTTTAACTATGAAAGAGAAAAAGTACCTATTTCCAAGCTTTAGTCGAGTTCCAACAATATACACGTTGCCCAAGGTCCATAACGACCAATCATAAATAGTATTGTATCTGTGACCGCTAGAGTAGGGTAGTACTTGGATTGCTTCTTACAAGAAAGTGTGGTACAGATAAGGGCATATTTGAGAGATACTAAAGATATTTTTTGTGTATGTTGGAGAGTTTGATTTTACCAGATGTATCTGATATTTATTTAGTGACAGCCGATGTAGCATCGCTGTACTCTATTATCCAACATGACGATGCGCTCCTGGCTCTTAATTGGGCTCTCAGTCAAAAAGATGACCTACCCCATATGCAGAAAAAGTTTTTGGCACAAAACGCTTGTCCTGGTTTGGGAGGATCAATGTTTTGAAGATGGACGTTCTACCTCGTTTTTTATACCTCTTTCAAGCGCTTCCTATCCACATACCTGCCTCCTTCTTTGACAAGCTACGCAAAGCACTCTTGAGATTTGTATGGTTTCATAGCCGACCCCGCTTAAAATATGTGACTCTCACCCTTCCAAAGTCTAGAGGGGGCACTGGTATCCCAGATTTCGCGCTCTACCACCGAGCGGCGACCTTCACGCGCTTAGTGGATTGGTTTCACAATGCCCCAACTAAACTGTGGGTGCAACTTGAACACCTTCTGGCCCCTTTCGATCTCAGGGCACTCCCCTGGACCCCGGTGCATCTCCGTGGCCACACTTCTTCTTTCGGCGCTTTAACGCGTCAGACCTTGCGGGTCTGGGATTGCCTGAATAAATAGGGAAGTCTGTCAAGTCCTCAGGGCCCCATGACACCCTTCTTTGGATCCCCAGCGTTCCCTCCGGCGGCCTCGTGTTCCAGATTTGGCCCCTGGAGCGCAACGGACCATCGACGGGTTGCCCAGATTCTCCGAGCTGACCCGTCCCTGTTGATTTCTCCTGCATCCGCCACCCCCAGTGGTGATCATGTGAACTGGCTGCAGCGCCGCCAGGCCCTCTCCTATATACACACTCTGCCCTCGTTGACTGATGTTAGGGGAGATCCTTCGGAGTTGGACTCTCTCCTGCTCCAGGATGTTCCCCCCACGCACACGGTGTCTCTTATACTCCTTGCTATTGCTCGCCCTCCGCCCTGACCCGCCGACATATACTGCTGTCTGGGACAAGGACCTGGGCCGAACCCTTTCATCTACCGACTGGCACAAATGTTTTGCGATGACCCACTCGCTGTCTCCTGCTACCCAAGTTCAGGAGAAGGGGTTCAAACTCTTAAGCAGATGGTACAGGTGCCCTTCCTCGATTGCCTACATTGACCCAATCCAGTCGGACCAATGTTGGCGGTGCTCGTCCTCGAGGGGAACACTTATCCATATCTGGTGGGAATGTCCCCAGATCCATGAATTGTGGACAGGAATCATAGCTCTGTATTGCAGGCTCCAGGCAACCATTGTTCCTGCGACACCGGAACTGGCCTTGTTGTCTTTGTTACCCGGTTCCTTCCGGTCGATCAAGAGAGACGTTCTGAGGTTTTTCTTGGCGGCTGTTCGGACGGTGATACCCAGACACTGGAGGACCAAGCACGTACCCTCTAAACTTGAGTGGGCTCTGGAACTGGACCGGCTTAGGGACATGGAAAACCTGTTGGCACGGGAGGGGGGCAGGGAGGACCGATTCTCTGCTGCTTGGAGGTCCTGGGACATGTTTCGGTGTTCGGATGCCTTTCAGTCCTGGCTCGAGACATCTGTGCTGCCCGGTGCTGGGGGGCAGTAGTGGGACGTGGGCGGCCCCTCCTGATTTACTCCACCTTCTTTGCCCCCTTGGCATACCTCTTTACATTCTCCTGCTTTATCCCATCCTCTAAGCTCTATTCCCCTCTCTGGCTATACCATTGACACCATAAGGCAATCCTCTTTGCTTATTTGTTTTTAGGCGTTTCTTACTGGAAAACCAAGATATTTAACAATGCCTACCACACTTTCCACATTCTTCCCAAGTGACGCCAGCCATGAAAGTGTTTACACCGGTGTTGGCCTTTCCTTGATTTTTCTCTTATTTATGTTAACTCCTGACACCCCAAGTTGCTGTTATCTTGTCCTTGTGCTGCTGCCAGGTTCTAATGGACCTGGCGATTTAGGTTCCATATTGGCACTTATTGATGTTGATTGTTGTATGCACTTACTCACGGTTTACTTTGTCATTCCTGAACAACTTATTTTACTGTATGTTTCATGCCCCATGCTTCTCCCCTAACTCTGTAAAACCCTTCTCTTTCAATAAAATAAGATTGAACTAGAAAAAGTTTTTGGGAATGGTTATGGAATTCTGTCTCTCCCATAACTATTTTTGGTATGGGGGCAGTTTTACACTCAAAAGAGAGGGGTTGCCGATGGGCGCAAAGTTTGCGCCCAGTCTCGCAAACCTCTTTATGGGTGAGTGGGAAGATAGGAGCATATACGCAAATCAAAGAGAGGAATTGTTGACCTATAAAAGATATATAGATGATCTGTTTTTCATCTGGGCTGGAACTGAAACATCTCTGAAGAACTTCATGTAACAACTTAATTCCAATGAGCAGAATGTTAAATTAGAATTCACTTGGAGTAAAAAGGTGATCAACTATCTGGATGTATGCGTTATGATTGAAGATAAGAGAATAACTACAAAAGCTTTCTTCAAACCAACAGATAGAAATGGATACCTCCCTATACAAAGTGGGCACCACCCTAGTTGGTTGAGGAACATACCAAAAGGACAATTATTAAGAATCCGAAGAAATTGTACAACCGACGAAGACTTCATGGCCCAATCTGCTATCATCAATAACAGATTTATTGAGAAAGGGTATAGGCCTGAAGCAATTGCGCAAACGGTCAGAGAAGTTTATGCTACCCCCCATGAGACTTGTTTAACAACAAAAGAAAAAACAAGTGAAGCTCATCAGTGGGGATTTATCACGGATTATAATGTCCAATATAGAGAGTTTGAAGAAATTCTAAAGAAACATTGGGGTGTGCTACAGTTAGTGTAGCTAGTTAGGTGTTCATTTATCGCAAAGCACCTACCATAGGAAGTAGAATTGTTAAAAAATGTTCTGGATCCTCCTAAAGCACCGAAAATATTTTGGAACACTACAGGCTTCCATGCATGTAGAAGATATAAAGCATGCCGTCGGGTGGATACTCATTTCAGAGGCCTCACGGCATTTACATCAAATGCAAATGGGAGAACATTTGAGATAAAAGAGTTCATCTCTTGTATATCTACCCATGTATATGGCATGGAGTGCCCATGCGGCCTTATTTATATAGGCCGCACTAAAAGGACGCTAGGAAAGCGGATTTCTGAACACATATATAAAATTACTATAGGTTTCAGAGAACATAGTGTTCTTTTACATTTTAGAGAGAAGTATGGTAGGGACCCATCTGGTCTCAAGTTTTGGGGGATATAAAAAATGCCCTCATCATGGCGGGGATCTAATAGGGTGAGGGAACTATAAAAAAAGAAGCCCAATGGATCTACATGACCAATTCTTTGGCGCCTAATGGGTTGAATATAGACCTCGATCTAAATTGTTATTTAAGTAATTATTAATGATGCCTTTTTATCCTTTTAAAACCGAATGGATTGAGGTGGAGGTTACAGTCATTACCTTGTCTTTTATCACCATCCTGTCTCTATATACTATATTTTATAATTATGGGTTATTAGTAACTCTATTGAATTGATTTTATTCCTATTATAATTTCATGGATTATTGTGGTACTTTATATTTAATATACCAGTCATGCACTTATAAACATATTTAATCATTTTAGATCTCCTATATTTTAGAGGGATTTTAATTGATTTTAAGTACTAATTCATGTGCAATTTTAAGGCAATATAATGTATTTTATAATAAAAGATATGTTGATTATATATACATATGTTGATAACCTTAACCTCCGGAGAATGCCGTTAGTGAGTGATCCTATAATTATGGACACTACCATACCAAATTAACGAACACCTAATTTATGGGTTTTGTGGTTGCACAGATGCCCATACATAATGCGATAGGTTGTATATTGCTTCATTCGGATGAAGCTGCAGAGTTCCGTCCGGTTGTTAAACAGTTAACAGTACGAGGTGGGCTGTCTCTGGAGGTGCTTATATTGGAGCGCAGCATGCTTGCATCCTCAGTTGAAGTCAGTGACGAAACGACTCAGTACATAAGCTTGCTGTGTCCAAGGAAACCATTGACGTCACTGCTGCAAGTTCCGAAACTCGCCACGGTCTGCCTGGTCCGTGACGAGCTTCCTGGCGGTGAGGTAGCAGTACGTTGGATATCTATGCTTAAAGCTATTTTGAAACTTGTTTGATGTAAGCAGATTGAAAGAGGGGGGCTGTGGATATGTGCACTTTATGTTGAATAAATATTAAAGCGGTATCACACTATCCTTGTCCCATATTCTTGCTTACATTTCATTGGCGGTATATGGTACCTGATCTGGATATCGGAGGATTCATTTGAGATTTTCCTGATTGAAATGTTTTATGCCTGCTGGACGTTCTGAAAGGGGGCTCATGCAGCCAATGCATACAAGCTTAAGAATAGGTAATATCTGGTGAGGGTTCATTTCTGCAGGGAGCACTAAAGGTGTGGTGAAGGCTTCATTGGGATATGTCCAAGGAACACCGTTGTGGTTTTTTGCTTGGGGGGAGGTCTGTAAGAAGTGTATTGAGATCAACACAGCCATCTGTTGATTTATTTAAGGACACCATTTTTCCTGCATGCATTTGTGGACTATTTATCCGGATATATGTCATTTGACCCTTAAGCGCTGCTGAATGTGATTAATGCTGCTATACACTGGTGCAGTACATATTAAATTTTGTTTTATATATTTTGCGGATTTACAGTAGCTGCTGATTTTATATAATTTTATATATTTAAAGATGATGTAAAACCTTTAAAAGAGGTTCCTGTTGACTGCTAGTGCTGGGCGAGTGCTTGAGGGTCTCCGTATCTCCAAACACTTTTGTTTTCCATTTACTTTTCACTATCGTTCATTGACACACTCCGCTCCATATTCTTTTTAACCATTGGTTTATGCTGCCCCCTACAGGAGAAGGACACTAGGCAGGAAAAAACTTTACCATGCCTATGGGGCAGTCCCTGCAAGCATACACCCACTCACTCTGCTATATAGGATTCCGTTTTTCTGCCTAGTTTAGGAGTAGGACCTAGTTCCCGGCTAGGACTTCAGTCTTAGCTCGTTTTTAATTTTTTTATTTAAAAGGGAACCTTAGTAAAAATTTTAATTTTTTAGTTATGTTCCTAAGAGAATTGCAATCAACAGCCAGACTGGGTTTCGGAATTGATATCCTATATCCTTAAGGTCTCCCAGTCTGGCCAGCGAGTGTGTGCAGGTTATAGTCCTGCGCTAGGCCTCGCCATGACAGAGCTCCAATGGACGGGGGCTGGCCTGCCAGTGAAACACCGGTCTTGGAATGGTCGGACCCCTAGGTTCCCTTCCACTCCCCCCAGCCCCACTAACAGTCACAGCAGTCTTTTGTCCCCAACCTTCCCCATGTCCCCCCCCCCCCCTTTATCCCGGGGTGGGTAAGGAGCTGGCTTTGCCACTTGCTCCAGTAAGGGGGTGGATGCGGTTTTTGCTGACTAGGCTGTCCGGTTCTCACATGGGGTCTTTGAGCAAGTTCCTGGCCCCCTGGGGGTTAGTGATTGGGTCAGGGATGTCCTTTGTGCTCCCTGTGGTGGTTATAGGCTTGGGGTGGAGGGGATGTTTCTTCATCCGCAGGTCTGCGTCTTACGTGTCTGGGTCGGGCCAAAAATTTAGTCCGCGGCTTTGCAGCCTACTTGCAGATGTCCGGGTACCTGACCAAGCCAACAGAGTGCCTGACCGAGATGAGGTGCCTGACCAAGCTGATCGGCGGATGCCTCACGAGGCCAAATCGGGCCAAACATTGAGGCCGCGGCTTGCGGCCTATTTGCGGCTGATGGAGCTGACTAGCTTTTTGAGTGACTGACCGAGCTGTACGGCCGACTGACTAGGCTGTCCAAGCTGCTAATCAAGGTGACAGAGCTGACGGCGGACTCGTGACCGGATCGGGCCCCAAATTTAGGCTGTGGCCTACTAGCTGCGGGCTCTCCGAGCTGCTGACTGAGCTGTTGACCAGGCTATTTAAGCTGCTGACCGGGGTGTTAGACCAGCGGATGGGTGTTCTTCCTTCCCCCCTCACGGGGACATATGGACTGCCTGGCGCCCTCCCTCTGAACCGGGGGGCGCAGTTGGGGCATTGTTGTGTGGGGGTACTCTGCCTGTGCGTATTTGTCACGATGGGCCCCCTCTTATCCTTTTTTGAGGGCTACGTCCTTTTATGTCATTTATGGTGTGGTGGAAACCCTTAGGTCTAATAGGGGTCTTTGTGTGGAACTTATGTTCTTAGGGTGAGCTTAGCATATAGCAACTCTACTGGGTCTGCGTCCACTCACTTCGGGTGCTCTGCAGTATGGATGATTCCATTTTTGTTACTGCACATGCAAGGGTGCTGGTGGATGCACTGATTGTATCGGTGCAGAAAATTTTTTAACATCGGTGGGCGCTGGTCCCATCAGAAACATAGAAACATAGAATGTGTCAGCAGATAAGAACCATTTGGCCCATCTAGTCTGCCCAATATATCTGAATCCTATGAATAGTCCCTGGCCCTATCTTGTATGAAGGATAGCCTTATGCCTATCCCATGCATGCTTAAACTCCTTCACTGTATTTGCAGCTACCAGTTCTGCAGGAAGGTTATTCCATGCATCCACTACTCTCTCAGTAAAGTAATACTTCCTCATATTACTTTTAAACCTTTGCCCCTCTAATTTAAAACTGTGTCCTCTTGTGGTAGTTTTTCTTCTTTCAAATATGCTCTCCTCCTTTACCGAGTTGATTCCCTTTATGTATTTAAAAGTTTCTATCATATCCCCTCTGTCTCTTTCTTCCAAGCTATACATGTTAAGGTCCTTTAACCTTTCCTGGTAAGTTTTTTCCTGCAATCCATGTACTAGTTTAGTAGCTCTTCTCTGAACTCTCTCTAGAGTATCTATATCCTTCTGGAGATATGGCCTCCAGTACTGCGCACAATACTCCAAGTGAGGTCTCACCAGTGTTCTGTACAGCGGCATAAGCACTTCTATCTTTCTACTGCTTATACCTCTCCCTATACATCCAAGCATTCTGCTGGCATTTCGTGCTGCTCTATTACATTGTCTTCCCACCTTTTAAGTCTTCTGAAATAATTACTCCTAAATCCCTTTCCTCAGATACTGAGGTCAGGACTGTGTCCAATATTCTATATTCTGCCCTTGGGTTTTTACGCCCCAGGTGCATTATCTTGCACTTATCCACATTAAATTTCAGTTGCCAGAGTTCTGACCATTCTTCTAGTTTTCCTAAATCCTTTTCCATTTGGCGTTTCCCTCCAGGAACATCAACCCGGTTACATATCTTTGTGTCATCAGCAAAAAGACAAACCTTACCATCGAGGCCTTTTGCAATATCACTTATGAAGATATTAAACAAAATTGGTCCCAGTACATATCCCTGAGGTACCCCACTGATAACATGACCTTGTTCTGAATGTTCTCCATTGACTACAACCCTCTGTTGTCTGTCACTCAGCCACTGCCTAATCCACTCAACAATATGGGAGTCCATGCTCAATGACTGCAGTTTATTGATAAGTCTTCTATGTGGGACAGTGTCAAAAGCCTTACTAAAATCTAGATATGCAATGTCTACTGCACCTCCACCGTCTATTATTTTAGTCATCCAGTCAAAAAAAATCTATAAGATTTGTTTGACATGATCTCCCTGAAGTAAACCCATGTTGTTTTTCATCTTGCAATCCATGGGATTTAAGATGTTCCACAATCCTATCCTTTAATAGGGTTTCCATTAATTTGCCTACTATTGATGTCAGACTCACTGGTCTATAGTTGCTCGATTCCTCCCTACTACCTTTCTTGTGAATGGGCACATTTGCCAATTTCCAATCTTCCGGGACGACTCCTGTTACTAATGATTGGTTAAATAAATCTGTTAATGGTTTTGCCAGCTCACCACTAAGCTCTTTTAATAATTTTGGGTGTATCTCATCAGGACCCTGTGACTTATTTGTCTTCACTTTAGACAGCAATCTTCGAACGTCTTCCTCTGTAAAGACACATGCATCAAATAATTCATTAGTCATCCTTTCAAGCGGAGGTCCTTCTCCTTCTTTTTCTTCTGTAAAAACTGAACAGAAGTATTCATTAACCACTTTACGACCGGCGCACGACGATCTACGTCGGCACTCAGCCCCGGCCAGGCAAACTGACGTAGGCCTACGTCAGCACAATTTGCCGGCCCTGTGCGCGCTCCCGCCGCCGATGATGACTCGATTGGGTTCAGAACCGATCAGTCATCAGGTCCAGGCCAATCATTTTTGGTCTGGACCTGTTGATCGGTCCTGCCCAATCAGATCATCCTCTAAGCCTGTGAAATGTAAACACAGGCTTAGAGGAGATGTGCCCTCCCCCCACAACGGTCTTTTTGGATCCAGCGTGAGAGGAGAGCACATCTTACTGTGAGTACTGCACCAAGCACACCCACACACAGATAGGCACATTTCACCCCCGATCGCCCCCCCAATTAACCCCTACAGCACCTGACACAACACACACTATATACAGCATATAGCATATACCTATATACCTGTATAAGTGTGATTTGTGAACAGGTGTAGCCCTTGCGACCCCCCCTTTTCCACTCAAATTACCCCCCACCCCCCCTAATAAAGATTTAACCCACTGATCTCCCCTGACCCCCCCCTGATCACCGCCGTTAACCCCTACACCCTCTGTCACATCAGCACTAATACAAACGCAATATTCGGTGTTATTGTATTTTTGTATTAGTGTCATTGTGATCAGAATTAGCGCAGGCGACTAAGTTTCTGTCCCAAGAAGGTTTAGGTTCCCCGCCACCCGCCCAATAAAGATTTAAGCCCCTGACCCCCCCCTGATCACCCCTACACCCCCTGCCATAACACACACCGTATACAGTATATAGCATTTTGCTATATACCCGTATAAGTGTGATTTGTGGTCAGGTCTAGCGCTTGCGACCCCCCTTTTTCCACTTGATTTACCCGCCACCCCCCCCTAATAAAGATTTAAGCCCCTGATCCCACCTGATCCCCCCCTGATCACCGCTAGTTAACCCCTACACCCTCTGTCACATCAGCACTAATACAAACGTAATATACTGTATTTTTGTATTGGTGTCATTGTGATCAGAATTAGCGCAGGCGACTAAGTTTGTGTCCCAAGGAGGTTTAGGGTCCCCGCCACCCGCCCAATAAAGATTTAATCCCCTGATCCCCTCCTGATCACCCCTACACCCCCTGCCACAACGCACACTGTATACAGTATATAGCATTTTCTATATACCCGTATAAGTGTGACTTGTGACCAGGTTTAGCGCTTGCCACCGTTCCTTTTATCCTTAGGATACCCGCCAGTCCCTTCCAATAAAGATTTAAACCCCTGATCCCCCCCTGATCACATCCCGTTAACCCCTACACCCTCTGTCACATTAGCACTAATACACACATAATATACTGTTTTTACTGTATTTTGTATTGGTGTCATTGTGACTTGAGGTTGCGCTAGCTAGCTAGTTTCTTTCCCAAAGGAGGTTTAGGGTCCCCGCCACCCCCCCCAGATCCCCAGCGCATAGTTTAGAAGTAACCCCTTGATTGCCACACACGCACGCACGCACCTACACTTCCATTTCTAGTATAGTGTTTGAACAGATCAATATCTGATCTGATCAGAACTATACTAGCGCCCCCATAGTTTAGGGTTCCCAAAACGCGGTGTTTGCACGATCAGTACTGATTCCGGCCAGCACCTGCGTTTAACCCTTTCACCCAGGCAAGTGTAGTAATCAATAGATTACTGTCACTTGCAAAAAAACACAAGACACAAAACCGCTGTGTTAGCAGAGTCAGGCCTGATCCCTGCTAGCATTAGCAGTTTTTTTTGTAGCGCTTGAAATAATCTTCGACAACCAGGTGCTTTTATTACCTGTGAGTCGCATCACTGTACGAGTAAATTTAGTTACCAAAATGACCAAACGTTCGTACAGGGATGAAGAGCTTATCAGTTATATGCTGACCGAGTCATCTGATAGCGAAGGGGAAGCTACAATGACCGAATTAGTGTCAGTATATGAACCTGATGACGGCAGCGGCTCCCTGACAGATAGCTCCGACGACAGATGGGTCCCTGTTAGACCCAGGCGTACCCGACCCCATTCTGAAGTTGTTGTGATGCAGGAATCGCAGGGTGCTCGTATGGAGCAGAGTGTGGGTACTAGTGCCGCTCATCCTTCTGGCGACCTGGCAAGCGCCAGCGGCCTAGTACAACCTGGACCTAGTACAACCAGCACTGCAGTAAGACCTGGTGACGTGGCGAGTCCCCTAAGTGCAGTTGAAGCTGGTGCGGTGGCTAGCACAAGTAGTGGCCCGCAGCCACCGCGTATTCGAAGACAGGCCCGTAGAGCCCATAGTGCCCTCCCTGATGCGCTGGCATTTCCTAATTGGCAACCCACTGATACTACAGCGCCAGTACTTCCCCCATTCACCGCCCAACCTGGAATCCACGTGGAGACAGCTGGTTTTACGCCCCTGAACTTTTTTGAGCTGTTCTTCACGGAAGATCTTTACAGATCTATTGTGGATCAATCAAATTTATATGCACAACAGTTCATCGCCGCCAACCCAAATTCACATCTTGCCAGACAATTCGGCTGGAAACCTATAACGGTTTCCGAATTTAAGATCTTTCTGGGCCTTTCCCTCCACATGGGCATAACTAAACAGAGTGAATTGCGGCTATATTGGTCCACTAGCCCAGTTCACCATATGCGCATGTACTCTGCCTCTATGTCCAGGACGAGATACGAGCAAATTCTGCGATTTATGCATTTCAGCGACAATGAACTCTGTCGTCCTCGGGGAGACCCTGCATACGATCGGCTCCACAAAATTCGGCCCCTCATAGACCACTTCAATCAGCGGTTTGCAGCCTTGTTTACCCCCGAACAAGTTGTCTGCGTTGACGAGTCCCTGATTAAATTTACTGGCCGCCTTGCTATGAAACAGTACCTCCCCAGCAAGCGTGCCAAGTACGGGGTCAAACTGTATAAATTGTGTGACAGGGCCACAGGCTATACAGTTAGTTTCCGGGTCTATGAGGGAAAAGATAGCTGTGTGGAGCCCCCCAACTGCCCAGACTACATAGGGAGCAGCGGTAAGATCGTTTGGGACTTGGTGTCACCCTTATCCGGAAAGGGGTACCATTTGTACGTGGACAACTTTTATACAAGCGTGCCACTATTTAGTCACCTTCTCGATTTACAAATTGGCGCATGTGGCACCGTGCGACCTAATCGCCGGGGCTTCCCCCAACGGCTTGTAGATTCCCGTCTTAGTCGGGGGGCGAGAGCCTGCTTGAAAACGGACAAATTACTTGCGGTGAAGTGGAAGGATACACGGGACGTTTATGTTCTGTCCTCCCTTCACCCAGACACGACGATCCAAATTCCTACGGCAACTGGCGTTATGGAGAAACCCCTCTGTGTCCACGAATATAACCTTAACATGGGAGGGGTGGACCTTAACGATCAGCTTTTGGCGCCGTATTTAGTTGCCCGTAAAGCCAGACGCTGGTACAAAAAAGTGTCTGTTTACCTATACCAATTGGCTATGCTGAACGCCTTTGCCCTATACAGGGCGTCAGGACGAACTGGATCTTTCCGGGAATTCCAGGAAGAGATCATCCTTGCCTACCTGTACCCAGGAGGCATGCCTGCCCAACTTCCCCTTCCAGATGCAGTGAGCCGGCTGCATGAGAGGCATTTTTCACATGTCCTCCCGAGTACCCCTACCCAAAGATGGCCCCAAAGAAGATGTCGTGTCTGTAGCAAGCGCGGATTTAGGCGTGACACCCGTTATTATTGTCCCAAATGTCCTGACCAACCTGGTCTCTGCATCGGGGAATGTTTCGAGCGCTACCATACACTAGTGGATTATTAGCGTAGGGTACAGCACGACACAGTGTAGGGCACATAAACACAGGGTCTCGAAGGATGTTGGATGTCCATCGACATTTTGAGAGACCCAAGCTGGAAGAGAAGATCGCAGATGATCGCAGTCCCTCCCAAATCAAGAAGTAAAGGAACAGTTAGAAAGAAAAATAAAAGGATCCAAAAACTGTTGTGGTGTCAGTAATTTTATATGTCCTTCTACTCCTTCCTACTATACTTTTTTCAATGTCCTTTGTTTGTTTTTTCATTCTTTTGTGACCCGTTTCTCTTGCAGGTACTTGTCGGCTACCACGCATTGATTTTATATATTCTGACACAAACAGTGTTTGCGCTCAGCATATATGGATACCTTTGCTGATAGCAGCTGTGGTGATTTTCTGATTTCAGCACTGCAGTTAAAATCCTATTTTGGTATACGTGGATAGCGCCGTGTATACCCATCATTAAATTCAGTGGGTGGTTGTTTGGGCGGTTAATGATGAAGATCCAAAAACTGTTGTTGTCAGTCATTTTATATGTCCTTCTACTCCTTCCTACTATACTTTTTTTCAATGTCCTTTGTTTGTTTTTTCATTCTTTTGTGACCTGTTTCTCTTGCAGGTCCCTCGTCGGCTACCACGCATTGATTTTATATATTCTGACACAAACAGCGTTTGCGCTCAGCATATATGGATACCTTTGCTGATAGCAGCTGTGGTGATTTTCTGATTTCAGCACTGCAGTTAAAATCCTATTTTGGTATACGTGGATAGTGTCGTGTATACCCATCATTAAATTCAGTGGGTGGTTGTTTGGGCGGTTAATGATGAGTAATACTACGCATTATTCCTGTGCTGATTTCTGATAGGTTCTCTTTTTTTCCGTTCAGCCCACAGGCTGCATGAAAAAAAAAAAAACCTATATGCCAAACAAGGACCAGCAATGTACTGGTACGTTGCTGGACTTTGAGTAGTTATACCAGGATGATGCCTGCAGATTTAGGCATCATCTTGGTATCGTTTTTTACAGCCAGCGGTCGGCTTACATGTAAAAGCAATTCTAGCAGGTAATTGGCCGCTAGACTGCTTTTACATGCAGTAGGAGGGGCCTCCCCCCCCCCCCCCCCACCGCCGCCTTCCGCAGCCTTCCATGGTTTTTCTCTGGCTCTCCTGTCCCACCGGTTAACCCGAGAGTGCAGCCGGTGGTTCAATTATCTAACCATAGAGCTAATTGGAGATGAGAATGGCTCCAATCATCTCTATGGCCTAAGATGCCGGAGGCTACGAGCATTTTATGACTTCTGTTTCGCCAGAAATAAACAGGGCCATTGGGAAATTGGGAAAGTATTTTATCACACCAATTTTGGTGTGGTCAGATGCGTTAAGGTCAGAGGAGAGATCTAGAGTCTAAAAGACCCCAATTTTTTTAAAAAAGAGTACCTGTCACCACAGATTGCTATCATAGGGGATATTTAAATTCACTATGATAACAATAAAAATGATTTAAAAAAAAAAAAATTAAAGGAAAGGTGTCAAAATAACATAAAAAAGCAAAAGAAAAAAGAAAAAAAAAAAAAAAAATTGAGCCCCCCCCCCCTTACCCCCGGTGCTTGCGCGCAATGGCGCATGCAAGCGGTGGTCTAGTGTCATATGTAAACCACAATTGCAGCATGCATGTGAGGTATCGCCGCGATCGCCAGATCGAGTGCAGTAATTCTTGCAGTAGACCTCCTCTGTAAGTCTAAAGTGGTAACCTGTAGAGACTTTTAAAGGTTTTCAAAAATGTACATACGTTTTTGTCGCTGCGCAGGCATGCGCAATTTTTAAAGCATGTCATGTTAGGTGTCTATGAACTCGGCATAAGATCATCTTTTAAATTTTACCAAAAAAATTGGAATTATATAGTGTATTTGTGCAATAAATTAAAAAAAATGTATTTTTTTCGCAAAAATTGCGTTTGGAAAATCTGTGCGCAAATACCGTGTGACAAAAAAATTTGCAACATCCACCATTTTATTCTATAGGGCCTCTGCTTTAAAAAAATATATAATGTTTGGGGGTTCAAAGTAATTTTCTAGTAAAAAAAAAATATTTTTTCATGTAAACAAAAAGGCACAGAAAAGGCTTGGTTTTCAAGTGGTTAGAAGAGTGGGTGATGTGTGGATAAGATTGAGTATAAAATGCCGGAACTGTTCAAACACCCCCCTAATGACCCCTTTTTGAAAAGTAGACACCCAAAGCTTTTTTCTGAGAGGCATGGTGAGTCCATGGAGTATTTTATATTTTGCCACAAGTTTCGGGAAAATTATTATTTTTTTTTTTTTTTGTTGTTTTTTTACAGAAAGTTGTCACTAAATGATATATTGCTCATGCATGCCATGGGAATATGTGAAATGACACCCCAAAATACATTCTTTTGCTTCTCCTGAGTACAGGGATACCACATGTGTGAGACTTTTTGGGAGCCTAGCTGTGTACGCGCCCCCGAAAACCAATCCACATCTTCAGGTTTTCTAATGGCGTAAATTGCTGATTTTACCCCTGACTACCTGTCACAGTTTCAGAGGCCCTGAAATTTCAAGATGGCACAAAACCCCCCCAAATGACCCCATTTTGCAAAGTAGACACTCCAAGCTACTGGCTGAGAAGTATGGTGAGTCCATGGAATAGTTTATATTTTGCCACAAGTTTCGAGGAAAAAAAATTTTTTTATTTTTTTTTATTTTTTTACACAAAGTTGTCAGTAAATGATATATTGCTCACACAGGCCATGGGTATATGTGAAATGACACCCCAAAATACATTCTGCTGCTTCTCCTGAGTACAATGATACCCCATGTGTGAGACTTTTTGCCAGTCTAGCCGCGTACAGGACCCGGAAAACCAATGCGCACCTTTAGGCTTTCTAAGGGCGTAAATTGTTGATCTCACTCCTTACTACCTATCACAGTTTTGAAGTCCATAAAAAGCCAAGATTGCACAAACCCCCCCCCCAAATGACCCCATTTTGCAAAGTAGACACTCCAATCTATTTGCTGAGAGGCATGGTGAGTATTTTGCAGCTCTAATTTTTTTTGGAAAATGAAGAAAAAACAGGAAAATGCATTTTTTTTCCTCTTTTTTCAATTTCCAAAACTTTGTGACAAAAAGTGAGATCTGCAAAACACTCAACATGCCTCTCTGCAAATAGCTCAGGGTGTCTACTTTCCGAAAAGGGGTCATTTGGGGGGGGGTTGTGCTGTCTTGGCATTTCATGGCCTCCAAAACTGTGATAGGTAGTCAGGAGTGAAATCAACAATTTACGCCCTTGGAAAGCCTGAAGGCGATGATTGGTTTTCGGGGTCCTGTACTCGGCTAGACTGCAAAAAAGTCTCACACATCGGGTATCCCTATACTCAGGAGAAGCAGCAGAATGTATTTTGGGGTGTCAGTTCACATATACCCATGGCATGTGTGAGCAATATATCATTTACTGACAACTTTGTGTAAAAAAAAAAAAAAAATATATATATATATATATATATATTTCCCGGAACTTGTGGCAAAATATAAAATATTCCATGGACTCACCATGCCTCTCAGCAAATAGCTTGGGGTGTCTACTTTCCAAAATGGGGTCATTTGGGGGGGGTTTGTGCTATCTTGGAATTTTAGGGCCTCCGAAACTGTGATAGGTAGTCAGGAGTGAAATCAACAATTTACGCCCTTGGAAAGCCTGAAAGCGGGGACTGGTTTTCGGGGACCTGTACTCGGCTAGACTGCAAAAAAGTCTCACACATGGGGTATCCCTGTACTCAGGAGAAGCAGCAGAATGTATTTTGGGGTGTCATTTCACATATACCCATGGCATGTGTGAGCAATATTTCATTTACTGACAACTTTGTGAAAAAAAAAAAAATATATATATATATATATGTATTTCCCGGAACTTGTGGCAGAATATAAAATATTCCATGGACTCACCATGCCTCTCAGCAAATAGCTTGGGGTGTCTACTTTCCAAAATGGGGTCATTTGGGGGGGGTTTGTGCTATCTTGGAATTTTAGGGCCTCCGAAACTGTGACAGGTAGTGCAGAGGTGACATGCACAATTTACGCCATTAGAAAACCTGGGAGTGTTGATTGGTTTTCGCGGTCCTGTACACAGCTAGGCTCCCAAAAAGTCTCACACATGGGGCATCCCCATACTCAGGAGAAGTGGCAGAATGTATTTTGGGGTGTAATTCCACATATACCCATGTCATGTGTGAGAATTTTATCTTTTAGTGACAACGTTGTGTAAAAAAAAAAAATAAAAAAAAAAAAATAGTAATATTCCCAAATCTTGTGGTAAAATATAAAATATTCCATGGACTCACCATGCCTCTTAGCAAACAGCTTGGGGTGTCTACTTTCCAAAATGGGGTCATTTGGGGGGGTTTTGTGGTATCTTGACATTTCAGGGCCTCCTAAACCGTTAGAGGTAGTGAGAAAATGCAATGAAAAATGTACGCCCTTTGAAATTCTGATGGTGGGGATTTGTTTTTGTGGTCCCGTACACAGCTAGGCTCCCAAAAAGTCCCACATATGTGGTATCCCTGTACTCAGGAGAAGCAGCAGAATATATTTTGGGGTGTAATTACACATATACCCATGGCATGTGTGAGCAATATATCATTTCAATGACAACTTTGTGTAAAAAAAAAAAAAAAAAAAAAATTTTAGTCATTTTTCAAACACCTGTGACAAAAAAATTAAAAAATATTCAATGAGCTCAACATGCCTCTCAGAACATTCCTTAGGATGTCTACTTTCCAAAAAGTGGTAGTTTGGGGGGGTTTTGTACTGCCCTGCCATTTTAGCACTTCATGAAATGAGATAGGCAGTCAAAAATTAAAGCTGCGTAAATTTCTGTATTTACACCATAGTTTGTAGACGCTATAACTTTTGCGCAAACCAATAAAAATACGCTCATTGAATTTTTTTTTGTCAAAGACATGTAGCTAAATATATTTTGGCCAAAAAAAATACATAAATTGAGTATATTGGATATTTTTTAAAAGACAAAGTTGAAAATGTCATTTTTTTGCAAAATTTTCGCTCTTTTTTTATTAATATCGCAAAAAATAAAAAGCGCAGAGGTGATCAAATACCACCAAAAGAAAGCTCTGTTTGTGGGAAAAAAAGGACGTAAATTTTGTTTGGGTACCACATTGCATGACCGCACAATTGTCAGTTAAAGTCACGCAGTGCCGAGTCGTAAAATACCCCCTGGTCGGAATGGGGGTAAAATCTTCCGGGGCTTAAGTGGTTAAGGCAGTCGGCTAGCCCTTTATTCTCTTCTACATACCTTCCGTCCTTTGTTTTTAATTTAGTTATTCCTTGTTTTAATTTCCTTTTTTCATTTATATATCTGAAGAATGTCTTATCCCCCTTTTTCATAGACTGAGCTAGTTTTTCTTCTGCCTGCGCTTTAGAAGTTCTTATAACTTGCTTGGCCTCTTTCTGCCTAATCTTGTAGATTTCCTTATCTTCATTGCTCTGGGTTTTTTTATAATTACAAAATGCTAGCTTTTTATTTTTAAAGATTTGGGCCACTTCTGCTGAGTACCACAGTGGTCTCTTCCTTTTTTTGCTTTTACTGACAAGTCTAATGCAATTTTCTGTTGCCTTCAATAATGCACCTTTTAAGTAGTCCCATTTCTCCTGGACTCCATGTAATCCGTTCCAGTCTGATAAGGATTCATTTATGTCACTTTTCATTTTTGAAAAGTCTGTTTTTCTAAAATCTAAAACTTTTGTTTTTGTGTGGTGTGACTCTTTCACAGTTCTTACATTAAACCACACTGACTGGTGATCACTAGATCCCAAGGTTTCGCCTACAATGACCTCATATACCGAATCCCCATTTGTGAATACCAAATCCAAAATGGCCTCCCTCCGGGTTGGCTACTCAACCACTTGTTGCAGAGACAACCCCAGTAGGGAATTTAGAATATCTGTACTCCTGGTAGAACTTGCTATTTTGGTTTTCCAGTTTATATCTGGAAGATTGAAATCTCCCATAATAACTTCTCCTTTCATTGTCATTTTAGCTATTTCTTCAACTAGTAGATCATCTAGTTCTTTAACTTGACCAGGTGGTCTATATATCACACCTATATATCAGGGCCGCAGATCCCCTAAAAATGGCAAAGGTGCTCCCTTTTCCCGCCTACTGTGACAAAATTGTCGCGAGTCAGTGGAGTTGTTCTAAACGCAATAATGGTAACCACGCATGGTGTGGCTAAAAAGAAAAGGCTCTATCAGATCTCCCCTTTACGGAGGACCACCTTTTTGGGTCTTTGTTGGATAAACTGATCAAAAGACTCACAGCTTGGAAGAGTACTCTTCTTCCTCTACCAGCTAAGGGCAATTCACCGCCTAATAGACAGGGCCCTTATTTTCCAGCACACAGACAGCCCCTTCATGCCTTCGGCACGCAGGAAAAAAGGACCTAAGCCATTTAGGTTATCTGGGGGTTCCAAGAAGACATGGTCATGTCGAGAACAGGCCCCCCCAGATCTGCAGGCAAATCTTCGTCTGCATGAAAGGATGCCCTCACCAGAGTTGTATAAAGTACTCGAATCCCATACTTGAGTAAAAGTACAAGCGCTCGATCAAAAAGTGACTTGAGTAGAAGTGGAAGTGCTCGATCAAAAAGTGACTTAAGTACAAAAAATGTTGAATACTTTAGTACTTCTACTCAAGTATTGCAAGTAGTTTTTTTTTAAATTTTGCTACTCAAGTACTGAAAGTAAAAGTACCAGTAGTTTTGAAAAAAAATTGATTACTCAAGTACTGAAAGTAAAAGTACAAGTACTGTGTTATGTAGTTATTAAAGAAAGAAGTCAAAAGTTTGAACATCATATTGTTTTTTATTATTTCCAATGCAGCTTTTATTTATACATACAGTAGCTTTTATTTTCGTATGCGCTGATAATACATGTTTTGAGCTTCAGGAAACCTGCCATCTACTGTTCTGGCAGTGGTAATTTTATTGTAATGAGTAACTATGCAGCACAAAGTAACTAGGCAGCACAAAAAAAAAAAAATCGGTGTAGAAGTATTGAAATCATTGAAAAAATGTAGTGAAGTAAAAGTGGAAGTAGGAGAAAAAAAATTATACTCTAGGAAAGTACAGATGCCACCTTTCGGTACTTAAGTACAGTAGTGAAGTAGTTCTACTTAGTTACTATACATCTCTGGCCCTCACCCATATCTGGGGTGGGGGGACGTCTTAGTTTTCTGTCCAAAACCAGGGACCTCCTTGATTCAAGACAAATAAGCACATGAGCTTCTCTGATCAGGTTACAAGATCGAGTTCAGGTCCCGACTGTCAGACAGATTCTTCCCGTCCAATCTATGCCGATCTACTAGAGGTGGTACAAGATCTACTGTCATCTGTCGCAAAGGTTTATTGTGCTGGTTCCCTCTCGGGAACGCTTTCAAGGGTTTTATTCAAACCTGTTTAATGTTCCCAGAAAAGAAGGGAAAGTGCGTCCAATTCTGGACCTCAAGGCTCTGAATCACTTCGTGCTGTTACAGAGGTTTTGAATAGAGTTCATTCGCACGGTAGTGGTGTTCCTAACACCAAGTTGACTTTTTCGCCTCTATCGATATCAAGGATGCATATCTGCATATCCCTTTTTACATTGAACACCAGCGTTTTCTTCTATTCGCTGTAGGAGAGGAACATTATCAATTCGTGGCGTTACCCTTTGGTCTCGCCTATGCCCCAAGGGTCCTCACCAACGTGTTGGCTCAGGTATTGGCATTACTGTGACAGCAGGGGATTGCGGTACTAGGGTAGCTAGACGATCTCCTCTTAAGAGCAGACTCCCACTCAGTTCTGGTGGGTGATCTGTCAATCACTGTACGGACTCTGCAAGAGTTCGGTTGGACCATCAATTTCAGAAAATCTGCTCTTGTCCCAGCCTTCAAAATGGTTTATCTGGGACTGACTCTGCGAGGGTATTTCTTTCCCTGGAAAAGCTGCAAAAGTTGCTGAGGGCGATTCGGTTGCTGTTATCCAGCACTCTGTCCTTAATGCAGACTTGCATGCGAACATGGGAGAGGCAGCGCTGTCTAGCCACGCTAAAGGTGCAAAGCACCACTCTGCAGCTGCGTGCTCGACAGCTTCCAATCCGATCGCTGGCTTTTTCACCCGTGCGCCTGAAGTGACACCGGCTCCCAGCTGCGGCAGCGGTTCTTCCATCTCATCCACTGTAAAACAAGGAACCATTTTGAGTCACGCTGAATTCCAGAAACGAAATCCTAACTGCACAGAGGTAACTGTACACTACAAAGATTATCATTTATTTTAGTAAAAATATGCTGGGTGTGACATGGATTTTCTTCTTATTTAACATGTATACATAGACATTTCATGAAACCTTAAGTCATGAATATTTACATGAAGTCATGGAAAAGTCATGGAATTTTATTGGTAAAAATGTGTATGGACCCTGCTTCTGTTGTATTGGACCATAGTATCCACGGATGCTGACTCTGAAAGAGTCCAGACTTCCGATCAAGATTCTGGAAGATTTTGGAAGAGTGATAAAGCTTTGCTTGAGTCACTGGACAAATCATCTGCAGGGTTGTCAATCAGACAATGCCACAGCCGTGGTTTAGGTCAATCATCAAGGGGCACCAAGAGTGTCCTGACTGCCCGGGAGGTGGCCAAGAGCTAAATATGGGCAGAAATTTTTGTTCCAACCCTCTCCGCCTTGCATATACCTGGAGTGGAGAACTGGCAGGCAGATTACTTGAGTCGTTAGGTGTTCGATCAGGGGGAATGGTCCCTGCACCTGGAGGTGTTTCACCTGTTGTGTGTCTGGTGGGGGACACCTGATGTAGACCTGTTTTTTTTTTCGGCTCAACGAGAGCTGCCTGACACCACAAATGCACTGGTGGCTCCTTGGGGTCAGTATTGGCTGTTCTATGCGTTTCCTCCGCTGAAACTTCGGCCGAGGCTTCTGCGCTGAATAGAGGTGGAAGGGATTACGGTCATTCTGGTGGCCCCAGACTGGCCTTGCTGGTCTTGGTACATAGATCTGGTAAGGTTGGCTGATTCCTACACTGTTGAAGGTTAGAAATTCTACCTCGAGGAAGATTTATTATCGTACGTGGAAATTGTACATTTCATAGTGTGAATTGATTAAGGTGCATCCACGCATCTTTTCAGTGCCTAGGATATTGGCTTTCCTCCAAATAGGGGTTGAGAAGCGGTTGGCCTTGGGTACTATTTATGGCCAGGTGTAGATTTTGGCTGTGTTTTTCAACGTCCTTTAGCTATGCACTCTTTGATTCGCACTTATACAGGGAGTTCGTCATGTGGCTCCTCCGAAACGTTCCACGTTACCTCCATGGGATCTTAACTTGGTACTGTCTGTCCTTCAAAAACTTCCCTTTGAAAATTTCCGGAGATTTCTCGGTTTACACTGTCAGAGAAGGTAGCCTTTTTTGGCTATTACCTCTGCCCGCAGACTGTCTGAATTGGTGGCGCTGTCCTGCCGTACAACTTCTCTGGTAGTCCACAGAGATAAAGTGGTACTTCGACCTAACCAGTCGTTTCTTCCTAAGATGGTTTCTGTTTTCTATTTGAATAAAGACATTGTGCTGCCTTCACTCTGTCCTAAGCCCAGGCATCCTTAGGAAATTGCCTTGCATTCTTTAGATGTGGTTCGGGCAATTGGGGTTTGCCTGGCGGTTACTGAGTCTTTCAGGAAATCAGACTCTTTTTGTCCTCACGGAAGGAATTGGCTGTGTCTGCTGCGATCATATCCAGATGGATCAGGCAGACGGTGGTACAGGCGTAGTCAGGGGCGGACTGAGAACCCTCAGGGCCCCTGGGCAAAATAAATCAAGGGCCCCCTTCCAGGCCCCACCCATATTCCGCCTCCAGCCACACCCTTGTCCCGCCTCCAGCCACACCAATTTTATTTGGGTATAGTGTTGCACGACCTCGCAATTGTCCTTTAAATTAATGCAGTGCCAAATCGCAAAATATGGCCCGGTCATTAAGGGGGAAAATCTTCTGGTCCAGAAGTGGTTAAATGAAGTAGTTTTAATAAAATGGTGCATTATAAAGATGGGTCTTATTACACTTATAAGCCATGCTGCTCCTAATCTTGTGTTTTTATATAATGTATGGCTCAACGACATGGCCTCTATTTGAAATAATTGTGCTCTATGTGCATAAAAATATATATATCAAAGTACTGAAATTGGCGGAGGTATATACTATATATCGCCATCCACCTACATGAGTATGTGCAATATATTTATAAAGCAAAAACACTGTGCAATCACGTATCTAAATAACAATCACATAAAGTGCAAATAGCTGAACCAATATAAGGTGCCAAGTGCAAATGTGCTGATGTACAAATACAGTATATGACTCTTGTGCTCACAACAGTTCCATAAAGTTCTTGTGCAAACAATATGGTGAGAATAAATCACAAAGTGCTGGTTATTCCACTGCTGAAATTATAATTCATGCGCTATCAGCAGTCTCACAAAGTCCTTGTGTAAACACAGAAATGATCATCTCAAAAAGTGCCCAGTGCCAAACAAGAAGTGATGATCAATCAGAAAAAGTGCCTGGGGCTCCACGGTGTGCTCCCCTCTTGCTCCCTCACTCACCAGATCTGTAGAGGTATATACATCAAAATGTATTATAAACGCATACAATTGCACTAAATAGGTTATATTCCTGAGCGCAGGTTTACTTGCACAATTTCTATTTGAAATAAATCTCCACGCAAGGTCTCTCCTCTGAGGAATAATGTGTACATTTGCATTATACCACAACATTTTTATAAAAATATATGAATCATATATTTTTCATTCATATATTTTTATTAAAATTTTGTGGGATAATGCAAATGTACACATTATTCCTCAGAGGAGAGACCTTTGCGTGGAGCTATATTTCAAACAGAGCAGGGCTATAATATAGGACATAGGACACAAACTACTCACAACTTGTCACAAGAGAAGAGGAGAGAAGGGAACAAGCAGGTCAGGAACTCCTCTCCGGTGCAGTGAGGTGACCCTCCATTACCCGCGGCTTCCAGAGGCGGGGCACACCGACGTCACGTCAGTATGCGACGCCGACATGCCCCCGCTCACAGGAAACCATATAAAGCAACCCAGCGCTGGGTCCCTCCTCCCACCTACGTATCGCCGTCCGCGGGGCCCCGCTCCCCTCCTCCCACCTATGCATCGCTGGGCCCCGCTCCCCTCCTACCTATGCATCGCCGGCCCAGATAGCCCGATGTTGTCTCAGAGACATCGGGTGAGTTAATTCTGTATTGGGCGGCTGGCCTCCTTCACGGCCGGGCCCTCGGACCACGTCCGAAGTGCCGGACCGTTCAGTCCGCCCCTGGGCGTAGTCACTTAAGGGTCAGGTTCCACCTTTCCCTTTTGAAGGCGCATTCTGCCAGGGCACAGAGTGCTTCTTGGGCTTTTCGCCATTAATACAAGTTTTCAAGGTGGCAACGCAGTCGTCTTTGCATACGTTTACTAAATTCTACAAAGTAAATGTGTTGGCATCCACGGGTGCTTCTTTTGGCCGCAAGGTTTTGCAGCCTGCTGTTTAAAAGATAAATTATTCTCTTTGTGGGTGTATGTGTTTCTAGGTGAGCTTCAATTGTTCCTGGTTGAGCTCCATGTTAACTGGTTGGCTAAGTTTAGCCGTTTTGGAATTACGTTCTTTCTCTGCGTTGTTTCCCCACCCCTCAGGCACTTTCTCATTTACATGTGACTGGCTGTGTTTGGATACAGCCGATCACATGGGTAAAGAGTCATGTCATTGACTCTTTACCGAGATCGGGGTCGCGCTGTGTCCTAGCAGCACGGCGCGGCTACAATCGCCGCTCCGAGGGAGAGGCTTTTCTGGTGCGCTGTCATATGATGGACAGAACAATAGCTGCACCATATTTTGGGAATACCTGGCCTAGATGTCCGCCGGGCACCTGCAATCGCTTCACAAGGAGACAGAATGGCAGTCTGCCGAAGTATACCTGTCCCACCCCTGTTCTGTTAGAGATGAACTCAGGGATCCTGTGTTCCTCCTGTTTAGAAACACAGGTCTCTGTGTTCATCTAGTAAGTACATCCTCCACACAGTTAGAAAGCATCCCCGTGGCACACATTTAACCAATTGATCGCCCATGGTGTTAACCCCTTCCCTGCCAGTATCAGTATAGTAACAGTGCATATTTTAGCACTGATTGCTGTAGTGCTGTCACTGGTCCCCTCAAAAATGTCAGGTGTCCGATCTGTCTGCCACAATGTCATAGTCTCGCTAAAAATCGTTGATCGCCCACATTACTAATAAAAATAAATAGAAAAAGACATAAATCTTTCCCATAGTTTGTAGACGCGATAACTTTTGCGGAAATCAGTATACACTTATTGGTATTTTTTTTTACCCAAAATATGTAGCAGAAAACATATTGGCCTAAATTTAATGAAAGCATTTTTTTTTTCTCTTACGTCTTCCGACAGTCGCCGCCTCCTCTAAGTCATCACTGTTGGGTATTGTTATCTTCTCCGCAGGAGTAGCTAGGCATATAGACTTAGTTAAAAAACAAAAGGCATTTGCATGTGTACACCCCTGGGGGCTGTCCCATCTGGTCAATACCCCCCTGCAGTGACCACTCCCAACTCAGTTTTAATTTGCCTAGCATCAGGAGTAGTTAGGCTTTCCCTGTGCTGGGGCTTCGGTCTCAGCCTATCTTCTTTTTTATTTGATTTTCTTGAAAAATGTCAGTTTTTCTTTCTTTACTAGCTGTTTATTTTGTCAGCTTTAGTGTTAGTCGACTCTTCGGACGAAGATGGACATGCGGTGCTGGGATTCAGACTGGCCGCCCTTATTCCCCAGGGCACAGAGGGTCAGATGGACCCCCAGCCCGCCATCGAGCGTTCAGCTATGGTTCGCCCTGGCATTATGAACGACCCATCCCTGTTCGCAGCAGGGATGCAGCTGTGAGGTGGCTACCTCACTGGACGCATCTGCGACTCAGCAGTGCAATGTCCCTGGCAAACGGCATTCCCTGTCAGATGAGGACAGCGGCTTTCCGTTCTGTGAGGCTCCCCTCGCCATCGGGTACAGGTAAGTACTTCTGTGTGGGGCCTCTGTGTGGGGTGGCAGTCCTGGTTGCTGTGTGTTCCCCATGTCTGTGCCTTGTGTGACTCCCTGCTGCGATCCCTGCGGGGATCGCTTGTACATGCGCTGCGGCGCTGTGTTTGTTTGGGGGGTCCCCTTCCCTGGGTCACTTTGGTGTTTGGGGGTGCAGACTGTGTATGGACCGTGGCGGGGTGAGCTTCTCTATGGGCTAAACAACATGCTGCTTTGGCGCCAATCGCCGCCATTTTTGCGGTGACCGAACGCTCGATTCGGCCGCATGTCGGCGGCCATTTTGGTGGAGTCTCCCATACGTTTCTATGGGGCAGCCATTTTCCCTGGGTCATGCAGCAGATAGTTCAGCCTACTTTTGCAGCACTTCCTCTTTCCTCTGAAGCTGGACAGCGGTGGCAACACTCTGCGGGGCTCTGCAGGTTATTGCTCTCAATATATCTCTGTACTGTCGCTTCTGGCTCAGTTTTGTCTCCTTTCCTGTTTGGGGGTCTTTTGGTCTTTATAGCTGGAGCGGTGGGCTGCGCACTCGCAGCGCTTTTAAAGGGACAGCACCTAATTCTTGCACTGTCCTTTTTTTCTCACTTGAGCATGGATTCTCAGGATAGCAAATTTCCACCAGCCTTGGTGGGGGCCCCCAGTTCTCCTGTGGCCCCTCTGAGACCTGATTTGGCCGCTGTAGTGGCGACTTTGGTGTCTAATATGGAAATGCTGATGGTTGAACATGCTGCTTGTAAGAGGCCCAGATTGTCCCTCTCCTCTGATTCAGATGGTGATATGGCTGCTGCTGCGAGCATGCCCTTTTCAGGGTCCCGCTCATCCTTGGACCTGCAGGGGTCTGAGGGGGAGGCGGAGGTGGAGGGGGTTGATACCTCCTCTCCGGGGTCGCCCGAAGAACGGGCGACCATGGATGGATGAATTATTTCTGTGAAGGAAACTTTACATTTGGAGGATGGGCCCTGTCCTCCGGGCGTTGTGTCCTCTTTTGGGACGCACAGGACCCGCAAGTCGGCGCAGGTTTTTCCCTGTCCCGCTGAGTTTCATTACACTGTTAATGAAGTGTGGCACACGTTAAAACGTCCGTTCGTGGTGCCTAGTCGGTTCAAATTGCTTTATCCCTTTGCACTGGCTACGGAATCGCGCTGGTGTGTACCTCCACAGGTGGATCACACGGTTGCAGTGTTGAACAAGGCTACCTTAGTTCCTACGGAGGATTCCCCGGTTTTCCGAGATCCAACGGACCGGCGTTTGGAGTCTTTGGCCCGCCATTCCTATACGGTGGCAGGCTCTCTGCTCAAACCCATTTTCGCGTCCGTGTTAGTGGCGCAGGCGGTTGCTGATTGGACTAAGGTGCTTAAGAGCAACCTCGTGTCTGATGATGATCCGCCTGCCCGCCTGGAAATGGTGGATCAAATCCATCAAGGAATCATGTATCTGTGTGATGCGGCCTTGAATGAGGCCCCCTTGGTGGCTCGCCTCTCTAGTGTCGCGGTACTTAACCGACGACTGATATGGCTGAAGAGCTAGTCGGCTGACCAGTCCTCGCGGAATACGGTTGCTGATTTTCCCTATGCTGGCTCTCGCCTTTTTGGCAAGGCGTTGGATACCCTGGTGAAAGGCGTCACGGGGGGCAAGAGCACTATGCTGCCCCAGAACCCAAAGCACAAGTCCTTCCGGGGCAAGCGGGGTTCTGCGCCTAGATCCAATCAGGGTTCCTTTCGTGCCTTTCGGAACCAATCCAAGGGCAAGCCCTTCAACTCCCAGGGCGGACAGAAGAAGCCCTGGGCGGGTAAGCAGAAGTCAGGCAATGCCGCTTCGGCGGGCCAGTCCACCTCTGCCTGAAGGGACGCCCTCACCCGTTTCTGGGGTGGGCGGACGTTTGCGCGTTTTCCTCCAACCTTGGCTGCTCCGGATTTCGGACAGGTGGGTTCAGGAAATCGTTAGGTCTGGATACAAGATCGAATTTCTTTCCCGGCCAGCGGACAGATTCTTCCCCTCGAATCTTCATTTGCCTCTTGGGCATCTGCAGGACTTGCACCGTGCGGTTCAGGACCTCCTTGCTCAGGGAGTGATTGTCCCGGTGCCTCACCGGGACAGGTTTTGGGGCTTTTATTCCAATCTGTTCACTGTGCCCAGAAAGGAGGGCAAAGTGCGTCCTATTCTGGACCTGAAAGCTCTGAACCGCTTTGTGCGAGTTTGACGATTCCGTATGGAGTCTCTCCGATCAGTGGTGGCTTCTCTGAGCCCAGGAGAATTCCTGGCTTTGATTGACCTCAAGGATGCATACCTGCATGTTCCCATCTTCGAGGGTCATCAGCGGTACCTTCGGTTTGCCGTCGCGGAGGACCATTACCAGTTTGTGGCGTTACCTTTCGGTCTCGCTTCGGCTCCCAGGGTCTTTACCAAGGTACTGGCGCCGGTTCTGGGCCTACTGAGGGCTCAGGGCATTGCAGTCTTGGGGTATCTGGACGATCTCCTCATAAGATCAACTGTCAGTCAGGACCTGGTGCGCGATCTGTCCATCACGGTCCAGACGCTTCAGGAGTTCGGATGGACCATCAACATTCAGAAATCATCGTTGTCCCCTTCGGTTCGTCTTCCCTATCTGGGGATGATTCTGGACTCTGCTCAGGCGAAGGTGTTCCTGCCGGAGGACAAGCTCCGAACATTGCGGGACGAGATCAGGTCCCTCAGGGACGTACCGGCCTCGTCTCTCAGGACCTGTATGCGGGTCCTGGGGTTAATGGTGTCGGCCTTCGAGGCGATACCTTTTGCTCAGTTTCACACGCGGGCTCTCCAAGCAGAGATCCTGGCCAAATGGGACGGACTGGCTCAGTCCCTGGATCTGCGTATCTCCTTGAGTCGTCAGACAAAATTGTCTCTTCTGTGGTGGCTCCAGTCCCCGTCGGTGACGGAGGGCAAGTCTTTCCGTCCGTTGGTCTGGACGGTGATCACCACGGATGCCAGCCTGTCAGGCTGGGGTGGGGTCCTGGGCACCCTGTCTGCCCAGGGCACTTGGTCGGAGGAGGAGTCCTCCCTTCCAATCAACGTCCTGGAATTGTGAGCGATCAAGCTCTGCCTCCTCCAGTAGTCGGACCGTCTACAGGATCGTCCTGTCCGGGTACAGACAGACAATGCTACCGCGTTGGCTTACATCAACCACCAAGGGGGCACCAGGAGTGCTCGGGCGGCCCGAGAGGTGACCGACATTCTGTCTTGGGCCGAGATTCATGTCCCGGCAATCTCAGCGGTTCACATTCCGGGTGTGGAGAATTGGCAGGCCGACTATCTGAGTCGCCAGACTCTGGACCAGGGGGAATGGTCCTTACACTCGGAGGTCTTCCAAATGCTGTGTGCGAAGTGGGGATCCCCGGACATGGATCTGTTCGCATCTCGGCTAAATCAAAAGGTGGAAAGGTTCATGGCAAGAACGTGCGATCCGTTGGCGGACGCCTCGGATGCGTTAGTGGCCCCTTGGCATCAGTATCGTCTGATGTATGCCTTTCCTCCAATTCAGTTGCTGTCCAGGTTCCTCTGCAGACTAGCCTCGGAACCGCACCTGTTGACTCTGGTAGCGCCGGACTGGCCTCGCCGGTCCTGGTATGCCGACGTTGTTCACCTGGCAGTGGCGCCTCCGTGGCGACTGCCAATGCGGGAAGATCTTCTGTCTCAAGGACCGATCTTCCATCCTGCTTTACAGTCGCTGGCTTTAACGGCCTGGCTGCTGAGACCCAGGTCCTGAGGGACAAGGGTCTCTCCCCTGAGGTTATCCCTACTCTAATCAAGGCTAAGAATTCCTCCTCTGGTAAAATCTATTACCGTACCTGGAAAGCTTATTTCGCCTGGTGTGAGTCCAGGGGGTTTTCCCCTCGCTCGTACTCTGTGTCAAGAGTGTTGGCTTTCCTCCAGTCTGGAGTGGATCAGCGCTTGGCGCTGGCCACGATAAAGGGTCAGGTGTCTGCCCTGGCTATCCTTTTCCAACGCCCTGTGGCGTCTAATTCCTTGGTCCGCACCTTCATTCAAGGTGTGCGACACTTGGCTCCTCCCAGGAAGGAGCCTTTACCTCCATGGGACTTGAACTTGGTTCTGTCCGTGTTACAGCGTGCTCCCTTTGAAAATATCTTTGCCTCTGTTGTCGAAGAAGGTCGCCTTTTTGGTGGCGATCACTTCGGCTCGCAGAGTGTCGGAGTTGGCGGCATTGTCTTGCCGCTCCCCTTACTTGATAATCCATAAGGATAAGGTGGTGTTGAGAACACTCCCGTTCTTTCTTCCCAAGGTGGTCACTGAATTTCACCTTAATGAGGAAATTGTCCTGCCTTCGCTTTGCACGAAGCCTAAGCATCCGAAGGAGATTGCCTTGCATTCTTTGGATGATGCCTGGGCGATCAGGGTTTACCTGTTGTCTACAGAATCCTTTCGTAAGATGGATTCCCTGTTTGTTCTTCCTGAGGGATCTCGGAAGGGCATGGCTGCGTCCGCAGCAACTATTGCCAAATGGATCAGACATACCATTGAGCAGGCTTATGCTTTGAGGGAACGGGTTCCACCCTTCCCTGTCAAGGCGCACTCTACTAGATCTGTGAGTACGTCCTGGGCTTGTTGGCATTGGGCCTCGGTGGCCCAGGTGTGCAAGGCTGCGACTTGGTCATCGGTGCACACTTTCTCCAAATTCTACAAAGTAGACGTTCTGGCATCGGCTGATGCTTCCTTTGGCCGCAAAGTTCTCAGTGCGGCAGTGCCATGAAGTACCCTTGTTTTTTTATGGGTCCCTGGCTGTTGGTGTTTGCTTTCCTGGGCTGTTGCTCCTGTTGAGCATTGTTTTTTCTGTTGCCCAGAGGGTTCTCTTACAGTGCATGTAAGACTCCTTTCTCTGATGTGGGTACTGCGTTGCCTTGTTCTACGGTTGCGTCTCCCACCCCTCATGTTTATACTGCTTTGGGACACCCCAACAGTGATGACTTAGAGGAGGCGGCGACTGTCGGAGGACTCAGAGAAAGGAATTTTACAGGTAAGATTTTACAAAAATTCCGTTTTTTTTTTTTTTTTTGGGAATGTTGTATAGCAGAATGTAAAAAAATGTGTTTTTCTCTTACGTCCTCTGACTGTCGCCACCCCTCATATAGTCTTCACCAATGGGTGACTTCCGCTCCGCACGAGAAGCTAGGCATAAGACTTGTTGAAAACAAAAGCATTTTAATATAGACACACCCATGGGGGCTATCCCACTGGTCAATACCCACCTGCAGTAAGCCATCCCAACTCAGTTTGTCTCTGCCTAGCGTTAGGAGTAGATAGGCTTCCCTGTGCTGGGGCTACAGTCTCAGCCTTCTTATCTTTTTTTATGATTTTTATTTGCAAGACTGTCAGTTTTTTCTTTGCTTTACTAGCTGTTTCTTTTGTCAGCTTTAGTTTTAGTCGGATCTTCGGATGAAGATGGATTTTGCGGAGCTGGGAATCGGACTGGCCGCCCTGGCTCTCCAGGGCAGAGGGTCAGAGGGATCCCCAACCCACCATCGAGTGTTCGGCTATGGTTCGCCCTGGCACTATGAATGACCCATCCCTGTTCGCTGCAGGGATGCAGCCTGTGAGGTGGCTACCTCACTGGACACATCTGCGGTTCAGTGCTGCAGTGTCGTGCGTTTTTGGCTGACTGCATTCCCTGTCATCTGAGGACAGAGGCTTTCCGTTTAATAGAGGCACCCCACGCCATCCGGTACAGGTAAGTACTTTTCTGTGTGGGGCCTCTGTCTGGGGTGGCAGTCCTGTGTTGCTGTGTGTCCCCTCATGTCTGTGCGTTTGTGGGGCTCCCTGATGCGATCCCTGCGGGGGTTCTTTTTTAATGCACTGCTGGCACTGTGTGGTTTTGGGGGCCCCTCTCCTGTGTCCTGTGTCAAAAACCGCGCGGTCCGACATTTTGGATGTGGGCAGCATGTCTGGCTTCACTATGGGCTTGTTACTGCTTGCTGTGTAGTGTTTTGGCGCCATCTTGTCTGTGGCAGAACGATCTTTCCGAGCACGTCGGCGGCCATCTTGCCGAAGCCTCCCATTGCTTTCTATGGGCAGCCATTTTCCCTTAGCCTTGCAGCATATAGTTCAGCCTCTGGTGACCTCAATTCCTTTTCCTCTGGAGCAGCGATCGGTGTGGTAACACTCTGTGGGGCTCTGCAGACTGTCTCTTCCATATCTCCCTGTTTTATCCTTTCTGGCTCAGTTTTGTCCATTTTGGGGGGTCTGTGTACACAGTGTATATAGCTGTGGGCTGCGCAATCCGCAGCGCTTTTAAAAAGCCAGCACCTTTTTGTCATTGTGTTCTGCAATGGACTCTCAGGACAGCAAATTCCCCTCAGCTTTGGTGGGGGACCCCAGTTCTGCTGAACCCCCGTTATACCTAATTTGGCCACTGGTGGCGACTTTAGTGTCCAAAATGGGGGTGCTGATGGCTGAACGAGCTGCTAGAAAAAGGCCTAGATTATCTTTCTCCTCTGATTCAGATGGTGATGTTGCTGCTGTGGCTGGCGTGCCCTTTTCAGGGTCTCGCTCGTTTCAGGAACCACTTGGGTCTGAGAGGGAGGTGGAGGAGGGTTCGCCTGAAGAACGCGCAGCTATGGATGCGTTGATTTCTTCTGTAAAAGAAACACTACATTTGGAGGATGAGCCCACTCCTCCAGGCATTGTGTCCTCCTTTGGTACTCATAGGACCCGCAAGTCGGCACAGGTTTTTCCCTGCCCCGCTGAGTTTCATCACACAGTGAATGAACAATAGCGCAGTTTGAAACGCCCTTTCACGGTGCCTAAACGGTTTCAACTGCTCTATCACCTTTGTGCCTTCTACGGATGCGCGCTGGTGTGTGGCCCCCCAGGTGGATCACACTGTGGCCGTGTTGAACAAGGCTACTTTGGTTCCCACTGAGGATACCCCGGTTTTCCGGGATCCTACGGACGGGATGTTGGAGTCTCTTGCCCGTCATGCCTACATGGTGGCGGGTTCCATGCTCAAACCTATTTTCGCTTCTGTCATGTTGGCTCAGGCGGTGGCAGATTGGACTAAGGTGCTTAGACGCACTCTCGCGTCTGATTCTGCCCCACCTGCTACGCTGGACATGGTGGACCAAATTTATCAAGGGGTCATGTATTTGTGCGATGTGGCCTTGAATGAGGCCCCTTTGGCTGCGCGCCTGTCTAGTGTCGCGGTACTTAACCGTCGACTGGTCTGGCTGAAGAGCTGGTCGGCTGACCAGACGTCACGGAAGATGGTGGCTGACTTTCCCAATGCAGGGTTTCGCCTTTTTTGTGATGCTTTAGATACTTTGGTGAAAGGTGTCACTGGGGGCAAAAGCACTCTGCTGCCCCAAAATCCGAAGAACAAGCCTTTTCGCGGCAAGCGGGGTCCCGCCTTTAGACCCAGTCAGGGGTCCTTTCATGCCTTCAAGCCACAAAACAAGGGAAAACATTTCAAGGGCCAAGGTGGCCAGAAAAAGCCCTGGGCGGGCAAGCAAAAGTCTGGCCATGCCGGTGCGGCGGCTCAGTCCGCCTCTCCCTGAAGGGACGCCCTCACCTGTTTCAGGGGTGGGGGGACGTTTGCGCGGTTTCCTCCAACCTTAGCTGCTCCGAATTCCGGACAGGTGGGTTCAGGAAATCATTCGATCAGGATACAAGATCAAATTCCTTTCACGGCCAGCGGACAGATTCTTTCCCTCAAATCTTCATTTGACCCAAGGGCGCCTACAGGACCTGCATCAAGCGGTGCAGAACCTCCTTGCCCAGGGGGTGATTGTCCCGATGCCTCATCGGGACAGGTTTCAAGGTTTTTACTCTGTTCACTGTGCCCAGAAAGGAGGGCAAGGTGCGTCCAAATCTGGACTGGAAAGCTCTGAACCGCTTTGTGCGTGTTCAAAAGTTTCGTATGGAATCCCTACGCTCGGTGGTGGCCTCCCTGAGTCCAGGGGAATTCCGGGCCTCTATCGACCTGAAGGATGCGTACCTGCACATCCCCATTTTCGAGGGTCATCAGAGGTACCTCCGGTTTGCCATAGCGGAGGACCACTATCAGTTCGTAGCGTTACCTTTCGGTCTCGCTTCGGCTCCAAGGGTCTTTACCAAAGTGCTGGCGCTTATTCTTGGCCTGTTACGGGCACAGGGCATTGCGGTCTTGAGGTATCTGGACGATCTCCTGTTAAGATCGAGTGTCAGTCAGAACCTGTTGCGCGGTACAGACGCTCCAGGAGTTCGGTTGGACCATCAACGTTCAGAAGTCGACTTTGTCTCCTTCGGTTCGTCTTCCCTATTTGGGGATGGTTCTGGACTCTGCTCAAGCGAAGGTTTTTCTGCCGGACCCTTCAGAACGAGATCAGGTCTCTCAGGGAAAAAGAATCTTCGACGTTCAGGACTTGCATGCGGTGCCTGGGATTGATGGTGTCTGCGTTCGAGGCAATACTGTTTGCTCAGTTTCACACACGGTCTCTCCAAGCGGAGATACTGGCCAGGTGGGACAGACTACCTCAGTCCTTGGATCTGAGTGTCTCGTTGAGTCGCCGGACCAGAATGGATCTTCTGTGGTGGCTTCAGTCCCCGGCTGTGTCGGACGGAAAATACTTCCGTCCGTTATTGTGGACAGTGATTACCACGGATGCCAGCCTGTCAGGCTGGGGTGGAGTCCTGGGCAACCTGTCTGCCCAGGGCACTTGGTCGGGGGAGGAATCCTCCCTTACGATCAACATCTTGGAATTGAGAGCAAGCAATGGATGCGTTGATTTCTTCTGTAAAAGAAACACTACATTTGGAGGATGAGCCCACTCCTCCAGGCATTGTGTCCTCCTTTGGTACTCATAGGACCCGCAAGTCGGCGCAGGTTTTTCCCTGCCCCGCTGAGTTTCATCACACAGTGAATGAACAATAGCGCAGTTTGAAACGCCCTTTCACGGTGCCTAAACGGTTTCAACTGCTCTATCCCTTTGTGCCTTCTACGGATGCGCGCTGGTGTGTGGCCCCCCAGGTGGATCACACTGTGGCCGTGTTGAACAAGGCTACTTTGGTTCCCACTGAGGATACCCCGGTTTTCCGGGATCCTACGGACGGGATGTTGGAGTCTCTTGCCCGTCATGCCTACATGGTGGCGGGTTCCATGCTCAAACCTATTTTCGCTTCTGTCATGTTGGCTCAGGCGGTGGCAGATTGGACTAAGGTGCTTAGACGCACTCTCGCGTCTGATTCTGCCCCACCTGCTACGCTGGACATGGTGGACCAAATTTATCAAGGGGTCATGTATTTGTGCGATGTGGCCTTGAATGAGGCCCCTTTGGCTGCGCGCCTGTCTAGTGTCGCGGTACTTAACCGTCGACTGGTCTGGCTGAAGAGCTGGTCGGCTGACCAGATGTCACGGAAGATGGTGGCTGACTTTCCCAATGCAGGGTTTCGCCTTTTTTGTGATGCTTTAGATACTTTGGTGAAAGGTGTCACTGGGGGCAAAAGCACTCTGCTGCCCCAAAATCCGAAGAACAAGCCTTTTCGCGGCAAGCGGGGTCCCGCCTTTAGACCCAGTCAGGGGTCCTTTCATGCCTTCAAGCCACAAAACAAGGGAAAACATTTCAAGGGCCAAGGTGGCCAGAAAAAGCCCTGGGCGGGCAAGCAAAAGTCTGGCCATGCCGGTGCGGCGGCTCAGTCCGCCTCTCCCTGAAGGGACGCCCTCACCTGTTTCAGGGGTGGGGGGACGTTTGCGCGGTTTCCTCCAACCTTAGCTGCTCCGAATTCCGGACAGGTGGGTTCAGGAAATCATTCGATCAGGATACAAGATCAAATTCCTTTCACGGCCAGCGGACAGATTCTTTCCCTCAAATCTTCATTTGACCCAAGGGCGCCTACAGGACCTGCATCAAGCGGTGCAGAACCTCCTTGCCCAGGGGGTGATTGTCCCGATGCCTCATCGGGACAGGTTTCAAGGTTTTTACTCTGTTCACTGTGCCCAGAAAGGAGGGCAAGGTGCGTCCAAATCTGGACTGGAAAGCTCTGAACCGCTTTGTGCGTGTTCAAAAGTTTCGTATGGAATCCCTACGCTCGGTGGTGGCCTCCCTGAGTCCAGGGGAATTCCGGGCCTCTATCGACCTGAAGGATGCGTACCTGCACATCCCCATTTTCGAGGGTCATCAGAGGTACCTCCGGTTTGCCATAGCGGAGGACCACTATCAGTTCGTAGCGTTACCTTTCGGTCTCGCTTCGGCTCCAAGGGTCTTTACCAAAGTGCTGGCGCTTATTCTTGGCCTGTTACGGGCACAGGGCATTGCGGTCTTGAGGTATCTGGATGATCTCCTGTTTAAGATCGAGTGTCAGTCAGAACCTGTTGCGCGGTACAGACGCTCCAGGAGTTCGGTTGGACCATCAACGTTCAGAAGTCGACTTTGTCTCCTTCGGTTCGTCTTCCCTATTTGGGGATGGTTCTGGACTCTGCTCAAGCGAAGGTTTTTCTGCCGGACCCTTCAGAACGAGATCAGGTCTCTCAGGGAAAAAGAATCTTCGACGTTCAGGACTTGCATGCGGTGCCTGGGATTGATGGTGTCTGCGTTCGAGGCAATACCGTTTGCTCAGTTTCACACACGGTCTCTCCAAGCGGAGATACTGGCCAGGTGGGACAGACTACCTCAGTCCTTGGATCTGAGTGTCTCGTTGAGTCGCCGGACCAGAATGGATCTTCTGTGGTGGCTTCAGTCCCCGGCTGTGTCGGACGGAAAATACTTCCGTCCGTTATTGTGGACAGTGATTACCACGGATGCCAGCCTGTCAGGCTGGGGTGGAGTCCTGGGCAACCTGTCTGCCCAGGGCACTTGGTCGGGGGAGGAATCCTCCCTTCCGATCAACATCTTGGAATTGAGAGCAATCAAACTGTGTCTCTTCCAGTGGTCAGATCGACTTCTGGGCCGTCCTGTATGGGTACAGAAGGACAATGCTACCGCTGTGGCTTACATAAATTACCAAGGGGGCACCGGGAGTGCCCGGGCGGCCCCGGAGGTGACCGACATTCTGTCTTGGGCTGAGGCTCATGTCCCCGTGATTTCGGCAGTTCACATTCCGGGTGTGGAGAATTGGCAGGCAGATTATCTGAGCCGCCAGACCCTGTATCAGGGGGAATGGTCCCTACACCCGGAGGTCTTCCAAAGGCTGTGTGTGAAGTGGGAATCCCCGGACGTGGATCTGTTCGCGTCTCGGCTAAACCACGAGGTGGAAAGGTTCGTGGCAAGAACGTGTGATCCTCTGGCGGACGCCTCGGATACGCTGGTGGCCCCTTGGCATCAGTATTGTCTGATGTATGCCTTTCCTCCGATTCAGTTGTTATCCAGGTTCCTTCGCAGGTTGGCCTCAGAACCGAGCTTGGTGATTCTGGTGGCACCGGACTGGCCACGCCAGTCCTGGTACGCGGACATTGTTCACCTAGCAGTCGCGCCTCCTTGGCGGCTGCCAATGGGAGAAGATCTGCTGTCTCAAGGACCGATCTTCCATCCTGCTTTACAGTCGCTGGCTTTAACAGCCTGGCTGTTGAAAACCAGGTCCTGAGAGACAGGGGTCTCTCCCCTGAGGTCATTCCTACCTTAATCAAGGCTAGAAAAGCCTCGTCTGGTAAAATATATTACTGTACTTGGAAAGCTTATTTTGCCTGGTGTGATTACTCCTTTACCTGTTCACACATTCTACTGGGGCGCTTAGTGCCTCCTGGGCCTTCCATCATCAGGCGTCAGTGGTTCAGGTGTGCAAGGCAGCCATATGGTCATCTGTGCATACATTCGCAAAGTTTTAGAAGGTGGATGTACTCGCATCTGCGGATGCTGCGTTTGGCCGCAAAGTTTTTCCGCAAAGTTTTGCAGGCTACTGTTGCAGAGGCTCCTGCCTCTTGAGCATGTATTTTCACTGGTTGGGAAGCTCCAGTTGTTTCTGGTTGAGCTCCTGGTTTACCTGGTTGGCCATGTTTTGCCCTTTGGGGAATTATGTGCATTGCTCTATTTTTCCCACCCCCTCATGTTGACACTGCTTTGGGACGCCCCAAGGGTCAAAGAAGTTATGGAGCTGTGTCCGTCAATGAACGAAAGAGAAAACTGTATTTCTGTCTTACCGTAAAAATTATTTTCCCTGATCATTTCATTGATGGACACAGCACCCACCCCTCTGTTGAGTTGGGTTATGTATTCTTTTGACACTGCTCGTTACAAACTGAAGTCCTATAGCAGGAAGTGGGAAATATACCCCCTAGGACTGTCCTAGGGGCGTAGTCAAATTTGTTTCCACCTAGTCCTACTGCTGTGGAGAGCATTCATGGCTGTGCCCTCCACTCCTCAGTTCTTCTCAAAAGTGTTGGCCCCAGTTTTGGCATTGCTACGTCAGCAGGGGATAGTGGTACTGGGCTACCTGGACTACCTCCTCTTGCGAGCGGAGTCCTCTGCTGCCTTGATGGACGACGTGGAAATCGCTATACAGACCCTGAAAGTTTGGTTGGCTTCTAAATTACCAGAAGTCTGCTCAGATTCCATCCAGAAAATTGGATTCTCTGGGTTGGACTCTGGATTCTCCTCTAGCCAGAAGCTTCCTTCCTCTGAACAAACTCCAGAAGTTGCATGCTGTGATTCATCTACTGCTGTCCAGCAGGTGGTCCTCCCCCATAGACTTGCATGCAGTTGCTGGGCCTGATGGTATCTACTTTGGAGGCGGTTTCTGTTTCCACATTTCCAAATGAGATCCCTTCAAAGGGAGATCCTGGCGAAATGGGATGAGTGTCCGAGGTCTCTGGACAATCCAATTCGGCTGACCCTGGAAACCAGGGGGTCCCTGGTCTGGTGTCCAGCCTACCGATCAATGTATTGGAACTTCAAGAATTGGAATCAAGCTGTGCCTGTATCACTGAGCGGATCAACATTGGGGGTTCCTGGAAAGGATCCACTCGGACAATGTCACAACGGTGGCTTATGTCAATCACCTGGGTGGAACAAAGAGTGTGTTGGCAGCCCTGGGAGTAGCCAGCATCCTCTGGTGGGCAGAACGCTTTGTTCCGGCCCTCTCCACCGTACACATTCCAGGAGTGGAAATCTGGCAGGTGAACTATGGGGAAGTGGTCCCTTCATCCAGACGTGTTTCACGCTTTTACGCAGGATTGATGCGGAAGGGATTCCGGTCATTCTAGTGGCTGTTGCGATTGGTAGCATATGCCCCTTGGAGTCTACCTCTCAGGGAGGATCTACTGTCCCAGGGGCCAATCTTCCATCCTGCTTTACAGTCGCTGGGTTTGAAGGCCTGGCGGTTGAAAGCCAGGTGCTGAAGGATAGAGGTTTGCCTGGGTCAGTGATGCGGACACTGCCGAAGGCTAAGAAGTCTACCTCTAGGAAGATCTGCCATCGTACATGGAAAGCGTACATTTCGTGGTGTGAGTCGACTGGTGTTCATTCAATGAAGTGTTGAGCAGAAATTGGTCTTGAGGGCTAGGTATCAGCCTTGGCAGTCTTCCTTTAGCAACCCCTGCCCACGCACTCCCTGGTGGCTTATTTAACAGGTTTGACATCTGACTCCATCTTTTCCTCTCCAGAGCTTCAACATAGCACAGTCCAAACCTCATCTCCAGTAACTCCTCTTAGATGGCCCGTATCATCCATAGTATACATAAAAAGAGAATCTAATAGAGCTTATATCCTTTAAAACACAATTTATTGTAACAAAAGCACAGGGTACTCACAATTTACTGGTGCTTCCAGCGCACCAGACTAGAACGAGCACAACTCAGTTGTTAGAGGTCTCTCCCTCACTCCACACAATCTTCGCAAACACCTTAGCCAGCAAAAAAGCTTCACAATAGTTCCTGGTGTCATCACCACCCAAGCCCCTCCCCCACATACAGAGCATGCAACACAAATTCCTTAGGAGGGAAGGCAACACAATGTCTTCATTCAAATGGAAATCGGAGACTTTAGGAAGGAACGACAGACATGGACCACGAAGTAAGGGGTAAGAAGAGATAATTCCGCCAGCTTCGACACCATGCCCGCAGAGGTGATAGCCACCAAAAAGGCCACCTTCTAGAACAGCGTAAGCAAGGGGAATCTCCCGAATAGTCTCAAAGGGAGACCCTACTTGTCTGTAGTTGTAGCATTACATCAGGTGATATTATTCCTAAAGGGGGAAGCACTTTTTGGTGACTCAGTTGTTTTCACCTTTTTTTGAGCACTAAAGGAGCAGATGTGTGTATTTATTATTCATGTGGAGAAGGCGGTTTCCTCTATTTTGCATGGACACTTTCTTTTTTGTTTTGATTACACAAACTTTTTTAAGTGGTTTTGATATGTGCAATTTTATATAATTTGGTTTTTCTTCACATTTATTTGCACACATTTTTGGGTTTGTGAATAGTGCCAGCAGCTTTTTTTTTTTTTTTTCCATTTACTTACACATAATTTTACACACATTGCTTAGTAGCACACAGGTTTATTTGTTATATACTTACCAATGTCTCATGATCTTTCCAGCATAAAGCATAGAATTCCAAGTGCAAGACCCCGACCTGGTCTTCTGTTCTCCGTTATTTTTTTTCCCCTACCTGGGTGGGATTGGTGGATTTTTCTGATGTCTGCCTCAGGTTTAGAATCCTCCTTTCGTTGGCTTCTGAGCTGCAGACAGTCCACATTGGAGTTCTTTTGTTTACGTTGGGTCTTTTAGTTATTTGTTGTGCTACACCTCAGTTGGTACTGTTTTTGGATGTCCCAAATGTGATAGACCTCCTGTGCCACTCAACAGATGAGCATTAAAATGGGATTTTTGTATTTACCATAAAATCCATTTTTCGGAGCCCCTTGAGGGACACAAGTTACCGTAATCTCTGTGTTTGAAGTTATGCTATATTCAGAAGAGTTTTCCTGGGGTGGGAAAATGTGCATGTGCTTGAAGTGAACCGATGTCTATTTTTTCTTTTTAGTGCCTTGATTCAAATCTGGAATTAAAGATTTTTAGTGTCACCATAGGATGACGCTATGGACACCAGAATAAATGAGTGCCTCATCCTAACATGTACGGGAAATTTTAAATGGCATTTTCAAAATGGACTTTATTGGCACGACGGCATGACACATTGTCGTAAAAAATTTTAATGTAATTCAAAAAAATATATATTAAAAGCTCATTTTAGGAACACGTATGCAAAAAGCATTATTATAAAAATGTAATGCAACAAAAGTGATTCAAATAGTCATAAGTGAACCACACATTTCAAGATACTAAGTAAAACCAGAAACCATTTGTTCTCAATTTACAGCCATACGATAAAATATGTTTGGTTTTTTTCCAACGTTGGCGGTGGGTTCACTTGTACACGGTAACGTTCTCTACATGTTTCGCGATACGGCGCTTCTTCTGGAGAATATCGTTAAGTATACTAATCAAAGAGTCTAAGAGAAAAAGGGAATATGCATGAAAATTCATACACCACAGCCCAATTTCAATACAGCAATGCTCTAATAGTGCACACAAGTCTACATAAAATACTGCACATATATGTGCACATACAAAATGTATTATTCTATCTTACCAATAATCAGTTAAATGTTGCAAAATACATTGGATAATCCACAAGACATCAAATAATTAGCTACAGCGGTGGGTCAATATATTTCAAAGCCCGGACCAAGTGGAGGTGGGGGGATATATATTAAGGTGAAATGATCTTCAAGCCTATATGTATTAGAATATATACAGTGCCTTGCGAAAGTATTCGGCCCCCTTGAACTTTTCCACCTTTTGCCACATTTCAGGCTTCAAACATGAAGATATAAAACTGTAATTTTTTGTGAAGAATCAACAAGTGGGACACAATTTATTAAGTGGAACGAAATTTATTGGATATTTCAAACTTTTTTAACAAATAAAAAACTGAAAAATTGGGCGTGCATAATTATTCAGCCCCCTTAAGTTAATACTTTGTAGCGCCACCTTTTGCTGCGATTACAGCTGTAAGTCGCTTGGGGTATGTCTCTATCAGTTTTGCACATCGAGAGACGGAAATTTTTGCCCATTCCTCCTTGCAAAACAGCTCGAGCTCAGTGAGGTTGGATGGAGAGCGTTTGTGAACAGCAGTTTTCAGTTCTTTCCACAGATTCTTGATTGCCTTCAGGTCTGGACTTTGACTTGGCCATTCTAACACTTGGATATGTCTATTTGTGAACCATTCCATTGTAGATTTTGCTTTATGTTTTGGATCATTGTCTTGTTGAAGACAAATCTCCGTCCCAGTCTCAGGTCTTTTGCAGACTCCATCAGGTTTTCTTCCAGAATGGTCCTGTATTTGGCTCCATCCATCTTCCCATCAATTTTAACCATCTTCCCTGTCCCTGCTGAAGAAAAGCAGGCCCAAACCATGATGCTGCCACCACCATGTTTGACAGTGGGGATGGTGTGTTCAGGGTGATGAGCTATGTTGCTTTTACGCCAAACAACGTTTTGCATTGTTGCCAAAAAATTTGATTTTGGTTTCATCTGACCAGAGCACCTTCTTCCACATGTTTGGTGTGTCTCCCAGGTGGCTTGTGGCAAACTTTAAACGACACTTTTTATGGATATCTTTAGGAAATGGCTTTCTTCTTGCCACTCTTCCATAAAGGCCAGATTTGTGCAGTATACGACTGATTGTTGTCCTATGGACAGAGTCTCCCACCTCAGCTGTAGATCTCTGCAGTTCATCCAGAGTGATCATGGGCCTCTTGGCTGCATCTCTGATCAGTCTTCTCCTTATATGAGCTGAAAGTTTAGAGGGTCAGCCAGGTCTTCATAGATTTCCAGTGGTCTGATACTCCTTCCATTTCAATATTATCGCTTGCACAGTGCTCCTTGGGATGTTTAAAGCTTGGGAAATCTTTTTGTATCCAAATCCGGCTTTAAACTTCTCCACAACAGTATCTCGGAACTGCCTGGTGTGTTCCTTGTTCTTCATGATGCTCTCTGCGCTTTAAACAGACCTCTGAGACTATCACAGCGTAAAAAGGAGCTTCCCGAGGGAATTTGATATTTAAATATTCAGAAGTACACTGATTCAAATCTGTATTTTACTGTTTTATTAATCTGATCATGAAAGGTCATTAATAATTTTAAAATGCATTCATTTATTTTACAGTTCAAAAATAATATTGTACAATGGATCAATAAAAATCCAAATGTGGATGATTTAATGGCAGTCAAGAAGACAATTAAAGGACTGAAGGGTCAACTGAGGTGGAAACTGCTAGAAAGCAGCAACATAGAAGAGGTATGCAATTTTTTTTTTCTTTCTATTTTGGCTTCTGTACAGTATCTCACAAAAGTGAGTACACCCCCCACATTCCTGTAAATTTTTTATTTACTGTTTTCATGTGAGAACACTGAAGAAATTACACTTTGCTACAATTTAAAGTAATGAGTGTACGGCTTGTATAACAGTGTAAATTTCCTGTCCCCTCAAAAAAAACTCCACACACAGCCATTAATGTCTAAAACGCTGGCAACAAAAGTGAGTACACAACTCAGTTGAAATGTCCAAATTGGGCCCAAAGTGTCAATATTTCTCTAGCGCTCATTGACAGACGTAGTCCTCGGTGATACACCACCTTCGGGTTATGTTGCCTCCACAGGAGCAGGACTAGACAGGAAATTAAAAAGCTCTGGCCACACCCCAGGGGCAGTCCCAGAGGGTATATCCTCTCTCTCTCTGCCTCAGCAAATCAGTTATTTTCTGTCTAGTTAGGAGTAAGGACCTAGACACCTTGCTGGGATCTTAGGTCCTGGCAAGAATTTTTTCTTAAAGGATTTTTTTTTAGACAGCTTTTTTCTCCAATGTTCCTGTGAGATCTTCAAGCAAGAAAGCTGAACTGGGCGACGGGCTGGATGTTGAGATCCGGTGGTCACCCCAGTTCAGCCTACGAGCGCGTGCAGGCCATAGCTCCGCGCTGGGTCGGCCGCGACAAAGTCCCATTGAAGGACTGTCCACGCGAGTTAAACGTCTCGCTGAAACGCCAAAGACCATGAGTCACGGCGTCCGTATCCGTCGACAGCCCTCCCGCCCCGGTGGAGAGGGGTACTGTCAGGAGTTGGTGCCCGCCTGGTTCCGGTATGGTGAGTAGTATGTTCCCCCTTTCCCCCTGACGGGTTTTGTGGTGAACGCGGGCCCCTCTCTGTATGGTAAGATAGAGTCCCTTTCTATCCTACAACATGACACAGATCCTCCTACTTTGAGTGTGATTTTATGTGTGCAAAAAGCCAGGAGGCTTGGTTTGGGAGCTAACAATCTAATTGTATACATGTTTTAAAGATGTAATCTGTGGCATTCTGGGAATCTTATGGGTTAAGAATAAGCTACCTACCAGTCAGAAGCCACGGACATGTAGACTGCCTTCCTAATCAGATCTCCAGCTATTAGCAGGCCTCCCGAACGGCCATGCGTTCCGCCAGGGCCGGTACCGCCAACCACGCCATATCCCCATGCAGTGAGAGTGTTGTGTGCCCTGCAGCACACCGCTATTCAGTACGGGCCGCCGCCATTTTTTTTTTTGCTGGATCGCACGAGCCGCCATTTTGGCGTAGCCTCGTGTCTCCAGCATGGGGGTGGCCATGTTTGAGGTGATCCAAACACCTCGTGGAGCTTGGGGGAGGCGCCGGAAGGCGTACAGAGGGGCGGAGCCGCCTCCTTTCTTCCTGGGCAGCCAGCCAAAAGACTTCCTGTTTGTTAAGACAGTGCTGTAACCTGTTGCAGTTAAACTCTGAGCATCAAGTGGTGAGCCTGGGGGTCTATCTCTCTCTCTCTCGATCGATAGGGATCCCTAGCAGGTAACACTAAGGGGCTTTTGTGGCGCTGGGGGTCGAAAAAAAAAAAGAAAAAAAAGGAAAAGTTTTATTTTTGAATTATATTATCCAGGAAGTAACTGGAGTAATCATGGACCCTGCCACACATATTCCCCCACCTGTTTCCCTCGAGGGGGCCACGGGACCCGCCGGTGCACAGAGTATAGAGTCATTTACAGCAATTTTGGAGTCTATGGTGGCTCGGGTGGAGGCGGCCTGTCAGGGACGGGGGTCAAGGAAGCGACCCCCGCCTACCCCTATACCATCTGACACCTCTGACTCAGATTCAGAGGTGGTCACGGCAGTTGCAGGTTCCTCTGCAAGGGCTGTTATCCCAGGTAAAGCCCCCTCAGACAGTGAGGAGGACGCTTCTTCTCCTGCTATTATTCAGGAAGAAGCATTGGTGGACGCACTAGTTGTGGCAGTGCAGGAAACCTTAAAACTTGAGGCTTTACCGGCAGAGGCAACTGAAACAGAGATTCCTTTTGGTACTAATAAGCCCATCAAGACGATGAAGGCTTTTCCTGTACCTAAATGTTTCGGTAATCAGATTAAAGGAGAATGGGAGCATTCTAAACGTACCTTTACTATTTCCAAGCGTATTGCTAGACGCTATCCGTTTGAGGAATCCATCATTAAGAAATGGACGGTACCACCAGTCGTGGATCCGCCTATTTCCAGGCTAAATAAAGCCACGGTTATTCCAGTGGAGGACACTTCGTCCTTTAAGGATCCGGTGGATCGAAAGATGGAAGCAGAGTCCCGCACCATCTTCTCTCTGATAGGGTCAGCTTTTAGACCAGTAATTGTTATTGGTCTAGTTTCCCAGACACTTACGGAATGGGCGAAAATGGTACGCCAAGATCTTAGGGGAAAAGATATTCCCCAGGAGACATCTGATTTGATGGAACAGATTATACAAGGGCTACAGTTTATCTGTGACGCAGCCTTGGACACTACTCCCTTATTAGGGTATGCATCTAAGACAGCGGTGATCCTCAGACGTGTGCTATGGTTAAAATGCTGGTCAGCTGACCTAGGTTCCAAGAAGACCTTGACAAATCTCCCCTTTCAAGGGAATCGTCTATTTGGGGCCAACCTAGATGAAATCATTAAGGATGCCACTGGGGGCAAGAGCACTTTTTTGCCACAGGCTGCTAAAGCTAAGGGACCTCGCAACAAGCGAGGACCTTTCTTTACCGCCCATAAAGGGCGCCCGGCTGGTACTAGCGGGAAAGGCAAGACTCCTCCAGGAGGGTTCAAGAAGGGCTGGTCGGACAAGCAAAGGACCAACCCAGCCAAACCCGAAGCAAAGGAGTACACAGCCTGAAGGTGCGCCCCCACCCGGTTTCAGGGTGGGGGGACGTTTTCACCGGTATTCAGGACATTAGATCGAGCATCAACCACTACTACCGGTGCGATTCTTCCCTTCCAACATTTAAGTACTACAGGAAGCGGTAATTACCGTTCCCTGAATAGATCTTTTCCTTTACCTTTTCCTAAGATTAGTCCCTATACCTCACAGGAATCGGATCTGGTTGACCAGATAGGCCAAGTAGCCTCTAGTCGGGTGACTTCGGTCCCTGAGGTTCAACCAGAAAAGATCACCTTTCCTGATAACTATCAGGTATCTGATAAATGTGTGGGAACAGAAAACGACCAGACTTTCTCGGATGGTCGGGGCCAGATACCTCTAGGGACGCCTGGTTCAGATCCAATCAGCGCCAGTGGTCCTAGAAATTCTAGGCTGGCCTCCTCAAGCCGGCCTGGCCGACTTGGACATGTTAGTCGTAGACGTTCCGTGGGAACTTCGTCTCAGGGAGTGTCTGTGGTCTCAAGGACCAATTTACCATCATGCTTTACAGTCGCTGGGTTTAATGGCCTGGCCATTGAGACCCAAGTACTGAAGGACAGAGGTTTGTCAGCTTCAGTCATTCCTACCCTTATTAAAGCAAGGAAAGCGACTTCCAGCAAAGTCTATTATCACACATGGAAAACTTATATTGCGTGGTGCGAATCTTTAGGATTTCCTCCACGTACCTATTCGGTGTCTCGAATATTGGCCTTTTTGCAACAGGGGGTTGAGCAGAAGCTAGCCTTGAGCACCATCAAGGGTCAAGTTTCAGCATTAGCAATCTTCTTTCAGAAGCCTTTAGCTACCAAATCCTTGGTGCGGAATTTCATCCAGGGGGTGCGGCACCTGGCTCCTCCAGTCCGCGCGCCCTTACCGCCTTGGGATCTTAATTTGGTTTTGTCGGTTCTACAGAAACCTCCCTTTGAAAACATCAGGGAGATTCCCTTGCTTACTTTATCCCAGAAGGTGGCCTTCTTGGTGGCTATTACTTCTGCTCGCAGGGTGTCAGAACTGGCTGCATTATCATGCCAGTCCCCATACCTAGTGATTCATAGGGATAAGGTAGTACTTCATCCTAAGCCATCTTTTCTTCCCAAGGTGGTTTCAGATTTTCATCTGAATGAAGATATTGTACTACCTTCCTTGTGTCCTCAGCCCAAGCATCATCGGGAACATGCGTTGCATTCCTTAGATGTGGTTCGGGCAATCAGGGTATACCTGAAAGCTACGGAATCATTCCGTAAGACGGATTCACTTTTTGTGATCACGGATGGCCCCAGAAAGGGTTTGCCTGCATCTGCCGCGACCATTGCCAAATGGATTAGACAAACGGTGGTACAGGCTTATTCTATTAAGGGTCAGAGTCCTCCGTTCCCTGTTAGGGCGCACTCCACTCGAGCGCTCAGTAGTTCCTGGGCCTTTCGCCATCAGGCGTCAGTGGTCCAGGTATGTAAGGCGGCCACCTGGTCGTCAGTACATACCTTTACAAAATTCTATAAAATTGATGTGACGGCATCGGCGGATGCCTCATTTGGCCGCAAGGTTTTGCAGGCCGCAATTTGAGGAGACCGGTGGTCTACCTCGAGGGTTTTTTTCTGTTTGAAAAAAAAAAAAAAGAAAAATTGTTTTCTCTTTTTTTGTTGAGTCTCATCATTAAGGATGAGCATTGTAAACTTCTAGTTGGCACCGGTTGGGCCTTCTAGATTGGGATTTGATTTCCATTTTCCCACCCCTCAGTTGTGATACTGCTCTGGGACGTCCCGAAGGTGGTGTATCACCGAGGACTACGTCTGTCAATGAGCGCTAGAGAAAAATGGATTTTTGTAAAATCTTACCGTAAAATCCTTTTCTCTTAGCTCATTGACAGACGTAGTCCCCGCCCCTCTGTGTTTTTGAGTTGGGTTAAAATCTCTAAAGACTTCTTTTTCACATAACTGATTTGCTGAGGCAGAGAGAGAGAGGATATACCCTCTGGGACTGCCCCTGGGGTGTGGCCAGAGCTTTTTAATTTCCTGTCTAGTCCTGCTCCTGTGGAGGCAACATAACCCGAAGGTGGTGTATCACCGAGGACTACGTCTGTCAATGAGCTAAGAGAAAAGGATTTTACGGTAAGATTTTACAAAAATCCATTTTTTGTGTGGCTACCATTATTTCTCTGTCGCTCATTGACAGACGTAGTCCTCGTTGATTAATAACAACTCGGGTTATACTGCCCTCTACAGGAGTAGGACTAGACAGGAAAGAAAACGTTCTGGCCACACCCTAGGGGCAGTCCCAGAGGGTATATCCTCTCACTTCCTGCTACAGCAAATCAGTTTTTTCTGTCTAGTTAGGAGTAAGGACCTAGATGCCTTGCTAGGATCTTCGGTCCTGGCAGGATTTTTTTCTTAGAAAGATTTTTTAGACAGCTTTTTTCTCCAGTGTTCCTGTGAGATCTTCAAGCAAGAAAGCTGGAACTGGGCGACGGGCTGGATTTTGAGATCCAGTGGTCAACCCAGTTCAGCCTACGAGCGCGTGCAGGCCATAGCTCCGCGCTGGGTCGGCCGCGACATAGTCCCACTGGACGGGGACTGACCCTGCGAGTTAAACGTCTCGCTTAAACGCCAATGACCATGAGTCACGGCGTCCGTATTGGTCGACAGCCCCCCCACCCCGGTGGAGAGGGGTTCTGTCAGGAGTTGGCGCCCGCCTGGTTCCGGTATGGTGAGTAGTATGTTCCCCTTTTTCCCCCTGACGGTTTTGTGGTGAACGCGGGCCCCTCTCTGAAATGGTAAGGATGGGTCTCCCCTCTTTCCTATAACATGTCACAGATCTCCCTATTTGAGTGTGATTTTTGTGAACAAGAAACCAGGAGGCTTGGTTTGGGAGCTGACAATCTAATGTCATTTCAAAACTGTAAAGATGACTGAAGTCAGTGGCAGTACTAGAATATTACTGTGGTAGCATAAGGTATCCTACCTGTCAGAGGTTCACAGGGCGATGTCTATGCATGTATAACTGCAGTCCAGATCGCATTCCTCCAGCTAGGGCAGGCTGCCTTCCGACGGCCCACGGACCGCATGCGGCCCGCCAGGGTCCGGTACCACCGGCCAGGCTGATCACCATCCAGGGTGAAGTTTGGGGGGCCGATGCACTCCCGCAGGCTGCTAGGCTGAATACAGCATCCCGCAGGCCGCTGCTAAGCCGCTGCTATCCTAACAGGCCGCCGCCATTGTCTTGCAGAGCACACGAGGCCGCCATATTGGCGTAGCCTCGTGTCTCCAGCATGGGGCGGCCATGTTTGAGGTGACCAAACACCTCGTGGAGCCAGGGGGAGGCGCCGGAAGCGTGTTAAGGGCGGAGCCGCCTCCTTTACCCAGGAAAAAGGGCCGAAGACTTCCTGTCTGTAACAGGACAGCACTGAGCAAGCTGATGAAAACTTCTGTGCATCAGGGATGAGCCTTGGGGTCTCTCTCTCTCTCTCTCTGTGGGGTCCAAAAAGGCAGGTAACACTGAGGGGCGCTGTTGCAACTGGGGGATACAAAAAAAAAAAAAAAGTTTTTTACTTTGTCATTTTTTTGTCGCCTGCAAATTTCTGGTATAATCCATGACCCTGCCGCATAGGTATCCCCACCGGATCCCCTCAAGGTGGCCGCAGGACCCTCCAGTACCTCACTTGTTTTTAATGCATTATCGGCAGTTTTGGAGTCTTTGGTATCCGGGGTGGAGCTGGCCTGTCAGGGACAGGGGGTCAAGAAGCGACCCCCGCCTACCCCTATTTTTTATCTGATACTTCAGATACGGATTCGGAGCTGGTCAATGCAGCTGCAGGTTCCTCTTATGGGGCTGTTGTCTCAGGTAATGTCTCCTCAGCAGTGAGGAGAATGTTTCTGCCTCCGCGATAGCACAAGAGTGGTGGATGCACCAGTTGTGTCCGTCCGGGAAACCTTTAATCTTGAGGTTACACCGGCAGAGGTAGCTGAGACTGAAATTCCTTTTTGGTACTTGTTAGCCTACCAAAAGGGCAAAGGATTTTCCTTTACCCAAATGGGGTCGTTTTGTAACGAACCCCTGTTATTTCCTAACGCCACCTGCTGTCTTGCCACAGACTGTTAGGATAAATAGGACCTCGTAACCAACGAGGACCTTCCCTTTCTGCTCATGAAGAGTTGTTCGTTCCGCGAGGGCGGGCGATAAGGCGAAACCCTCCAAAGCCCCTTTAGAGGGGTTTCAAAGAGCGCTGGTCGGCTAAACAAAAAGTCCGGCTCAGCCAAGCCTGAAAAATACAGCCTGATGCGCCCCTACCCATCTCTGGGGTGGGGGGAGGTCTTCACCGGTTTCCGGATCCATGGCTTGCCAGAACCCCGGACTAAGGGGTTCGCGAGGTCTAATGGTCAGGATACAGGATCGAGTTTCGATCACTTCCACCGGTGCGATTCTTCCCTTCTAACATTTAACGGTTTCAGGGGTTCTATTCGAACCTGTTCACAATGCCCAGGAAAGAGGGCAAGGTGCGTCCAATTTCTGAATTTGGGGAAAAATAGAGTCCATCCGAACAAGTGGTGGCCTCCCTGCATCAGGGGGATTTCCTGGCGTCCATAGACATTTAGGATGCCTATCTTTATATCCCCATCATCGCAGGACATCAGCGTTTTTCTTCGCTTTCCCAAAGATCATCCCTGGTTCCCACCAGGAGACTGAACTATCTGGGCCTAGGGTTGGATACATCCTGGGCAAGAGAGTTTCTCCTTGCGGAGAAACTCCAGAAGGTTCAGTCAACGATTCGGATGTTGCTGTCCGTCAATTGGCTGGACGGATGGTGGCCTTCTTAGAGGCAGTACCGTATACCCAGTCTCATACCCGAATTCTCCTGAAGGAGATTCTTTTCTTATGGAATCAGAATTCTGATTTCCTGGACAATCAGATCCGGTTGAGCGAGCGGACCAGGGAGCCTCCGATGCTCAACCAGGGGAAGTCATTCCTTCCGATAGTATCCAGGTTACCAATAGGGTATCGGAACTGAGAGCGATCAGATTTTGTCTGATTTACTGGACCGAGCAGCTCTAGAGCAGCCCGATTCGGATCCAATCGCACAATGCCACGGTCGTGACTTATGTCAAGAAAGGGGCACTTAGAGTGTCCTGGTGGCCATCGAAACGACTAGCATCTTTCGTTGGACGGAACGGTTTGTTCCTTCCGGATCTCCCCGCAGTGTTCACTCCGGGGGTGGGAAATCGGCAGGCAGATTATTTCAGCCGTCAGATTCTGGATCAAGGGGTATGGCCTCTTCATCCAGAGGTTTTTCACTAGCTGTCCCTTCATTGGGGCACCCCGGATGTGGATCTGTTGGCACCTTGGCTCAACAGGAAGGTGCGGAGGTTTGTAGCTCGCACCCGCGATCCTCTAGCGAACGCAGCAGAAACGCTGATCGCCCCGTGGGGGCAGTATCAGCTACTGTATGCCTTCCATCCTCTCAAGTTACTGCGGGAACTTCTTCGCAGGATAGAGGTGGAGGGAATTCCAGTTATTCTGGAAATTCCGGACTGGCCTCGTCGAGCCTGGTACGCCGACTTGGTGAGGCTAGTCGCGGACGCTTCTTGGAGACTTCCTCTCAAGGAGGATTTGCGGTCTCAGGGACCGATCTTCCATCTTGCTTTACAATCGCTGGCTTAATGACCTGGCCATTGAGACCCAGGTACTGAAGGACAAGGGAGTGTCAGCTTCAGTTATTCCTACCTCTAGTTAAAGCAAGGAAAGCGACTTCCAGCACATGGAAGTCTTATATTGCGTGGTGTGAATCTTTTGGATTTCCCCCACATACCTATTCGGTGACCCGAATCTTGGTCTGTGTGCAACAAGGGGTTGAGCAGAAACTGTCCTTGAACACTATCAAGGGTCAGGTTTCAGCGTTAGCTATCTGCTTTCAGAAACCTTTGGCTAATCATTCCTTGGTGCGGAATTTCATCCAGGGGGTGCGACATCTGGCTCCGCCAGTGCGCGCACCCTTACCACCTGGGATCTTAATTTAGTGTGGTCGGTTCTTCAGAAACTTCTCTTTGAAGATATTAGGGAGATTCCCTTGCTTACATTATCCCAGAAGGTGGCCTTCTTGGTGGCCATTACTTCTGCACGCAGGGTGTCAGAACTGGCCGCATTATCTTGACGTTCCCCATATCTGGTGGTTCATAGGGATAAGGTGGTTCTTCTTCCAAATCCATCCTTCCTTCCTAAGTGGTTTTCAGAGTTTTCATCTGAATAAAAATATTGTGTTACCTTCCCCGTGTCCTAAGACTAGCCATCCTTGGGAGTTTGCATTACACTCCTTGGATAGGGTTCAGAAGGATACACTTGACTACTACGAACTTGTTTTCGTAAGACGGACTCACTTTTTGTGATCACGGATAGCCCTTGAAGGGGGTTGCCTGTGTCTGCCGCGACCATATCTAGATGGGCCAGTCAGACGGTGGTACAGGCTTATTCTATTAAGGGAAAGAAGCAAGGTGGGTTGGTTCCTGTGAAGGCCTCTTGATAAATATCAATACAAATAGAAAGGGAAGGGCCGCTCAGCTGGAACGTGACTGATTAGGTGCCTATTGATCAATAATGAACATGCAGAAAAAAAAGGGGGGGGGAAAGGTATCTGTAGATGTGGTGAAAACAAAATTGCTTCCAGAACCACTTCACAGACCCAAAAAGATGATCAGATATAGACACCAAAAATTGCACTGTGATAGCTGAGTTGCAGTGAAAAAATATATTTGAATTTTATTAAAGCACTTATGCCTGGTGAGTGAACATGCATGGACACAATACATATTAAAATGATAAAACCATGTACATACAGTGGATGGCATCACAAACAGACCACAATAAGGGAATTAATGGTTGGTAGTAAAGGTTCTGATGGTGAAATCCAAGGTATTAGGCCACATCCATTTAACTAACTATACATTGCCTGCAGTGTTCCTGAATGGGAACTCCATGTAGTTCAAAATAGCAGGATGATTATGTAGCACAATGGGTGTATGATCACCTATGGAGAATAGATCGAGCAAGTAGAACTAAAGGAAAAAACCCCTTCTATTGATATTAATCCAAACGGTGGAGATTAAGTAGTTTTACAGTTGCTACTATGTAGGGGATTGGTGCTGGCTGGACGATGTTGACTCCAATTAATGATATTGTCCATCAAGATCTGAACCGATACAACAACAGGTGAAGGATTCCTCTGTGTATTGACATGGGCACATATAGGACGATTACCAGTCGGCCATGCAGTTGTAGTATTGCATACCCCAAAGGTGGTGGGGAAGTAGGCAAGGAAGTCCTTCGTGCTGCCAGATAGAGGAATTTAAACACCTTAGAGTAGTGAAATAAAAAGTCCGTACCTCCGTGTGTATATCAGCGGTGACCCTGCGGCTTGTAAAGGCTTCCAGCGGCGTAGTCACATTCAGCGCTTGCTCAAGCCGAGTCTGCAGGCAGTGACGGACAAGTCCGTGGCGGACGGTCTTACGTCACGTCCGGTGACGGCGAGCAGCGTAACCAGGGGAACCGTAACCAAACAGGAGCTATAGGGGTCACCTACACACGTCGAGGAGGTTGGTCGTAGTGATGGAATCCAACTGGAGAAGCTTCGTTTTTGAGTTGGGTTGGGTTAAATTCTCTAAAGACTGCTTTGTGACATAACTGATTTGCTGTAGCAGGAAGTGAGAGGATATACCCTCTGGGACTGCCCCTAGGGTGTGGCCAGAACGTTTTCTTTCCTGTCTAGTCCTACTCCTGTAGAGGGAAGTATAACCGAGTTGTTGTTAATCAACGAGGACTACGTCTGTCAATGAGCTTTAGAGAAAAGGATTTTATGGTAAGATTTTACAAAAATCCATTTTTCTGTCTAGTGAAACCTTCGGTCTCAGTTTTTTTTATTCCTTTAAGAATATTTTGTTTTTATTTTCTTTACTCACTTCTGCTAGTTAGTCTTCAGGGGGATTTCCCCTTGTGAACTGCAATAAATAGCCGGCTGAGGTTTAGCACTGGATAATCTAGATCCTTAAGGTCTCCCAGCCTGGCTTAGGAGAGCATGAGCAGGTTATAGTCCCGCACTAGGCCTCGCCAAGTCAGAGCCCGTCTTTGGATGGGGACAAGCCTGCGAGTGGATGTCTCGCTAGGACGAGATGACCTGGAACGCCCTGAGTTGCAGCGTACCTCTCGGCTGGCAGCACCCACACTCGGGGTGGGATGTGGTCTGTCTGGACCGAGTCCACCTAGTCCGTGGTGTCGTGAGTAAATGCAGCCCCCCCCATATCCCTTATTGGTCTGGGGGGGGGGGTGGGACATGGGCCCACCCTTGGGGATGATGGGACCTAGTACTTCCTAAAAGATCCCCTGGCCTGTCAGGATACCTGGCCCTGTGCCCTGCCCTTATTGCGGTTTTCACCTGGAGGGGCGCTATTGCTGCGGCCCCTGACGTCCGGGGGGGGGGGGTTGTGGGCGGGAGAATGGTACCTGTTCCTGCTTGGTCTTGTAGATCCTCCTGTGGCCTCCAATTTGGGGTCCCCTGACCGCATGGGGGCCGCCATCTTTAGTGTGGGCATATGGAGAATTTCTCCCCTTTGACCAGCTTGGTGCAGACATTTTCCCTGTGCTTCCCAATGATTTACATTGGTAGCAATTTTTGTGTAGCCCTCTGTAGCTACACAGGCAGCGTGACCTTTCACATTCTACCCAGGCTGATGTCGTATCCTGTGACTTTCCTGTCCCTTTTGTCCAACCGTCGGTCGTCTCTCATGACTTTGATTACGCCCCTAGGGCAGTCCTAGGGGGGTATACTTTCCACTTCCTGCTATAGAACTTCAGTTTGTAACAAGGAGTGTCAGAAGAATACATAACCCAATTCAACAAAGGGGTTGGTGCTGTGTTCGTCAATGAACATTAGAGAAAAGGATTTTACTAAAAGACAAAAATCCAGTTTCTTTATCGTTCATTGACAGACGCAACGCCATATTCTTCTAAACCATTGGGTTATGCTGCCCCCTACAGGAGTTGGACACTAAGCAGGGAAAAACTTGACCACGCCTATGTGGCAGCACCTGGAGGCATACACCCAAACACTCTGCTGTAGGATTCAGTTTGTTTCTGCCTAGTTTAGGAGTAGGACCTAGTTCCCGGCTGTGACTTCGGTCTTAGCTTGTTTTGTTTTTTTATTTTATTTAAAAGGGAACCTTTGAAAAAATGTGTATTTTTTAGCTAGTTATGTTCCTGGGAGAACTACAGTCAACAGCCAGACTGGGTTTTGGACTGGATAGTCTAGATCCTTAAGGTCTCCCAGTCTGGGCAGCGAGCATGTGCAGGTTATAGCCCCGTGCTAGGCCTCGCCGCGACGGAGCCCCAATGTACAGGGGCTGGCCCGCAAATGAAACACCTCGCCGGGACGCACACGGCCTGATTCGACCTGAGTCGCAGCGTACCCCTTGGCCGTCAGCACCCCCACCACGAGTGGAGAGGTGCCTGAGGGTCCTTGGGATGGTCGGACCCTCAGGTTCCCTTCCATTCCCCTCAGTCCCTTGAACAGTCGCAGTGGTCTTTTTGCCCCAACCTACCCCCATGTCTGCCCCCCCCCCCCTCCTATGTGAGGTAGAAGCTGGCTTTGTCACTTACTCCACTAAGGGGGGGTGGATCCGGTTGTTGCTGACCAGGCTGTCCAGATTGCACACGGGGGTCTTTGAGCAAGTTCCCGGCCCCCTGGGGGTTAGTGCCTGAGGCAGGGATGTCCTTTTGGCTCCCTGCAGTGGTTATAGGCATGGGGAGCTGATGTCTCTTCATCCGCAGGTCTGCGCCTCATGTGGCTGGATCGGGCTGAAAATTGACCAAGCTGTCTGAGCGACTGGACTCCTAACCGAGCTGCTGATCAAGCTATCAGCGGTGATGGCGAACTCGCGACCCTCGGGGCCCACAGATCTAAAGCTGCAAAGGTTTCCACTTTTTCTGCCTACTGTGACAAAATTGTCACGCGTCAGTGGAGTTGTTCTAAACGCTTGGTGTGGCTTAAAAACTAGTCTGCAGACCAGGCTTTCTTTTAGGGACCGCCTATTTGGGTCTTTGTTGGATGAACTGATCAAAAGTCTCACAGGTAGGAAGAGTACTCTTCTTCCTCTATCCGCTAAGGGCAAGTCAGTGCGTAATAGACGGGGCTCTTATTTTTCAGCACACAGGCGACCCTTTCGTGCCTCCGGCACGCATGAGAAAGGATCTAAGCCCCTCCAGATCTGCAGACAAATCTCCGTCTGCATGAAGGGATACCCTCGCCCATATCTGGAGTGGGGGGGATGTCTGTTTTCTTTCCAGAACCAGGGACCTCCTTGATTCAGGACAAATGGGCCCACGAGCTGCCCTGATCAGGTTACAAGATCGAATTCAGGTCCCGACTGTCAGACAGATTCTTCCCGTACAATCTACGCTGATCTACTAGAGGTGGTACAAGATCTACTGTCACAAAGGGTGATTGTGCTGGTTCCCTCTCGGGAACGCTTTCAAGGGTTTTATTCAAACCTGTTTACTGTTCCCAGAAAATAAGGGAAAGTGCATCCAATTCTGGACTTCAAGGCTCTGAATCGCTTCGTGCGGGGAAAGATTTTTCCCTACACCAAATGGGACTTTTTGACCTCTATCGATGGTAAGGATTCATATCTGCTCATCCCTAATTTACGCTGGACACCAGTGTTTTTCATTTCTTCGCTGTAGGAGAGGAACATTATCAGTTTGTGGCGTTACCCTTTGGTCTCGCCCCTGCCCCCAGGGTCTTCACCAAAGTGTTGGCTCCAGTATTGGCATTATTGCGACAGTGAGGGATTTCGGTACTAGGGTCCCTGGACAATCTCCTCTTAAGGGCAGACTCAGTCTGGTGGGCAATCTGTCAATCACTGTATGGACTGCAAGAGTTCAGTTGGACCAACAATTTCAGAAAATATGCACTGGTCCTGCCTCCAAATTGGTAGATCTGGGACTTACTCTGGACTCAGCCTCTGCAAGGGGGTTTCTTCCCCCAGGAAAAGCTGCAAAAGTTGCACAGGGCTATTCGGTTGCTGTTATCCAGCACTCTGTTCTCTTTGCGGACTTGCATGCGAGCTCTAGGCCTGATAGTGCCTACCTTCGAGGCGGTTCCGTTTGCTCCGCTCCATACGAGACCTCGGCAAAGGAAAATTTTTATCAAGTGGAACAAGGATCCAAAAACTTTGGACAGTCTGATTCGGTTGAGTCAACACACAAAAAGTGCTCTTCTGTGATGGCTCCATTCCTTGGCCCTGCGTCAGGGCAATCCTTCCTTCTATTGTATTGGACCGTGGTAATCACCGATGCCAGCCTGTTCGGCTGGGTAGAAGTACTTGGAAAGCTTTGTGTCCAGGGGACCTGGACTCTGGAAGAATCCAGACTTCTGATCAATATTCTGGAACTCGGAGCGATAAAGCTTTGCTTGAGTCACTGGACAAATCATCTACAGGGTTGTCCAGTTCGCATTCAAGCAGACAATGCCACATCCGTGGCTTACGTCAATCATCAAGGGGGCACCAAGAGTGTCCTGGCAGCCCGGGAGGTGGCCGAGATTCTAAAATGGGCAGAAAATTTTGTTCGTCCTCTCCGCCGTGCATATCCCCGGAGTGGAGAAATGGCAGGCAGATTACCTGAATCGTCAGGTGTTGTATCAGGAGGAATAGTCCCTACACTCTGAGGTGTTTCACCTGCTGTGTGTCGGGTAGGGGACACCCGATGTAGAACTGTTGGCCTCTTGACGCAACCAGAAGGTACTGAGGTTTGTAGCCAGGTCTCTAGATTCTCTGGCCGACGCCACATACGCATTGGTAGCTCCTTGGGGTCAGTATTGGCTGATCTATGCGTTTCCTCCGCTGAAACTTCTGCCGAGGCTTCTGCACTGAATAGAGGTGGAAGGAATTCCTGTCATTCTGGTGGCCCCAGACTGGCCTTGTGGGTCTTGGTACGCAGATCTGGTAAGGTTGGTTGCCGATTCTCCTTGGAGACTTCCTCTCAGGGAAGTTCTGCTGTCTCAAAGGCTGATCTTCCATCCTGCTTACAGTCGGTGGCTTTAACCACTTGCCTTCTGTGCACTTAAACCCCCTTCCCATCCAGACCAATTTTTAGCTTTCAGTGCTCTCACACTTTGAATGACAATTGCGCGGTCATGCTACACTGTACCCATATGAAATTTTTATCATTTTTTTCACACAAATAGAGCTTTCTTTTGGTGGTATTTAATCATCTCTGGGTTTTTTATTTTTTACAAATAAAAAGACAAATTTTGAAAAAAAAACGTTTTTCTTATTTTCTGCGAGTAAATTCTGAAAATAAATACATTTTTCTCCTTCACTGATGTGCGCTGATGGGCACTGATAGGCTGCACTGATGGGCACTGATGAGGTGGCACTTATGGGCACTGATGAGGTGGCACTGATGAGGAGGTACTAATATGCCGCACTGATGACCACTGATAGGCGGCACTGAAGAGCACTGAGAGGTGGGACTGGTGGGCACTGAGAGGTGGCACTGGTGGGCACTGAGAGGTGGCACTGGTGGGCACTGAGAGGTGGCACTGGTGGGCACTGAGAGGTGGCACTGACGGGCAGCACTGATGGGCACTGGCGGGCAGCACTGATGGGCACTGGCGGGCAGCACTGATGGGCACTGGCGGGCGGCACTGATGGGCACTGGCGGGCGGCACTGATGGGCACTGGCGGGCGGCACTGATGGGCACTGGCGGGCGGCACTGATGGGCACTGGCGGGCGGCACTGATGGGCACTGGCGGGCGGCACTGATGGGCACTGGCGGGCGGCACTGATTGGCACTGGCGGGTGGCACTGATGAGCACTGATGGGCAGCACCATCAGTGCCCACACTCAGTGCCCATAGTGCTGCCAGTCAGTGCTCATCAGTGCCTAGATGAGCAGGCACTGACTGGCAGCACTATGGGCACTGATTGTGGGCACTGATGGGGGGCACTGATGGTGGGCACTGTGGGCATTGATGGTGGGCAGTTAGTGTGTTTAGTTTACCTTGTGTAATCAGGGCACTGGTGATAAGTGCCCTGATTACATTCTTCTGTGTCCCCGACGGCTGATCGGCTCTCCTCCTTCCTCACACTGCAGTCTCTGTGTGAGGAAGGAGCGCTGGCGATGAGAGATGATCTCATATGTTTACATATGAGATCATCTCTCATTGGACGATCCGATCAGGGACACGGCCAACACAGATTTTCCCCGATGCGCGCTCGCGGGGGCGCGCGGGGAGCCCGTGTCTGGGAGGCCGTTTAAAGACGGCCTCCCGAAAATGTGAGTCCGCGCTGCAGCCGTACTTCGGCTATGGCGCGGATGGGAGGAAGTTAATGGCGTGGCTGTTAAAAGCCAGGTGTTGCATGATAGAGGTCTTGGCTCAGTGATTACACTGTTGAAGGCTAGAAAATCTACCTCCAGGAAGATTTATCATCGTACATGGAAATCGTACATCTCATGGTGTGAATCGACTAACCACTTTAAAACCGGAGGATTTTCCTGCTCAAAGTCCAGGCCACTTTTTTCAACTTGGCACTGTGTGAATTTAACTAACAATGGCGCGGTTATGCAATGCTGTACCCAAACGAAATGTACGTCCTTTTTTTTTTTCCCCACAAAGAGAGCTTTCTTATGGTGGTATTTGATCACCTCTGCGCTTTTTATTTTTTTGCGACATTAATAAAAAAAAAGAGCGAAAATTTTGCGAAAAATTTACATTTTCTACTTTGACAGTTAAAAAATATCCAATATATTCAATATATTCAATTTTTGTCATATATTTAGGCCAAAATTTATTTTTTACTAGAAAATTACTTTGAACCCCCAAACATTATATATATTTTTTTAAAGCACAGGCCCTACAGAACAAAATGGTGGATGTTCCAGTTTTTTTCATCACACGGTATGTGCGCACAGATTTTCCAAACACAATATTTGCGGAAAACAAAACACTTTTTTATATTTAATGTAGAAATGCTGAATTATTGCCCTCGACCTGGCGTTCGCGGCGATACCTCAAATGCATGCTGCAATTGCAGTTTACATATGACACTAGACCAACGCTTGCGTGCGCCTTTGCGCGCAAGCACGAGGGGACAGAGGGGCTTGATTTTTTTTTTTTTATTTATTTTGTTTTTTTTTATGTTTTATTTTATTTTGACACCTTTCCTTTTTGTTTGTTTTAAATAATTTTTATTGTTATCACAGTGAATTTAAATATCCCCTATGATAGCAATCTGTAGTGACAGGTACTCCTTTTTTTTTTTTCTTTTCTCTTATGTCCTCTGACAGTCGCCGCCCACTCATACAGTCGTCACCAATGGGTATTGACTTCCGCTCCGCAGGAGTAGCTAGGCATAAGACTTGTTAGTAACAAAAGCTTTTAGCATAGACACACCCATGGGGGCTGTCCCACTGGTCAATACCCCCCCTGCATTAAGCCATCCCAACTCAGTTTGTCTCTGCCTAGCGTCAGGAGTAGTCAGGTTTCCTTGTGCTGGGGCTACAGTCTCAGCCTTCTAATCTTTTCTTTTGATTTTTATTTTAAAATGTCAGTTTTTTCTTTCCTTTACTAGCTGTTATTTTGTCAGCTTTAGATTAGTGAATCTTCGAATGAAGATTGGATCATGCGGAGCTGGGAATCGGACTGGCCGCCCTGGCTCTCCAGGGCAGAGGGTCAGATGGATCCCCAGCCCGCCATCGAGCGTTCGGCTATGGTTCGCCCTGGCGCTATGAACGACCCATCCCTGCTTGTAGCAGGGATGCAGCCTGTGAGGTGGCTACCTCACTGGACGTTTCTGCAGTCCTGTGCTGCAGTGTCCTGCGTTTCTGGCTGACGGCATTCCCTGTCATCTGAGGACAGAGGCTTTCCGTTAATGGAGGCACCCCACGCCATCCGGTACAGGTAAGTACTTTTCTGTGTGGGGGCCTCTGTCTGGGGTAGCAGTCCTGTGTTGCTGCGTGTTCCCCTCATGTCTGTGCGTTTGTGGGGCTCCCTGATGCGATCCCTGCGGGGGTTCTCTTTAATTCACTGCTGAGCGCTGTGTGGTGTGGGGGCCCCTCTCCTGTGTCACTTGCTAGTGTTTTTGGGAGATGCAGACATGTGTGAGGCGACCGCTGAAGCTGAGAACCGCATGGTCCGCCATTTTGGTTATGGGAGCATGCTGGCTTCACTATGGGCTTTTGCAATGCTTGTTATGTAGTGTTTTTGGCGCCAACCGACGCCATCTTGTGTGTGGCAGAACGATCGTTCCGAGCACATGTTGGCGGCCATCTTGCCGAAGCCTTCCATTCACTTCTATGGGCAGCCATTTTCCCTGGGTCTTGCAGCATATAGTTCAGCCTCTGGTGACCTCACTTCCTTTTCCTCTGGAGCAGCGATCAGTGTCGTAACACTCTGTGGGGCTCTGCAGACTGTCTCTTCCATATCTCTCTGTACTATCCTTCCTGGCTCAGTTTTGTCCCTTTTTTGGGGGTCTGTGAACACAGTTCTTATAGCGGTGGGCTGCGCTATCCGCAGCGGTTTTAAAGGGCCAGTACTTTTTCACTCATTGTTTGGCAATGGATTCTCAGGACAGCAAATTCCCTCCAGCCTTGGAGGGGGACCCCAGTTCTGCTGAACCCCCGTTATACCTAATTTGGCCGCTGTAGTGGCGTCTTTGGTGTCAAAAATGAGGTGCTGATGGCTGAACGTGCTGCTAGGAAAAGGCCCAGATTATCTCTCTCCTCTGATTCAGATGGTGATGTGGCTGGCGTGCCCTTTTCAGGGTCTCGCTCATCCCTGGACCCTTTGGGGTCTGAGGGGGAGGCGGAGGTAGAGGGGGTTGATGTGTCTCCCCCGGGGTCGACTGAATAACGCGCTCTCATGGATGAGCTGATTTCTTCTGTTACAGAAACGCTACACTTGGAGAATGAGCCCGCTCCTCCGGCCATTGTGTCCTCTTTTGGGACACATTGGACCCGCAAGTCGGCGCAGTTTAAAACGCCCCTTCACGGTTCCTAGTCTGCTTAATCTGCTTTACTCCTTTGCGCCTTCCACGGATGCGCGCTGGTGCGTGGCTCCCCAGGTGGATCACGCTGTGGCCGTGTTAAATAAGGCTACCTTGGTTCCCTCTGAGGATACCCCGGTGTTCCGGGATCCTACGGACAGGAGGTTCGAGTCTTTGGCCTGCCATGCCTATACGGTGGTGGGCTCTATGGTCAAACCTATTTTCGGTTCTGTCATGGTGGCTCAGGCGGTGGCGGACTGGACTAAGGTGCTTAGACGCACTCTCGTGTCTGATTCTGCCCCCACCGGCTACGCTGGACATGGTGGACCAAATTCATCAAGGGGTCATGTTTTTGTGCGACGCGGCCTTAAATGAGGCCCCTTTAGCTGCCCGCCTGTCTAGTGTACTTAACCGTCGACTGATCTGGCTGAAGAGCTGGTCGGCTGACCAGACGTCTCGGAAAACAGTGGCTGACTTTCCTTATGCTGGGTCTCGCCTTTTTGGCGAGGCTTTGGATACCTTGGTAAAAGGGGTCACTGGGGGCAAAAGCACTCTGCTGCCCCAGAATCCGAAGAACAAGTCCTTTCGCGGCAAGCGGGGTCCCGCCTTCAGGCCCACTCAGGGGTCCTTTCGTGCCTTTAAGTCCCAATTCAAGGGCAAACCTTTCAAGGGCAAAGGTGGCCAGAAGAAGCCCTGGGCGGGTAAGCAAAAGTCCGGCCATGCCGGTACGGCGGCTCAGTCCGCCTCTGCCTGAAGGGACGCCCCCACCCGTTTCAGGGGTGGGGGGACGTTTGCGCGGTTTCCTCCAACCTTGGCTGCTCCGTATTCCGGACAGGTGGGTTCAGGAAATCATTAAATCGGGATACAAGATCGAATTCCTTTCACGGCCGGCGGACAGATTTTTTCCCTCAAATCTTCAGTTGACCCCAGGGCGTTTACAGGACCTGCATCAAGCGGTGCAGGATCTCCTGGCCCAGGGGGTAGTTGTCCCGGTGCCTCATCGATACAGGTTTTGGGGGTTTTACTCCAATCTGTTCACTGTGCCCAGAAAAGAGGGCAAGGTGCGTCCAATCCTGGACTTAAAAGCTCTGAATCGCTTTGTGCGCGTTCGGAAGTTCCCCATGGAATCCCTCCGCTCAGTGGTGGCCTCCCTGAGTCCAGGGGAATTCCTGGCCTCTATCGACCTGAAGGATGTGTATCTACACATCCCCATTTTTGAGGGTCATCAGAGGTACCTCCGGTTCGCCATTGCGGAGGACCATTATCAGTTTGTAGCGTTACCTTTCGGTCTCGCTTCGGCTCCAAGGGTCTTTACCAAAGTGCTGGCACCTGTTCTGGGCCTGTTGAGGGCACAGGGCATTGCTGTCTTGGGATATCTAGATGATCTCCTGTTAAGATCGAGTGCCAGTCAGAGCCTGATGTGCGATCTGTCCACTACGGTGCAGGCGCTTCGGGAGTTTGGTTGGACCATCAACGTTCAGAAGTCGACACGGTCTCCTTCGGTTCGTCTTCCCTATCTGGGTATGGTTCTGGACTCTGCTCAAGCAAAGGTTTTTCTGCCGGAGGACAAGCTCCGGACCCTTCAAAATGAGGTCAGGTCCCTCAGGGACAACCAGTCCTCGTCGCTCAGGACCTTTATGCGGTGCCTGGGGTTGATGGTTTCAGCCTTCGAGGCGATCCCATTTGCTCAGTTTCACACTCGATCTCTCCAAGCGGAGATTCTGGCTAGGTGGGACAGACTTCCTTCAGTCCCCGGCTGTGTCGGACGGAAAGTCCTTCCGTCCGTTACTGTGGACAGTAATTACCACGGATGCCAGCCTGTTGGGCTGGGGTGGAGTTCTGGGAACCCTGTCTGCCCAGGGCACTTGGTCGTAGAAGGAATCCTCCCTTCCGATCAACATATTGGAACTGAGAGCGATCAAACTCTGTCTCCTCCAGTGGTCGGATCGACTTCGGGGTCGTCCTGTTCGGGTACAGATGGACAATGCTACCGCAGTGGCTTACATCAACCACCAAGGGGGCACCAGGAGTGCCCGGGCGGCCCGAGAGGTGACCGATATTCTGTCTTGGGCCGAGACTCATGTCCCGGCAATATCGGCAGTTCATATTCCAGGTGTGGAGAATTGGCAGGCCGACTATCTGAGCCGCCAGACCCTGGACCAGGGGGAATGGTCCCTGCACCTGGAGGTCTTCCAAATGCTGTGTGCGAAGTGGGGATCCCCAGATGTGGATCTGTTCGCGTCTCGGCTAAACCACAAGGTGAAAAGGTTCGTGGCAAGAACGCGCGATCCTCCGGCGGACGCCTCGGATGCGTTGGTGGCCCCGTGGCATCAGTACGCGGACATCGTTCACCTAGCAGTCGAGTCTCCTTGGCGGCTGCCACTGCAGGAAGATCTATTGTCTCAGGGACCGATCTTCCATCCTGCTTTACAGTCGCTGGCTTTAACGGCCTGGCTGTTGAAAGCCAGGTCCTGAGGGACAGGGGTCTCTCCCCAGAGGTCATTCCTACTTTAATCAAGGCTAGGAAAGCCTCGTCTGGTAAAATTTATTACCGTACATGGAAAGCCTATTTTGCCTGGTGTGAGTCCAGGGGGTTTTCTCCTCGCTCATATTCGGTGACAAGTGTTGGCTTTCCTTCAGACTGGTGTGGACCAGCGCCTGTCGCTGGCCACGATTAAGGGCCAGGTATCTGCACTGGCTGTTCTGTTTCAGCGCCCTGTGGCGTCTCATTCCTAAATTCGCACCTTCATTCAAGGTGTGCGACATTTGGCCCCTCCTCGGAGGGAGCCTTTACCTCCATGGGACTTGAACTTGGTTCTGTCCGTGTTGCAGCGTGCTCCCTTTGAAAACATCCGGGAGATATCGTTGCCTCTGCTGTCTAAGAAGGTTGCTTTTCTAGTGGCGATCACTTCGGCTCGCAGAGTATCGGAGCTGGCGGCGTTGTCTTGCCGCTCTCCCTACTTGGTGGTTCACAAGGATAAGGTGGTCTTGCGACCTCATTCGTCTTTTCTCTCTAAGGTGGTCTCTGACTTTCACCTTAAAGCGGAGTTCCGGGCACAGAAGTCATTTTTTAACAAACATACCCCCGGGACAGTCAGGGCTAGCACATTCCACAATGGCTAGCCTCTGATCTGTCCCGGTTCGCACTTACCTTTTAGAAGAAATACTTACTTATAAAATTTCTTCCACAGAGTTTCCATCTCTCTTGTGGGCAGCTGAAGCCGGCGCGGTCCTCTTCTGTCTTCTTCCGCGTCTTCTTGTCCCAGAATGCGCCTGCACCGGCCCCTCTCGTCACTTCCGGTGCGGCGTGCCCAGAAGCTGTTTAGCAGGGGAATGCGGCGTCGCCCGGAAGTGACGAGCGGGGCCGGTGCCGTCGCATTGATTCCTGGGAGCGATGACGTTCAGCTCCCAGGAATCATCGCAGCGCAGGAAGTGACAGCGGAGCCGCGGCGCTGAGGGAGGAAGTACCCTGAGGTGAGTATTTACGATCGTCAATTACAAGGTGAGTTTTTAAAAAAAAAAAAATCTAACTATCCAATTCCTTTTCAGGTTATTCTGAACTAGCGGACGGGCACAAAAAAAAAATATCGATTTTGTGCCCGGAACTCCGCTTTAATGAGGACATTGTTTTGCCTTCGCTCTGTGCGAAGCCTAAGCATCCTAAGGAGGTTGCATTGCATTCCTTGGATGTTGTCAGGGCGATCAGGGTTTACCTGTCGTCCACTGAATCCTTTCGGAAATCGGATTCCCTCTTTGTCCTTCCTGAGGGACCTCGGAAGGGCATGGCTGCGTCTGCATCGACCATTGCCAAATGGATCAGACAGACCATTGTACAGGCCTATGCTTTGAAGGAACGGGTTCCGACCTTCCCTGTTAAGGCGCACTCTACCAGATCTTTGAGTACGTCTTGGGCCTACCGGATCAGGCCTCGGTGGCCCAGGTGTGCAAGGCTACGACTTGGTCTTCGGTGCACACCTTTTCCAAATTCTATAAGGTCGATGTTCTGGCATCAGCTGATGCCTCCTTTGGCCGCAAAGTTCTCAGTGCGGCAGTGCCATAGGGGACCCTTGTTTTTTTGTGGGTCCCTGGCTTTTGGGGTTGTTTACCCCCTGGGTTATTTGCTTTCCTGGGCTGTTGCTCCTGTTGAGCTTTTTTCAGTTGCCCAGAAGGTTCTCTTACTGTGTGTGTAAGGTTCCTTTCTCTGATGTGGGTACTGCGTTGCCTTTTCTACGGTTGCGTCTCCCACCCCTCATGTCTTCACTGCTTTGGGACGTCCCATTGGTGATGACTGTATGAGTGGGCGGCGACTGTCGGAGGACGTAAGAGAAAACTGAATTTTTGTAAAATCTTACCGTAAAATTCCTTTCTCTGAGTCCTCCGACAGTCACCGCCCCTCCCCTCTTTTGGGGGTTTTATGGTACACTTACTGCTTTGCTACCAAACTGAGTTGGGATGGCTTAATGCGGGGGGGGGGGGCTGTTTGTCCAGTGGGACAGCCCCCATGGGTGTGTCTATGCTAAAAGCTTTTGTTACTAACAAGTCTTATGTCTAGCTACTCCTGCGGAGCGGAAGTCAATACCCATTGGTGACGACTGTATGAGTGGGCGGCGACTGTCGGAGGACTCAGAGAAAGGAATTTTACGGTAAGATTTTACAAAAATTCAGTTTTTTTAAAAAATTGGGGTCTTTTAGACTCTAGAGCTCTCCTCTGACCTTAACGCATCTGACTACACCAAAATTGGTGTGATAAAATGCTTTCCCAATTTCCCAATGGCGCTGTTTATTTCTGGCGAAACAGAAGTCATGAAATGCTCGTAGCTTCCGGTATCTTAGGCCATAGAGATGATTAAAACCATTCTCGTCTCCAATCAGCTCTATGTTTAGATAATCGAACCACGGGCTGCACTCTTGGGTTAATCGGTGGGACAGGAGAGCCCGAGAAAAATCGCCCAAACATCCAAACCTACTTCTTAATGGCAGGTATACATGACAATATTCCACGTATACCTAAAGGTATTTTGACTGCATTGGTGAAATCAACCTACCACAGCGCTGCCATCAGAGGTATCATATATGCTGAGCGCAAACGCTGTTTGTGTCAGAATATATAAAATCAGTGTTGCAGCCGATGAGTACCTGCGAGGCAAAGTGAACAGTAAACATAAAACATTACCTTGGTACCTGAAAAGTACCAATGAAAAACAGTAAAAGTAGGAAGAGTATAAGTAGAAGAGCAGAGTAAGAACAGAAAAATAACTCAGACGACAAACGTCTTCAACGTTAAAGTTTCAGGTTCAGGTCTGTCAACATGACGATAGCCATCGAACATCTTTTGAGACCCTGTGTAAGTGTGCCCTAAACTCTGCCATGCTGTACCCTACGCTAATAATCCACTAGTGTGTGGTAGCGACAGAAACAGTCACCATGGCAAAGACCAGGTCGGTCGGGACAATAATTGCGTGTCTCACGCCTAAATCCACGCTTGCTGCAGACAAGGCATCTTTTTTGGGGGTATCTTTGGGTAGGGGTACTCGGGAGGAATTCCGGAAAATGCCTCTCATGCAGCCGACTCATTGCATCTGTTTGGGGAAGTTGGGCAGGAGCACCTGCTGGAAACGGAAGGGCTCTGATTATCTCTTCTTGGTAGTGTAAGAAGGATAATGTTTCGGCAGACGCTTTGTATAAGACAAAAGCGTTGTAACTAGCCGATTGAAATAAGTATACAGACACTTTTTTGTACCAGCGTCTGGCCTTAGAGGCAATTAAGTACGGTCCCATCATCTGGTCGTTGAAGTCCACCCTTCCCATTTTATGGTTATAGTCGTGGACACAGAGGGGCTTCTCAACAACAACACCGGTGACCGTAGTAATTTCGACTGCCGTGTCTGGGTGAATGGAGGACAGAACGAAAATTTTCCGTTTGTCCCTCCACTTCACTGCAAGCAATTCATCGCACCTCAAGCAGGCTCTCTCCCCCAGGGGCATTTACTAGCCGTTGGGGGAAGCCCCGGCAATTAGATTGCACGGAGCCACAAGCGCCAATTTGTAATTAAAAGAGGTGTCTAAAAAGTGGCACGCTCAAATAAAAATTGTCCACGTACAAGTGGAACCCCTTTCCGAATAAGGGTGTCCCCAAGTCCCAAACTACCTTACCGCTGCTCCCTATGTAGTCTGAGCAGTCGGGGGGCTCCACAGTGATATCTTTTCCCTCGTAGACACGGAAACTAACTGTATAGCCTGTGGCCCTGTCACAGAGCTTATACAGCTTGACCCTTTATCTGGCACGTTATAGGTTTCCAGCCGAATTCTCTGGCAAGGGGCGAATTTGGATTGGCGGTAATAAATTGACTATCCTACAAATTACTTTGATCCACAATAGATCTGTAAAGATCTGCAGTGAAAAATCGCTCAAAAAAATTAAGGGGATTAAAACCAGCTGTTTCCATTTGAATTCCAGGTTGGGCAGTGAATGGGGGAAGTACAGGCGCTGTAGAATCTGTGGGCTGCCAGTTAGGATATGCCAGCGCGTCAGGGACGTCACTATGAGCTCTACAGGCCTTTCTTTGAATACGCAGTGGCTGCGGGCCACTACTCGTGCTAGCCACCGCACCAGCTTCAACTGCACTTATGGGACTCGCCACATCACCAAGTCTTACTGCAGTGCTGGTATGTCTAGGTCCTGGGTGTACTAGGCCGCTCGTGCTTGCCAGATCACGAGAAGTGTGAGCGGCACTAGTACTGGCACTCTGCCGCATTCGAGAAACATCCGGTTCTTGCATCTCAGCAACTCCAAAATGGGGTCGGGTATGCCTGACCTTAGCAGGGACCCATCCGTCGTCGGAGCTATCTGTCAGGGAGCTGCTGTTCTCTAATTCTCTAAAAGTTCGTATACTGACCCTGATTCTGCCAATGAGGCTTCCCCATCGCTCTCATCTGACATGGTCAGTATACTGTAGGCCTCCGCACTACTGTACCAACGTTTGGACATTTTAGCAACTAAATTTAAAGGTACAGTAGTGTGACTAACAGGTAAAAAAGCACCTGGTTGTCGAGGACTATTTGGTCGCTAAAAAAAAAAAAGTGCTAGTGCTAGCAGAGGTCAGGCCTGACTCTAACGCAGCGGTTTTGTGTGATTTGTGTTTTTTGGAAGTGACAGTAATCTATTGATTACTGCACTTGCCTGGGTAGGTTGGGCTGGGCGGAGGGGCTAAACGCAGGTGCTGGCAGGAATCGGTGCTGATTGTGCAAACACCGCGTTTTGGGAACACTAAACTATGGGGACACTAGTATAGTTCTGATCAGATATTGATCTGTTCAAACACTATACTAGTAATGGAGGTGTATGTATGTGTGTGTGTGTATGTGTGTTAGTGTAATTGACTCTAACTGACCCTAAATAACGGTGGTGTGGTGCGACCCTGACGCTAACTAGCGTCACCCGTGACACTAATACAGTGATCGGTAATCACTGTATATAGTGAACACTGTGACAAGGCAGTGAAGGGGTTAACTGGGGGAGATCAAGGCGTTAAACCTTTTTAGGGGATGTATGGCGGGTGGCCTAATCCTATTTGGAACTAGCGCAAACTGGGGTCACAAGTGACACTAATACAGTGTTCAATAGTTAGCTGATATACTGTATATATTAGTGCACTGTATGATAGGGAGTAAAGGGGTTCACTGGGGGCGATCAAGGGGTTAAAAGTTTATTAGGGGATAGATGGTTGGTGGCCTAAACCTATTTGGGCCTAGCGCAAACTGGGGTCACAAGTGACACTAATACAGTGATCAGTAGTTACCTGTATACTGTATTTAGTGCACAGTGTGATAGGGGGTGAAGGGGTTAACTGGGGGTCACCCTTTTGGGTTAAAACTTTATTAGGGGATAGATGGCGGGTGCCCTAAACCTATTTGGGCCTAGTCCAAGCGCGATTTAGGGTCACAAGTGACCCTAAATACAGTGATCAGTAAAAGATCTGTATACCACTGTATATAGTGTACACTGTGAGTGGTTTGGGGGGATGATTAAAGGGTCAAAGTGTGCCTTTGTGAGGTGGTGTTGGTGGAACTCACGTTTTAGATGTCTCTTTCTTCTCCTGGAACCGAAAGGGCTCCAGGAGGGAAAATTACATCACTTCCCCCCTACCTGTGTTTACATTACACAGGCAAGGGACATGGTGCCATTGGGCGGAACCGATCACCAGATCCAGACCATTGGTCTGTATCTGGTGACTGATTGGTTCTGAGCCCAATCACACCAGGATGGGCGCGCCCTGCAAGCCGTGTATGCGTGTGACATACAGTGCCTTGCAAAAGTATTCAGCCCCCTTGAACTTTGTGACCTTTTGCCACATTTCAGGCTTCAAACATAAAGATATAAAACTGTAATTTTTTGTGAAGAATCAACTACAAGTGGGACAGGGGGAAAGTGATGTAATTTTCCCTCCTGGAGCTCTTTCGGTTCCAGAAGAAGAAAAAGAGACCTCTAAAACGTGAGTTGAATCTTCACAAAAAATTACAGTTTTATATCTTTGTTTGAAGCCTGAAATGTGGCAAAAGGTCGCAAAGTTCAAGGGGGCCGAATACTTTCACAGGGCACTGTAGGTCTACGTCGCCAGACCTAGCCGTGCCGCTCTGCTGCAGCAACGTTAGCGGACAGTAAGTGGTTAAGGTGCATCCATGCTCCTTTTCAATGGCTAGGATATTGGCTTTCCTCCAAAGCGGGGTTGAGCAGCGGTTGGCCTTGGGTACTATTAAAGGCCAGGTGTCGGCTTTGGCGGTGTTTTTTCAATGCCCTTTAGCTACACATTCTTTGATTCGCACCTTTATCCAGGGAGTTAGTGATGTTGCTCCTCTGATACGGTCCCCGTTACCTCTGTGGGATCTTAGCTTGGTACTGTCTGTTCTTCAAAAACCTCCCTTTGAAAACATTAGGGAGATTTCTCTGCTTACACTGTCACTGAAGATGGCCTTTTTGGTGGCTATTACCTCGGCTACAGAGTGTCTGAATTGGTGGCGCTGTCCTGTCGTTCACCTTCTCTGGTGGTCCACAGAGATAGTGGTACTTCGACCTAATCAGTCGTTTCTTCCTACGGTGGTTTCTGTTTTCCATTTGAATGAAGACATTGTGCTGCCTGCACTCTGTCCTAAGCAAAAGCATCCCAAAAAAATTGCCTTGCATTCTTTGGATGTGATTCGGGCAATTAGGGTTTGTCTGGCGGTTACCGAGTCTTTCAGGAAATCAGACTCTTTTTGTCCTCACAGAATGACCTCAGAAGGGATTGGATGTGTCTGCTGTGACCATATCCAGATGGATCAGGTAGACGCTGGTACAGATGTATTCACTTAAGGGTCAGGTTCCACCTTTCCCTGTGAAGGCGCATTCTACTAAGACGCTGAGTGCCTCTTGGGCTTTTCGCCATCAGGTGTCAGTAATACAAGTTTGCAAGGTGGCAACTTGGTCGTCTGTGCAAACGTTCATTAAATTTTACAAAGTAGATGTGTTGTCATCCTCGGATGCTTCTTTTGGCCGCAAGGTTTTGCAGGCTGCTGTTTAACCTCCCTGGCGGTATTCCCGAGTGTGGCTCAGGGTGGAATTTTGGTGCCATTAGCGTTAACCCCGAGTGTACCCCCGAGCCACACTCAAGGTACCGCCAGGGAGAAGTCGCTGGATCCTGGAAGAGGTTACTTACCTTGTCCCCCCGGGATCTCGCGATGTATTCTGGCAGTGTACGGTGGCCGGATCTTCCGCCTGATGCTGTGTTCCCCGGCTTCCGTTCATTGCGAGCATCGCGTCGCATGGGGGTGGAACCGGCGGCAAATTCAAAAAGTAAAAAACACAAACACACTGATATATTGTAATCCTGTTGGATTACATTGCTAAATAAAATAAATTGACCTTAGTTTGCCCCCCCCCCCCCCCCAGTGCCCTTGACTGCAGTTTTACTGTACACACACACACACACATATATATATATATATATATATATATATATATATATATATGTGTGTGTGTGTGTATGTATATATATATATATATTTATAGTTTGTTATAATTTATGATTTTGTGTTTCAAACTTTTTTATACCTGTAAAAAAAAAAATCATATGTAAATAGTTGGTTTGGGCTGCTCGTCCTTAAGAATTACATGCAAAATAATGGTACCGTTTTCAGCACCTAAAATCTGAAATAATCATACCGCCAGGGAGGTTAAAAGAGAAATTCTCTGCGTTGTTTTCCCACCCCTCATGCAAATACTGCTTTGGGACGTCCCAGTGGTTAAGAACGATATGGAGCTGTGTCTGTCAATGAATGATGGAGAAAACTGGATTTTTGACTTGCCGTAAAATCCTTTTCTCTGAAGTTCCTTGACAGACACAGCACCCTCACTCTATTTCTGAGTGGTTTGGGGTTTTTTTCCTCTAACACTGCTTGTAACAAAACTGAATCCTATAGCAGAGTTAGTGGGTGTATGCCTGCAGGGACTGCCCCATAGGTGTGGTAAAGATTTTTCCTGCCTAGTGTCCTACTTCTGTAGGGGGCAGCATAACCCAACGGTTAAGAAGCATATGGAGCTGCGACTGTCAATGAACTTCAGAGAATAGGATTTTAGGGTAAGTCAAAAATCCATTTTTTTTTTCTTTTTTTTTTTTTTCATACTTTCATCAGAATACTTTAGCGTCAACGTAGTGATACTATACCACTCTGGGGGATTATCAGGAATATATATATATATATATATATATATATATATATATATATATATATATTTTTTTTTTTTTTTATTATACTGTTATTGCTTATGACAGTGATGACCACTGTTAATAGTTAACTCTCAAGAATGGCTTTCCATTCATGACAGCATGCTTACTGTTGACATGCTGTGATTGGCTACAGCTAATCACATAGTGCAGGTTGCTGTGATTGGTCCAGATACCGTATGATACATGTGGGCCAATCACAGCATCATAACAGTAAGTCGTGATCTGTGTCTGTTTGGACCATACCACTGCGCGCCCCAGTTGGCGCACTAGTGCGCATGTGCTAGGCAATGTATATTTACATTGTCTAGCCTGGCTTTGCTTCCCATCCACAAAATGTAAAGTATACAGGTAGCAAGCGGTTGATATCACTAGATTGCTCTTTCAATAAACATCAACAACAATTGAGATGCCCTTACCCCCAATAAGCCTGAATCTGCATAAAATGTATTGCCTGTACTTTCTTATAATGCCAACTTGTTTTGTAGTCAGATGAATATAACGAAAATACCCATAAAGAACTGAAACATGAAATCGATGTCTTAAGAACTAAAATATTTTATGAAATACGGCGTGAACAAGAGGAATATGTGAGTTATATTTTATTTTGTTAACTTAATGGCTAAATCAACTCAAATCTGTTTAGTTTTTATCACAACCTCTCTTCCAAAGTTTCCTACCAGTCTAATCTTTTGCCATAGATTTAGGCCAAGTAAAGTTGTTTGGCATTGCTGATGATTGGTATAATATTTTAGAGCATCAGACATATTACAATTAAATTGTAAATAACCTGGAATTCTGAATGATGGGGGGGACATGAACTGGTCTTTAACTTGTTTATAAAAGTAAGGGTAGTCTTTTTAACACTTTTATTTATTTTTTGTTAATGGAAACTCAGATTTTGAAAACGTTGGGCCAAGAAATTTGAATGCCAAACTGGATGATAGAAACAATGAATACAAAAATTGGTGCACCTGCCAATAACATTCACAGCTGCTAATAAAAAAAAAAGGAACTTTACTCATAACAGTTTGATAACAATTACCACTAACCGCTACAGGCATCCTCCCAATACCTTTTTTTCTTTTTTTGGCCGGCAATGCTCTGTAATGTAAAAGCACTCTTAGCTGATAATTAGCCCGCTGGATCGCTTTTTTAGGCAGTGTAAGGGGCTTCCCCACTCCAGCTGCCCTTCCCAGGCTCTCCCATTCCCCCGGGAGGCCGGGACTAAAGCTGGCGCTTCCGCTGGCTGATGGCGTGGAGATGACAGAGGACCATGAAGTCTTCAATCTTCTGTATGCTCTAGAAAAGTGGAAACAGGTATTTCTCTTACATCCTCCGACAGTCGCCGCCACCTCTAAGTCATCACTGTTGGGTATTGACTTCCTATCCGCAGGAATAGCTAGGCATATAGACTTAGTCCAAAGACAAAAGGCATTAGCATAATTAGCATATACACACCCATGGGGGCTGTCCCATCTGGTCAATACCCCCCCTGCATCACCACTCCCAACTCAGTTTTAATCTGCCTAGCGTCAGGAATAGTCAGGCTTACCTTGTGCTGTGGCTTCAGTCTCAGCCTTCCTAATCTTTTATTTGATTTTCTTTGAAAATGTCAGTTTTTTTCTCTTACTTTACTAGCTGTTTATTTTGTCAGCTTCTAGTGTTAGTCCTCTCTTCGGATGAAGATGGATCATGCGGTGCTGGGATTCGGACTGGCTGCCCTGGTTCTCCAGAGCAAAAGGGTCAGATGGACCCCCAGCCCGCCATCGAGCGTTCAGCTATGGTTCGCCCTGGCATTACGAACGACCCATCCCTTTTCGCTACAGGGATGCAGCCGTGAGGTGGCTACCCCACAGGACTCGTCTGCGGTGCTGCAACGTCATGTCCCTGGCTCACGGCACTCCCTGTCAGATGAGGACAGAGGTTTTCCGTGCATGGAGGCTCCCCACGCCATCTGGTACAGGTAAGTACTTTTCTGTGTGGGGCTTCTGTTTGGGGTGGCAGTCTGTGTTGCTGTGTGTTCCCCGTGTCTGTGCCTGTGCGATTCCTGCGGGGATCGCTTGTGCAGATCTGTATGTTGCCTGGGGGTCCCTGTCCCTGTGTCACCTTAGGTGCATGTTGGGGGTGCAGACGTTTTGTGCTTGTGTGGTGGCCGCAGCGGTGCATTTTCGCGCGGTCCGCCATCTTTGACATGGGCACACATGTATAGCTCCTCTGGGGCGATCCTACATGTCTTTTTGGTGCCATCCGCCGCCATTTTGTGGGAGGTGGAACGATCGGTCCGGCCGCATGTCGGCGGCCATTTTGGTGTAGCCTACAATGCATCCCTATGGGGCAGCCATTTTCCCAGGGTCTGGCTTATAGTCCAGCCCTCTCCAGCAGCACTTCCTTTCCATCAGCAGCAAGGACTCTGCGGGTTATCACTCTCAATTTCCCTCTGTATATCGCTTCTGGCTCAGTTTCTTTTCTCCTTTGGGGTCTTTCATCACTGTAGCAGTAGTGGTGGGCTGCGCACACCGCAGCGTTCTTAAAGGAGACAGTACACTGTTTTTGCACTGTAGTTTGTTCTGATAACTTGAGCCATGGCTTCTCAGGAAAGCAAGTTTCCTCCAGCTTCAGTGGGGGGCCCCAGTTCTCCTGTGGCTCCGCTGCGCCACGATCTGGTTGCTCTGGCATATTTTGAATTGCTGATGTCTGAACGGGCTGCGAGAAAGAGTCCCAGGTTGTCTCTCCTGATTCAGATGGGGATATGGCTGCTGCTGCGAGATTGCCCTTTTCACTGTCCCGCTCATCCTTGGACCCCCCGGGGTCTGAGGGGGATGCTGAGATGGAGGGGAATGATACCTCCTCCCTGGGGTCGCCTGTAGAACGGGATGAGTTGGTTGTGTCTGTAAAGGACACCTTACATTTAAACATAGAAACACAGAATGTGTCGGCAGATAAGAACCATTTGGCCCATCTAGTCTGCCCAATATATCTGAATCCTATGAATAGTCCCTGGCCCTATCTTATATGAAGGATAGCCTTATGCCTATCCCATGCATGCTTAAACTCCTTCACTGTATTTGCAGCTACCACTTCTGCAGGAAGGTTATTCCATGCATCCACTACTTTCTCAGTAAAGTAATACTTCCTCATATTACTTTTAAACCTTTGCCCCTCTAATTTAAAACTGTGTCCTCTTGTGGTGGTTTTTCTTTTTTCAAATATGCTTTCCTCCTTTACCGAGTTGATTCCCTTTATGTATTTAAAAGTTTCTATCATATCCCCTCTGTCTTTCTTCCAAGCTATACATGTTAAGGTCCTTTAACCTTTCCTGGTAAGTTTTTTCCTGCAATCCATGTACTAGTTTAGTAGCTCTTCTCTGAACTCTCTCTAGAGTATCTATATCCTTCTGGAGATATGGCCTCCAGTACTGCGCACAATACTCCAAGTGAGGTCTCACCAGTGTTCTGTACAGCGGCATAAGCACTTCTATCTTTCTACTGCTTATACCTCTCCCTATACATTCAAGCATTCTGCTGGCATTTCGTGCTGCTCTATTACATTGTCTTCCCACCTTTAAGTCTTCTGAAATAATTACTCCTAAATCCCTTTCCTCAGATACTGAGGTCAGGACTGTGTCAAATATTCTATATTCTGCCCTTGGGTTTTTACGCCCCAGGTGCATTATCTTGCACTTATCCACATTACATTTCAGTTGCCAGAGTTCTGACCATTCTTCTCGTTTTCCTAAATCCTTTTCCATTTGGCGTTTCCCTCCAGGAACATCAACCCTGTTACATATCTTTGTGTCATCAACAAAAAGACAAACCTTACCATCGAGGCCTTTTGCAATATCACTTATGAAGATATTAAACAAAATTGGTCCCACTACAGATCCCTGAGGTACCCCACTGGTAACATGACCTTGTTCTGAATGTTCTCCATTGACTACAACCCTCTGTTGTCTGTCACTCAGCCACTGCCTAATCCACTCAACAATATGGGAGTCCATGCTCAATGACTGCAGTTTATTGATAAGAGGATGAGCCCTGTCCTCCGGGCGTTGTGTCCTCGTTTGGGACGCACGGGACCCGCACGTCTGCGCAGGTTTTTCCCTGCCCAGAGGAATTCCATGATATTGTTAATGAACAATGGCACACGTTGAAACGTCCATTCCTGGTACCTAGTCGGTTCACATTGCTTTATCCTTTTGCACCAGCTACGGAATCACGATGGTGTGTGCCTCCACGGGTAAATCACACTGTGGCAGTGTTGAACAAGGCTACCTTGGTTCCTACTGAGGATACCCCGGTTTTCCGGGATCCCACGGACCGGCGGTTGGAGTTTCTTGCTCGCCAGTCCTATACGGTGGCGGGTTCGTTGCTCAAACCTGTTTTCGCGTCCGTTCTGGTGGCTCAGGCGGTGACTGATTGGACTGAGGTGCTTAGGAGCAATCTCGTGTCTGAGGGTGTTCCGTCTGCATGGCTGGAAATGGTGGATCAGATCCACCGAGGAGTCAGGTACTTGTGTGATGCAGCCTTGGCTGAGGCCCCCTTAGTGGCTCGCCTCTCTAGTGTCGCGGTGCTTGTCCGGCGACTGATTTGGCTGAAGAGCTGGTCAGCCGACCAGTCCTCAAGGGAATCTGTTGCTGATTTCCCCTATGCTGGCTCTCGCCTTTTTGGCGAGGCATTTGGCGCCCTGGTAAAGGGCGTCACGGGGGGCAACAAGAGCACTATGCTGCCCCGGAACCCGAAGAACATGTCTTTTCGAGGCAAGCAGGGTTCTGCGCCTAGATCCTGCCAAGGGTCCGTTCGTGCCTTTCGGACCAAAACTAATTGCAAGCCCTTCAAGGCCCAGGGCACCCGGAAGAAGTCCTGGGCGGGTAAGCGGGAGTCCGGCAATGCCGGCTCGGCGGGTCAGTCCGCCTCTGCCTGAAGGGACGCCCTCACCTATTTCAGGGGTGGGGGGACGTTTGCATGGTTTCCTCCAACCTTGGCTGCTCCGGATTTCGGACAGGTGGGTTCAGGACATCGTTCGATCAGCTTTCCAGATCAAATTCCTTTCCCGGCCGGCGGACAGATTCTCTCCCTCCAATCTGCTTCTGCTTCTGGGGCGTCTAGGACTTGCGTCACGTGGCGCAGGACCTGCTTGCTCAGGGGGTGTTTGTCCCGGTGCTTCGTCAGGACAGGTTTCGGGGGTTTTCTTCGAATCTGTTCTCTGTGTCCGGGATGGAGGGCAAGGTACGTCCTATTCTGGACCTGAAAGCACTAAACCGCTTTGTGCGTGTTTGGGAGTTTCGAATGGAGTCTCTCCATTTGGAGGTGGCCTCTTTGTATCCAGGGGTATTCCTGGCTTCGATAGATCTGAAGGATGCGTACCTGCTCATCCCCACCTTCGAGGGTCATCAGTGGTACCTTTCGGTCTGCTTTCGCAGAGGACCACTGTCACTTTGTGGCGTTACCCTTCGGTTTCGCTTCGGCACCAGGGGTGTTTCCCAAAGTGTTGGTGCCGGTTCTGGGTCTGCTGAGGGCCCCGGGCATTGCGGTCCTGGGTACCTGGACGATCTGATTCTGAGATCACGTGCCAGCCAGGACCTTGTGCGCGATCTGTCCGTCACGGTACAGGCGCTCCTGGAGTTCGGCTGGACCATCACCGTTCAAACTTCAGTGTTGTCTCCGTCGCTTCGCCTTCCCTACCTGGAAATGGTTCTGGGCTCTGCTCAGGCAAAGGTGTTCTTGCCGGAGGACACGCTCCGGACTTTGCGGGACGAGCTGAGGTCCCTCAGGGACAACCCATCCTCGTCACTCAGGACCTGTATGCGGGGCCTGGGGTTGGTGGTATCGGCCTTCGAGGCGATACCCTTTGCTCGGTTCCACACGCGGGAGATCCTGGACAGGTGGGACAGACTGTCTCAGTCCTGGATTCTGGATGTCTCCTTGAGTCGTCAGACCAGATGGACTCTTCTGTGGTCGCTCCGGTTCCCGTCGGTGGCGGAAGGCAAGTCCTTCCGTCCGTTGGTGTGGACGGTGGTTACCACGGACGCCAGCCTGTCGGGCTGGGGTGCAGTCCTGGGCACACTGTCTGCCCAGGGTACTTGGTCGGGGGAGGGGTCCTCCATCCCGATGTGTGTACTGGAGTTACGAGCGATCAAACTCTGTCTCTTCCAGTGGTCGGACCGTCTCCGGGGTCTGCCTGTCCGCGTACAGACGGACGATACTACCGCGGTGGCTTCGGTCACCAACCAGGGTGGCACCAGGAGAGCTCGAACGGCCTGGGAGGTGACCGACATTCAGTCTTAGCCGAGACTTATGTCCCGGTGCTTTCTGCTGTTCAGATGCTGTGTGCGAGGTGGGGATCCCCGGACGTGGATCTTTTCGTATCCCGGCTACATCTAACGGTGGAAAGGTTTGTGGCAGGACTGCGCGATTCATTGGCGGACGCCTCGAATGCATTGGGTGGCCTCTTGGCATCAGTATCGTCTGATGTGCGCCTTTCCTCCGGTTCAGTTGCTTTCCCGGTTCCTCCGCAGATTGGTCTCGGAACCAGGCATGGTGATCCTGGTGGCTCCGGACTGGCCTCACCGGTCCTAGTACGCCGACGTTGTTCACCTGGCAGTGGCGCCTCCTTGGCGTCTGCCTCTGCGGGAAGATCTCCTGTCTCTAGGTCCGATCTTCCATCCCGCTTTACAGTTGTTGGCTTTAACGGCCTGGCTGTTGAGGCCCATGTCTTGAAGGACAACGGTCTCTCCCCTGAGGTTATACCTACCCTGATCAAGGCTAGGAAATCCTCCTCTGGTAAGATCTATTACCATACCTGGAAAGCCTATTTTGCCTGGTGTGAGTCCTGGGGGTTCTCCCCTCGTTCTTACTCGTGTCGAGCATCTTGGCTTTCCTCCAGTCTGGAGTGGTTCAGCGTCTGGCGCTGGCCACGATAAAGGGCCAGGTGTCTGCACTGGCTGTCCTTTTCCAACGCCCTGTGGCGTCTCATTCCTTGGTGCGCACCTTCATTCAAGGTGTGCGACATTTGGCTCCTCCCAGGAAGGAGCCTTTACCTCCATGGGACTTGAACTTGGTTCTGTCCGCGTTACAGCGTGCTCCCTTTGAAAACATCAGGGAGATATCGTTGCCTCTGCTGTCGAAAAAGGTTGCCTTTCTGGTGGCGATCACTTCGGCTCCCAGAGTGTCGGAGCTGGCGGCGTTGTCTTGCCGCTCCCCTTACTTCATAATTCACAAGGTTAAGGTGGTTTTGCGACCACCCCCATTCTTCCTTCCCAAGGTGATCTCTGAATTCCACCTTACTGAGGACATTGTCCTGCCTTCGCTTTGTGCGAAGCCTAAACATCCAAAGGAGATTGCCTTACGTTCCTTGGATGTTGTCAGGGAGATCAGGTTTTCCCTGTCGTCTACAGAATCCTTTCGAAAGACGGATTCCCTATTTGTCCTTCCTGAGGGATCTCGGAAGGGCATGGCTGCGTCCGTAGCAACTATTGCCAAATGGATCAGACAGACCATTGAGCAGGCTTACGCCTTGATGGAACGGGTTCCGCCCTTCCCTGTTAAGGCGCACTCTACCAGGTCTTTGAGTGCATCCTGGGCCTATTGGCATCGGGCCTCGGTGGCCCAGGTGTACAAGGCGGCGACTTGGTCGTCGGTGCACACTTTTTCCAAGTTCTACAAAGTAGACATTCTGGCATCAGCTGATGCTTCTTTTGGCCGCAAGGTTCTCAGTGCGGCAGTGCCGTGATGGACCCTTGAATTTTTTTCTGGGTCCCTGGCTGTTGGCATTTGCTTTCCTGGGCTGTTGCTCCTGTTGAGCATTGTTTTTTTCTGTTGCCCAGTTGGTTTTCTTACGGTGCATGTAAGATTCCTTTCTCTGATGTGGGTACTGCGTTGCCTTTTCTACGGTTGCGTCTCCCACCCCTCATGTCTATACTGCTTTGGGACATCCCAACAGTGATGACTTAGAGGAGGCGGCGACTGTCGGAGGACGTAAGAGAAAACAGAATTTTTGTAAAATCTTACCTGTAAAATCCCTTTCTCTGAGTCCTCCGACAGTCGCCGCCCCCGCCCCTCTTTTGGGGTTCTTATTACCTACTGCTATGCCACCAAACTGAGTTGGGAGTGGTGATGCAGGGGGGGTATTGACCAGATGGGACAGCCCCCATGGGTGTGTATATGCTAATGCCTTTTGTTTTTGGACTAAGTCTATATGCCTAGCTATTCCTACAGATAGGAAGACAATACCCAACAGTGATGACTTAGAGGAGGCGGCGACTGTCGGAGGACTCAGAGAAAGGAATTTTACTGGTAAGATTTTACAAAAATTCCGTTTTTGTATACTTGTGTGTCCCCTAGTGACTACTTTGGAGTTTTCTCATCTCCCATCTTTTTGGACATATTTTGTTTAGTCATGGGACTGCACCAATTTTCCACAGTGTGGCGTTGGTGATAAGGCGGTGGTTTTCACTCTATTTCCTGAAATACTGTTGTAGATCCGGTGGAAATAAACCCTTTTTTCTCACAATTATGCCAGAGCCTAACCCCATTCACCACAAATAATTAAAGAACTATCCTTGGGAAATAAATCTGAGATGATAAAAAAAAAAAGGCACCAGCCTTTTTTCACAGTTGTCAAACTTAAAGGACTTAAATGTTTTTTCCCTTCACCTGAATTTATGTATATTTCTCAAGGTACAATTAAGCATTTTAGTGCAGAAGTGGTTTCCTGAGCTACCTCTGATGTACTCTGATGCAGGAATACTTAACTTCATGGTGAGTATAAATTTGTCTTTCCTCCATATTTGTTTGGCTGTAGAGATATTGAAGTTTATACTCATTCCCTTTTTTAACATTCACAGTGCTCTGGGGGCCTTCTTTCAAGCAGTATGGAGAGGATACTGTTTAATGCAGAACCAATGAAAGAGTTAAGCAGCAAGCGACCATTTCTGTGTACTGAAGTCCAGGATAAGAAAGTTTTGCTGAAGGTCTTGTGTCTTGCCTTATAATTTTTCCTTTCTTTCTAATTTTAATTTCCTACAATAAAATGTCACACTGCTAAAAAAAAAAAAAAAAAAAAAAATAGAGTGACTATTGACTTCTGCCGTATGTACTTGGTGGCTTTGTCTGTTAGATCACCGCTTTCACAAAATGACCTCCATTTTTTCATAAATAAACTTACAAGTTTTATTATAGACACAATTGTGGATACTATTTGAAATAAGTTTAGTGACATAATTTATGATTTGATATTGATAACATAAAATTAATGCTTTGTATCTTTAGGTCGAGGTACACGCAATTGAGTATTGTGATGTGTTTTTCTAGGGGTATTCAGTAGGAGTTGACACAGAAGAGCAAGTCATTGTAAGGGCAGCAGAATTTCATAAAGCTTGGATGCTGCTGAAGGAGGAGTCTGGAATAATGGAATTACTTTACCTATTTTTCTGCAAAGTAAGTATCCTGGTGTATGTTGCCAGGGTCTTTTGGCTTCTAATTGCTATTGCCAATATGGTGCAAAATAAAAAGATAATTTTGAGTTTAGTTAATAACTCATGTTAATAATTCTTTGAAAGTTGACAAGTATGCTCTTGTCAGGGTCTGATCTGCCCCTGTATTACTATGATAGTGGTTCCGTTTAATTGTAAGTATATAGGCAGTCTGAAATAACAAAAATAAATAGGCTGGAGAACCCCAGAGCCAATGAGGCTTACATGTCCAATACATCTAGAAAATTATGTTTCTCTTACGTCCTCCGACAGTCGCCGCCGCCTCTAAGTCATCACTGTTGGGTATTGACTTCCGCTCCGCAGGAGTAGCTAGGCATAAAGACTTAGTCAAAAGAACAAAGGCATTTGCATATACACACCCATGGGGGCTGTCCCATCTGGTCAATACCCCCCTGCAGTGACCACTCCCAACTCAGTTTCATTCTGCCTAGCGTCAGGAGTAGTCAGGCTTCCCTGTGCTGGGGCTACAGTCTCAGCCTAACTAATCTTTTATTTGATTTTCTTTGAAAATGTCAGTTTTTTCTTGCTTTACTAGTGTAGCAAATACAGCCACTGTATATTGTCCTTCGTGTAGGCATTATGTTTATTGTATGTGTATACCTTTAAGAACCAAGTGTTTGTAATGTAATGCTACAGCCCATTCCCCCCCCCCCCCTCCTGTTTCTTATGTGACGGTATTCACCATCACTGGTATTTAAAGACAGATAAGTAATGGTTTGGATTGCTTCATATTTGCCAGCAATATCTCCATATAGAAATATTAAGATTTATTCCCATTTGCCATGAAATCTGTAATTCCTAAATGCTGTGTATATTACATATCTTTCAATGTCAGCAAGGTTTTCCTTTTGTTTGTGTATTGGGAATGTGGATTGCCCTGTCTCATTGTAAGTGCTAATTACCTCCCATTGTTCTGTGTCTGGCTATTGTGTACCTTGATTGCCCCCTGGGGGCTTCTGTCTCATTGCACATGGCAGTCCTTCTGGTCAAGCTATCGCACCAATCCCTGCTGACTCATTTTCGAGTCCTCATTTGCATGGCTAAGGAGGACCTGAAGGAGACCACAGGTACTTTACAATTGACCAATAGGAAAGCGGTTGTTGGGGGCGGGATGTTCCAAATTCTGTATACATGTCTTGTTCAATAAAGTTGTTTTGAGTTCCTTCACCTCAATCTAGAGTTCTGTCTCTTATTGGGGGAATCTGCTGCAAGGGATTGCTATGTCCTCCATACTCCCTTGGATAATCACTGAGCTCTTGTAAGAGCTTGTGTAAGAGCTTGTTCTGCTGCACTCTCTGGGGAAAGAGAGGTTCACCCACAGGAACTTGGAGCCTTGTCGTAGGTCCAGGGTGGGTAGGAGATGCCAAGACCCTAACCAAGCTGCGGCGGTTCGTGGAGTCTGAAGTGCTTACGGTGTCTGGTGGAGTGCTAGGAGCCCTCGGGAAGCACTAGGAGCATCTGTCAATGGAGGTACCCGCTCAGGGGTGCCCTGCTCCGTTACAACTGGTGGCAAGCGACGGAATTTCAAACCGCACAGCAGATCCATGATCGGCAGTAACTACCGAACAAAGAGGAGAGGCAGCAGCACAACGGAACGAGCCATTCGGATAAAACCAGCATTCGGGAAATATGTCAAAGTATACGAACGCTTGGTGAATGGAGGTGAACTATGCAGCTTTGAAAAGAACTACATTGAAGGAATTATTGCAAGCTAGAGGGGGAAACGCCAGCCGCAAAACAAAAGCGACCCTCGTAGCAGAGCTCATGGAGGGAGACAGAGCAACCCCTGCAGCGGGCCCACAGGAGGCAGAACGCAGCGAATTTGACAAGGAGCTACAGAGCAGACTGGCCTACTACCCAGAGCCCCACTAGTAGGTAGTAGATGGCGGACGTACAAGAATACCTGGTGGTCAAACACCAAGCAAGTCAGCGAGCCGGGGAGAGAGCTCCAACCGCCTGTCCACATTACCCAGGTGAAGCCCAAGATTCTGTACCAGGCGTTTAAAAGCTATACCGAAACCGACGGCGAGATAGAGGATTACCTACAAGATTTCGAAAGGTTATGCCACCTGCACAATATCAGTGCGGAGGATCGAGTACCCCTACTGGCAGAGAGACTATCTGGTCGCGCAGCAGAGGCATACCGTGCTGTACCCGATGAGGACAGTACAGACTATGCCAAGGTGAAGCAGGCCATTCTAGCTAGGTATGCGATTACCTCAGAGGCCTACCGCCTAAAGTTCCGAGATATTAAAAAGCTCGCCAGAGACACTCATACAGAATGGGCGCACCGTCTACAACAAAGGCTGGTTGGAAGCCACCCAAGTCAACACCCTAGAAGACCTGTTCCAGCTATTGGTAATGGAGCAGTTCTTTAACGTGATACCCGCTCATCTGCAGAATTGGGTGCGAGATCGGAAACCCCACACTCTACAAGACGCAGCCAAGTTAGCGGATGAGTTCCAAGATACCAGGAGGGAACAGCGCACTCAACCAAGAGCAGCCTATGGACCTACAGCACCAGTACTAGCCATAACCGCAGCCATCCCAGCACGCCCGGGGGTAAGCAATAATACCTACGCCCCCCGGTATCAGGCTCGCCCCCCCAATACGATGCCACACCTGCAACCAGCAGGGACATATGCAGCGGGACTGCCCCCGCAACCGACCACCGCCCAGCTGGAATACTCCGGCACCCAACAACCCAGCAGCGGTTCATTGTGCCCAAGCGGAACCCTACAGAGTACCGGAGGTCCCAGCTTCCACCCAGGAGCCTCTGGGTACGCTACATGAAGTCAGCCCTATCCAAGCAGCTTCTGACAACCGCCAAGGGCACCGACAAGAGGTACAGATGGAGGGGAGAAAAGTACACGGTGTGCGAGACTCTGGAGCTACTATAACGCTGGTCCGCACCCACCTAGTACCCAAGGGCAACCTCACAGGGTAGTGTGTGGCAGTACGTGTAGCTGGGGGAGCGATCTACAAGATCCCCACTGCCAAGGTACACCTGAATTGGGGAGCGGGGAATGGGAATGTGGAGGTGGGCATGATGCAGGATTTACCTGCAGACGTTCTTTTGGGCAACGACCTGGGGGAGCTGACTTCAGCTTTTGTTCCCCAATCTACCATCCACGAAGCTTATCTGGTTGTGACCCGGCAGCAGGCTCACACCACAGCACCACCTAACCACTCTGAGGCTCAGGTAAGCAATGTGCCCCCCATGCCTAATGTCCCTCCCTGGGCGTCCCCCCCCCTAGAATTTGGGTCGGAGGTGGCCCTAGACCCTTCCTTACAGCTGTATATAGACCGTGTAGATAAAAATTTAGGCAGGGTTAGAAGGGGAAAGATACACCTGGGGAAAGGGACTCCTGTACCGCCAAGCCGAGAAGGCAATAGCCGGATCGATCCCCATACCCATTAAGCAATTAATTGTTCCCCGGAAATATAGATTGGAACTGCTGCGCATAGCGCACGACATACCCCTGTCCGGACACTTAGGGATCAGTCGTACTAAACACAGGCTAACCCAGATTTTCTTTTGGCCAGGTATCTCCCAGGATGTACGGCGATATTGCCAGACCTGTGATACCTGCCAAAGGGTAGGGAAGAGGGGTGACCGATACAAGGCCCGGCTACGGTCTCTTCCCATAATTAAGGAATCCTTTAGCCGGGTCGCAGTAGATATAATAGGCCCCTTAACTAAACCTAGCCCATCCGGCAAAAAATACGTCATAACTGTGGTAGACTACGCCACCAGATACCCTGAGGCAGTGGCCTTGACCAATGTGCACGCAGAAACGGTAGCAGATGCCCTGATGCGAGTATTCTCCCGCGTGGGATTTCCCCGGGAGATTATTTCGGATAGGGGCACTCAGTTCACTGCCGAAGTAACGCACCATCTCTGGAAGATATGTGGGGTACAACAGATCTTGAACTCCGCATATCACCCCCAGTCCAATGGGCTCTGTGAACGTTTTAACGGCACCCTCAAACAGATGATCTGTACGTTCATGGACACCCAGAAAGACTGGGAAAGGTTCCTCCCCCACTTACTGTTTGCGTACCCCAAGAATCCACCGGATTCTCCCCTTTCGAACTTCTGTTCGGAAGGAGAGTGAGGGGCCCCCTAGATTTAATCCGGGAACATTGGGAAGGAGAAGGGACCATTAATGGTACACCTATCGTACCATATGTGCTGGAGTTTAGGGAACGCCTGGAGGCCCTGACTCAGACTGTACGCGACAACCTCCAGGCGGCCCAACAACGACAGAGCCGATGGTACGATAGGGGAGCCAGGGACCACAGCTTTCAAGTCGGGCAAAAAGTATTCATTTTACGACTGGTCCACAAAGACAAGCTGCAAGCCTCCTGGCAGGGCCCATACAAGGTGGTAGAACAAATATGTGATACCACCTATGTGATCGGTCCAGTCACAGGCATAGGAGCCAAATGCAGGCTCCACGTAAACATGCTCAAACCCTACCAGGAACGTACCGAAGAGGTAACGGCAATTTGCGCATCTGCAGCCGAGGATTTTGACAACCTACCTCTCCCCGACCTCCTAGATCAGGAGGGCCGAAGCGGAGATCTGGAAGAAGTACAGTTAGGAGAGCGACTAAGCGCACTGGAGCGTACCCAAGCTCAAAGTCTAATTCGGGAAAAGGGGGCCACCTATTCGAACTTACCCGGGTACACCCCGTTGGCCACACACAAGGTCGAAACCTTAGAACAGACACCCCTTCGCCAAACCCCCTACCGCATCCCAGAATCAGTAAAAGAGGTATGCGGAACGAGATTGCGGAGATGCTACAGCTAGGAGTGATAGAGCCCTCTGATAGTTCTTGGGCCTCCCCAGTAGTGCTAGTGCCGAAACGGGACAGAACGACCCGTTTCTGCATAGACTACCGGAGACTCAACGACAAAACCACCTCCGATGCTTACCCTATGCCCCGGATAGACGAGCTCCTAGATAAAATGGCAAGGGGCCATTACCTCACCACAATAGATATGTGCAAAGGGTACTGGCAAATTCCACTAGCCGAGGACGCCATTCCTAAATCGGCATTTGTCACCACGTTTGGTTTGTACCAATTCAAAGTCATGCCATTCGGGATGAAGAACGCCCCAGCTACCTTTTCAGAGGATGGTGGATGAGCTACTGGATGGGTGTCAGGAGTACGCTTGCGCTTACTTAGACAATATCGCCATTTTTAGCTGCTCCTGGCTGGAACATCTGACCCACATAGGAGCCGTACTAGACCGAATTAGGGAAGCAGGATTGACCCTCAAACCCAGCAAATGCCACATAGGGATGGCCGAGGTTCAGTATTTAGGGCACCGGGTAGGAAGCGGTCAACAGAAGCCCGAGCCTGCTAAGATAGAGGCTGTCGCCAAGTGGCCAGCCCCCCGCACCAAGACACAAGTTTTAGCATTCCTAGGTACCGCAGGGTATTATCGTAAATTCGTCCCCAACTACAGCACCCTGGCCAAACCCCTCACTGATTTAACTCGCAAGAATCTTCCCAAGATAGTAGCCTGGGCCCCAGAGTGTGAACATGCATTCCAACAGCTCAAAACGGCACTTGTTAACTCTCCTGTCCTTTCTACTCCCGACCCAACTAAACGATTTCTCGTTCATACAGACGCTTCTATGTTTGGATTGGGAGCAGTACTGAGCCAAGTCGGAGCGGATGGCGGCAAGCACCCAGTGGCTTATCTAAGCAGGAAACTTTTACCCCGGGAAGTGAGCTACGCCGCCATTGAAAAGGAGTGCCTGGCTGTGGTGTGGGCCCTCAAGAAGCTACAACCCTATTTATATGGGCAACCTTTCTTTTTACTCACTGATCACAACCCGTTGGTGTGGCTAAACAGGGTGTTAGGAGACAATGCCAGGCTGCTGCGCTGGAGTTTGGCGCTGCAGCCTTTTGACTTTACCATCCACTACTGCCCTGGGAAGCAAGACGGCAACGCCGACGGGTTATCAAGGCAAACAGACATTGACAAATGATCCACGAGTACTACTCCGGACATCCCCAAGCCGATCCGTTAGGATCAGACTGTGTATGCCGGCTTGGTTCTGGGGGAGCATTGTGGCAAATACAGCCACTGTATATTGTCCTTCGTGTAGGCATTATGTTTATTGTATGTGTATACCTTTAAGAACCAAGTGTTTGTAATGTAATGCTACAGCCCATCCCCCCCCCCCTCCTCCTGTTTCTTATGTGACGGTATTCACCATCACTGGAATTTAAAGACAGATAAGTAATGGTTTGGATTGCTTCATATTTGCCAGCAATATCTCCATATAGAAATATTAAGATTTATTCCCATTTGCCATGAAATCTGTAATTCCTAAATGCTGTGTATATTACATATCTTTCAATGTCAGCAAGATTTTCCTTTTGTTTGTGTATTGGGAATGTGGATTGCCCTGTCTCATTGTAAGTGCTAATGACCTCCCATTGTTCTGTGTCTGGCTATTGTGTACATTGATTGCCCCCTGGGGGCTTCTGTCTCATTGCACATGGCAGTCCTTCTGGTCAAGCTATCGCACCAATCCCTGCTGACTCATTTTCGAGTCCTCATTTGCATGGCTAAGGAGGACCTGAAGGAGACCACAGGTACTTTACAATTGACCAATAGGAAAGCGGTTGTTGGGGGCGGGAAGTTACAAATTCTGTATATATGTCTTGTTCAATAAAGTTGTTTTGAGTTCCTTCACCTCAATCTAGAGTTCTGTCTCTTATTGGGGGAATCTGCTGCAAGGGATTGCTATGTCCTCCATACTCCCTTGAATAATCACTGAGCTCTTGTAAGAGCTTGTGTAAGAGCTTGTTCTGCTGCACTCTCTGGGGAAAGAGCGGTTCACCCACAGGAACCTGCAGCCTTGTCGTAGGTCCAGGGTGGGTAGGAGATGCCAAGACCCTAACCAAGCTGCGGCCGTTCGTGGAGTCTGAAGTGCTTACGGTGTCTGGTGGAGTGCTTGGAGCCCTCGGGAAGCACTAGGAGCATCTGTCAAAGGAGGTACCCGCTCAGGGGTGCCCTGTTCCATTACAACTAGCTGTTTATTTTGTCAGCTTTAGTTTTAGTTGACTCGAAGGAAGAAGATGGATCATGCGGTGCTGGGATTCGGACTGACCGCCCTGGTTCTCCAGGGCAGAGGGTCAGATGGACCCCCAGCCCGCCATTGAGCGTTCAGCCGTGGTTCGCCCTGGCATTATGAACGACCCATCCCTGCTCGCAGCAGGGATGCAGCCGTGAGGTGGCTACCTCACTGGACACATCTGCGATGCGGCAGTGTCATGTCCCTGGCTAACAGCATTAACTGTCAGATGAGGACAGTGGCTTTCCGTTTATAGAGGCACCCCACGCCATCTGGTACAGGTAAGTACTTCTGTGTGGGGCCTCTGTCTGGGGTGGCAGGCCTGTGTTGCTGTGTGTCCCCCATGTCTGTGCCTGTGTGACTCTCTCATGCGGTCCCTGCGGTGATCGCTTGTGCATGCGCTGCGGTGCTGTATGTTTTATGGGTCCCCTTCCCTGGGTCACTTCGGTGCTTGTTGGGGGGTGCAGACTGTGTGTGGCGGCCGCAGCGGGGTGAATCTGCGCGGTCCGCCATTTTAAATATTGGCAGGCATGTTTGGCTTCTCTATGGGCAATACTACATGCTGTTTTGGCGACATCCGCCGCCATTTTGCGGTAGCAGAACGATCATTCCGACCGCATGTCCGGCGGCCATTTTGGTGGAGCTTTCCATGCAATCCTATGGGGCTGCCATTTTCCCTGAGTCATGCAGCCTATCAGTTCAGCCTACTCTAGCAGCACTTCCTTTTCCTCTGAAGCAGGACATTGGTGGCAACACTCTGCGGGGCTCTGCAGGTTATCTCTCTCAATATCTTTCTGTATTGTTGCTTCTGGCTCAGTTTTTTTCTTCTCCTGTTGGGGGGACTTTGTCACTGTAGCGGTGGGCTGCGCACTCCGGAGCGGTCTTAAGGGGGCGGTACAAACTTTATTGCACTGTTGTTTGTCACCTTGAGCAATGGATTCTCAGGACAGCAAATTCCCCCCAGCTTTGGTGGGGGTCCCCAGTTCTCCTGTGGCCCCTCTGAGACCTGATTTGGCCGCTGTAGTGGCGACCTTGGTGTCAAATATGGAAATGCTGCTGGCTGAACGTGCTGCTAAAAAGAGGCCCAGATTGTCTCTCTCCTCTGATTCAGATGGTGATAGGGTTGCTGCTGCTGCGAGCGTGCCCTTTTCAGGGTCTCGCTCATCCTTGGACCCGCAAGGGTCTGAGGGGGAGGCAGAGGTGGAAGGGGTTGATACCTCCTCCATGGGGTCGCCTGCAGAGCGGGCGACCATGGATGAATTAATTGTTTCTGTTAAGTAAACACGACATTTGGAGGATGAGCCCAGTCCTCCGGGCGTTGTGTCCTCATTTGGGATGCACAGGACCCGCAAGGTTTTTCCCTGCCCGGCTGAGTTTCATTACACTGTTAATGAAATGTGGCGCACGTTAAAACGTCCATTCCTGGTGCCTAGTCGGTTCAAATTGCTTTATCCCTTTGCACCGGCTACGGAATCACGATGGTGTGTGCCTCCACAGGTAGATCACACTGTGGCCGTGTTAAACAAGGCTACCTTGGTTCCTTCTGAGGATACCCCGGTTTTTTGGGATCCCACGGACCGGCGGTTGGAGTCTCTAGCTCGCCATTCCTATACGGTGGCGGGCTCGTTCCTCAGAGCCGTTTTCGCATCCGTTTTTGTAGCTCAGGCGGTAGCTGATTGGACTAAAGTGCTTAGGAGCAACCTCGTGTCTGATGCTGTTCCGTCTGCCCGGCTGGATGTGGTGGATCAAATTCACCTAGGAATCATGTATTTGTGTGATGCGGCCTAAAATGAGGCCCCTTTAGTAGCACGCCTGTCTAGTGTCTCGGTACTTAACCGGCGACTGATATGGCTGAAGAGCTGGTCGGCTGACCAGTCCTCGCGGAAAACAGTTGCTGATTTTCCAAATGCTGGTTCTCGCCTTTTTGGCGAGGCGTTGGATACCCTGGTGAAGGGTGTCAAGGGGGGGCAAGAGCACCTTGCTGCCCCAGAACCCGTCCTTTCGTGGCAAGCGGGGTTCTGCGTCTCGATCCACTCAGGGGTCCTTTCGTACCTTTCGGAACCAATCCAAGGGCAAGCCCTTCAAGGCCCAGGGTAGCCAGAAGAAGCCCTGGGCGGACAAGCAGGAGTCGGGCAATGCCGGCTCGGCGGGTCAGTCCGACTCTGCCTGAAGGGGCGCCCTCACCCCTTTCAGGGGTGGGGGGACGCTTGCGCGGTTTCCTCCAACCTTAGCTGCTCCGGATTTCGGACAGGTGGGTTCGGGAAATCATTCAATCAGGGTACGTGATCTAATTCCTTTCCCGGCCGGCGAGCAGATTCTTTCACTCAAAGCTTAGTTTGCCTCCTGGGCGTCAGCAGGACCTGCATCAAGCGGTGTAGGACCTTCTTGCTCAGGGGGTGATTGTCCCGGTGTCTCATTGGGACAGGTTTCGGGGATTTTATTCCAATCTGTTCGCGGTTCCCAGGAAGGGGGGCAAAGTGCGTCCTATTCCCTATATGGGAATGATTGTGGACTCTGCTCAGGCAAAGGTGTTCTTGTCAGAGAACAAGCTCCGGACCTTGCAGGACGAGCTCAGGTCCCTCTGGGACAACCCGTCCTCGTCACTCAGGACCTGTATGCGGGGCCTGGGGTTGATGGTGTCGGCCTTAGAGGCGATACCCTTTGCTCAGTTTCACACGCTGGCTCTCCAGGCGGAGATCCTGGCCAGGTGGGACAGACTGTCTCAGTCTCTGGATCTGAGTGTCTTCTTGAGTCGTCAGACCAGATTGGCTCTTCTGTGGTGGATCCAGTCCCCGTCGGTGGCGGACGGCAAGTCCTTCCGTCCGTTGGTGTGGACGGTGATTACCACGGATGCCAGCCTGTCGGGCTGGGGTGGAGTCCTGGGCAACCTGTCTGCTCAGGGCACTTGGTTGGAGGAGGAGTCCTCCCTCCCGATAAATGTGCTGGAATTGCGAGTGATCAAACTCTGTCTCTTCCAGTGGTTGGACAGTCTTCGGGGCCGTCCTGTCCGGGTACTGACGGACAATGCTACCGCGGTTGCTTACATCAACCACCAAGGGGGCACCAGGAGTGTTCGGGCGGCGCGGGAGGTGACCGACATTCTGTGTTGGGCCGAGACTCATTTCCCGGCAATCTCAGCAGTTCACATTCCGGGTGTGGAAAATTGGCAGGCCGACTATTTGAGCCGCCAGATTCTGGACCAGGGGGAATGGTCCCTACACCCGGAGGTCTTCCAAATGCTGTGTGTGAAGTGGGGATCCCCGGACGTGGGTCTGTTCGCATCTCGGCTAAGCCGAAAGCTGGAAAGGTTCGTGGCAAGAACACGCGATACGCTGGCGGACGCCTCGGATGCGTTAGTGGCCCCTTGGCATCAGTATCGTCTGATGTGTGCCTTTCCTCCGCTTCAGTTGCAATCCAGGTTCCTCCGCAGGTTAGCCTCGGAACCGCACCTGGTGATTCTGGTGGCTCCGGACTGGTCAAGCCGGTCCTGGTACGCCGACGTTGTTCGCCTTGCAGTGGCGCCTCCGTGGCGGCTGACTCTGCGGGAAGATCTCCTGTCTCAGGGTCCGATCTTTCATCCTGCTTTACAGTCGCTGGCTTTAACGGCCTGGCTGTTGAGACCCAGGTCCTGAGGGACAGGGGTCTCTCCTCTGAGGTCAAAGCCTCTGAGGTCAAGGCCCTTGTCAAGGCTAGGAAAACCTCCTCTGGTAAAATCTATTACCGTACTTGGAAGGCTTATTTCGCTGGTGTGAATCTAGGGGGACCTCCCCTTGCTCGTACTCGGTGTCGAGAGTGTTGGCCTTCCTCCGGTCTGGTGTGGACCAGCGCCTGACGCTGGCCACGATCAAGGGCCAGGTGTCTGCACTGGCTATTCTTTTCCAACGCCCTGTGGCGTCTCATTCTCTGGTTCGCACCTTCATTCAAGGTGTGCGATATTTGGCTCCTCCCAGGAAGGAGCCCTTACCTCCATGGGACTTGAACTTGGTTCTGTCCGTGTTACAGCGTGCTCCCTTGAAAACATTCAAGATATATCGTTGCCTATACTGTCTAAGAAGGTTGCCTTTTTGGTGGCGGTCACTTCGACTCGCAGGGTGTCGGAACTGGCAGCGTTATCTTGCCGTTCTCCGTACTTGGTGATTCACCGGGATAAGGTGGTCTTGCGTCCGCATCCCTCCTTTCTTCCTAAGGTGGTCTCTGAGTTCCACATTAATGAGGACATTGTCCTTCCTTCGCTTTGTACGAAGCCTAAGCATCCTAAGGAGGTTGCTCTGCATTCCTTGGATTTTTTCAGGGTGATCAGGGTTTACCTGTCATCTACGGGAATCTTTTCGGAAGACGGATTCACTTTGTCCTTCCTGAGGGACCTCGGAAGGGCATGGCTGCGTCTGCAGCGACTATTGCCAAATGGATCAGACAGACCATTGAACAGGCCTATGCCTTGAAGGAACGGGTTCTACCCTTCCCTGTTAAGGCGCACTCTACCAGATCTGTGAGTGCGTCCTGGGCTTATTGGCATTGGGCCTCGGTGGCCCAGGTGTGCAAGGCTGCGACTTGGTCGTCGGTGCACACATTTTCCAAATTCTACAAAGTAGATGTTCTGGCATCAGCTGATGCCTCCTTTGGCCACAAGGTTCTCAGTGCGGCAGACGTAAGAGAAAACTGAATTTTTGTAAAATCTTACCTGTAAAATTCCTTTTTCGGAGTCCTCCGACAGTCGCCGCCCCCGCCCCTCTTTTGGGGTTTTGTTCTTATTACCTACTGCTATGCTACCAAACTGAGTTGGTCACTGCAGGGGGGTATTGACCACATGAGACAGCCCCCATGGGTGTGTATATGCAAATGCCTTTGTTCTTTTGACTAAAGCAGGCCATACACGTTTCGAATTTCGTATGATTTATCGTGCGATAAACGCACGCGGCACTCGTGTACATCATCGAGTGTACCATCAATGTGATCCGAAAATCGTACGACCAAACACTAGTTTCTTCTGCCAGTATAGTATAAGTGATGCAATGTTGTCTTGATCTTTTAACCACACCTCCACTGTGCACTCCCCCTACAGTTAAAAATCGGGTCGCGGCATTTGCGAACAGAACAATCATTCGTCACAGCCTCTCAGCAGAGTTTGCTGTAACCTATAATATTTGATGTATTATGTTTTTTCTGACGAACACTCGTTCGTGTTGTTCTTTTTATTTTCCTTCCGGGACGATCTTTTCTGAATCATGCGTAGTTGTGTGTTGTTCTGTGGAATCGCACGACTCAACCACCAATGATACGAAATTTGGACAATTTTCTCAGAAAAACCCAACATGTTGGATATGGGAATTTTTGCTGTCGTACGAAAATCGCATGTTGTACATACCACACTAACGATACGAAAATCGTTCGAATACACTGGCATTTACGATTATCGTAGAAATTCAAAACGTGTATGGCCTGCTTAAGTCTTTATGCCTAGCTACTCCTGCGGTGCGGAAGTCAATACCCAACAGTGATGACTTAGAGGCAGCGGCGACTGTCAGAGGACTCAGAGGAATTTTACAGGTAAGATTTTACAAAAATTCTGTTTTCTGATCTTTCTATTGGCTTTCTGCTCAGCTGTTGTGTCCAAGGTTGTTATCCTAATCCTCCAGCTTTACTGCTGCATCAATTACTAACCTGGAATGTGCATCTTCTAAATAAAGTTTGAAGGTGCAGCATACGTTTTCGTACAATAAGGTTTTCTTTACATATGCAGTACATGAGCATTCTTTTTGCGTTTCCATGTCTGATATATTTGCCCTCTAATAACATTTACTGTCTTTGACTTGAAACAGTAAATTGAGATCCTGGAGATTTTTCCTCATAGGAGATGTCAGAGCTCTTAATAATTTAATCATTGACAATATTCTAAAAAAGCTTCTGCGAGAGACTGCAGGGGTCTGGCAAATTTACCAGAATCAGCAATTGATGCAGGTTGGTTTTGTTCTCTTTTTACAGTCTGATCCTATGGTATATTTGATGGTTCCCTTTTATGCCGGGGAGAGTCTGGGCACTGTCCAAACACTTAATCCTTTGAATGCATATGTAAGTAGTACATTTGTAGTATTGTCTTCATTTGTTATGACTACCCTGTCCATTTTTAGAAGTGCTGAAAACACAACTATGTAAGTCATGCCCACAGAACTGCTCTGTTGTACAAGTGTTTTTTGGTAGGTTCATTGTAGTTCTTAATCTGAAAATGGTGTTTTATGAGATCTGCCAATCAGTGGGTTTATTCCAGACCAGAATTTACTGTTTCTATTAAATATCAAACTAGAAAAAAAGTAGACTTTACTGGTACCAAGAGAAGGACGGCCACATCTGTTGTAGTAAAATAACAATGTTTATTAAAAAGATACATAAATAATATAAAACATTGATAAAACCCATATGTTCATATTGACATGGTATAATATACGCCATATCTAGAGATACTTGCTGTATGCTCCAAGAGATTGACACGTTTTTGACATATGCTATTCTATTGATTACTGTAATGTAATTTTTTCCTTTTGAATAGGCCAGATTTCTTTGCTGCCAAGATATTAAGGTCCCAAGGAAGCAACTATGCAAAATGCATTGACCTCTTGAAACACAGAGCAAAGACATGTTGGTTTCTCTACATATGGCATATATTGTCCAATGTCAATATGAACATATGGTTTTATCAATTGTTTTTGTATCTTTGTAATAAACGTTGTTTTCTCTATCGTTCATTGACGGGCGCAGTTCTCACTGATCCTTATCAGTAGGGTTATACTGCCCCCTACAGGAGTAGGACACTAGGCAGAAAAAAGTTCTGGCTACGCCTATGGGCAGTCCCGGAGGGTACACCCTCTTTCTTACTGCATAGGATGTCAGTTTTAATCTGCCTAGTGTAAGATCCTGGCACTCTCAGTGCCTCCTATCACATCATTTCCGGGTGCGTTCCATCTACCTAGGTAGATGGAGTGCATATAGGTGTGTTTCCCTTTAAGAGTGCTGACATCATCATGAGGCGCCGGACTAAACAGCTATTTAAACCACCAGCTTTCACTCACATGTGTTCGTTCAATGTGCCTTGATGCTTACCTGCCTTGTGAAACCGCATGTTCACCTTACCTTGTCTTGTGCTGCCGGAGCTTCCAGCTATACCCTTTACCTGAACTGAACTGGAACCTCGCTACGGATCCCGTATCTCGCTACCGGATCACTCCTTACTACTGGACTTTGCTACTGCTAACTATCTAGTGATAAGTACCCCACAGGGGATCCCTTACTAACTTTACTTCACTATCATCTACTGCATATATCAAGACTATCTCTATCTAAGCTACTCCTATCATCTGCATAGATTGTGAGCTCTTGGGACTACCATCAACTATCTTTGCACTGGGTTACTCTATCTTCTATACATGATTGTTAGAACCTATCTGCATACTACCATCACCTACCACTCTCTTGAATACTATTACTGAGTGCTCACCATACTATCGCCTGTCTCTCACCTCTATACTATCATATATTCTATCACTCCAAGAACATCATATAGAGTGTATGTATATTGCATAAACAGGCTGTGCACGATGATGAAGTCCTGAGAGTTGGATATGTTGTTCAACAGAATCTCTACACGACTACTGAGTGTAACAATTCTGCAGCTGCAAATCCATTCATTAACCAAAAACGCATAGAACGTTACACCTAGTCAGGAGTAAGGACCTAGTTTCTTGCTGGGATCTTTGGTCCTGGCATAACATTTTTTTTTTTTTTTAGCTAGCCTTTTTTTCTCCGGAACTTGTTTCCTGTGAGATCTTCAAGCAATTATGGCAGACTGGGCAATGGGCTGGTTCCCTATATCCAGTGGTCTTCCCAGTCTTGCCAGCGAGCGTATGCAGGCCTTAGCTCCGTGCTACGTCTGCCGCTACATAGTCCCACTGGACGGGGACTGGCCCCGTGAGTTAAAACGTCTCGCCAGGACGCACACGACAGGGTCTAGGCTTATGTCGCAGCATTCCTATTTGATCGACAGCCCCCCCACTCCAGTGGCGTCGGGTCCTGTCAGGTGATGGCGCCCACCTGTGTTTCCGGTATGGTGAGTAAATGTACCCCCCCCCCCCGGCTGATTTTGGGGTGGACGCGGGTCCCCTCCTGGGGGACGGTTGGACCCTCGCACTCCTGGGTTTCCCTCTGTCCCGTGGGGGGACTGTTTGGGCCTACCTGAGGCTGGGGCCTAGTGTGCAGGTCGTACGGGGGGGCCGGGGGTGCACCGTTCGCGGCGCTCAGTTGATCATGCGCGGGGGGCCTTGCTCCGTTTCTCCAAAACTGGATGGTAGGAGGGGGGGGGTCAGGCGCGGGGCTGCAGTTTTGTTGTAGCCTTGTCTGCTTCTGTGACAGCGGCCACCTTGGTACACCTATTTTTCAGCCATTTTGCGGTGGATTTTCTTTTGCTGTAAAGGCCGGTGGAAGTGCTTGGAGGCATTCTTTTGGTGGAGGGGCCCCTCCCTTCATCCCGGGCGGCTTCCTTGCTCACTCCTTTCTCTGAGCAACTGCTAGGACCCTTCTGTGGGGGGGGGGGGGGTTAAATCAGATTGCTATCTGGGGACAGTGAGTTACTGGGATAGTCTCTCTCTCTCTTTGGGGGGGGGGGTTAATTAGCGCGTGCTTGACCTCCGGGGGGCGCTGTGGGGCCGCTTCTTTTAAAAAATATATTTTTTGCAAATTTTGCTGGCGGTTTCCTCAGGTTCCGTATGGATCCTGTAGGCCATGTGTCCCCACCTGGCCCCCTCACGGAGGCCGCAGGGCCTTCCCGATTGCCGCTGTCCATCAATGCATTTTCGGCGGTTCGGTAAGCATTTGGGCCCGGGTGGAGGTGGGAGGTGTGCTGAAACTTTTCCCCAGGTATCCCTGCCTCATCTGATGTCTCGGATTCTGAGTCTGACTCAGCCGCCGCAGACGTGGGCCTCCCTGCCGGGTCTAGTACCTCGCACCCTGTCTCTTTGGATGATGAGGGTGACATTTCTACCTCCCCTGCCACGTATGATCTAGGCGCTGGTGGATGCACTGGTTGTTTCGGTGTGTGACACCCTGCATTTTGGAGGACACAGCGGCGGCTGCGCCTGGGACGCAGGTAGCATCTGGCGCTCACATGCCATCCAGAGCTGATTATTTTGCTAGCATGCTCATGTAGGATGGGACCGTCCGAGACATTCCTCTGCGGTGTCTAAGCAGCTGCTAGACGTTACTGTTTTGAGGTCCGTCTATGGTGGATATACAGTCTCTAGGCTGAATAGGACTACCGTTGTTCCGGTGGAGGAATCCCTGTCCTTTAAGGACTTGGGGGATAGGATCGCGCGGGCTGTGGCCGGCGATTTGTACTCCCTGGCATGGTCTGCACTGGGAACAGTGTTAATGATTGCCCTTTCCACGCAGACTCTGCATGATGGGCGGAGTTTCAACACCGTGACTTGGTGAGGGGCATGTCCCTCCTGCCCTGGGGGAGCTGTTGGACCAGCTGGCGCAGGCGGATCTCCCACTTCAGGGGGATCGCCTGTTTGGCGCTGCCCTGGATGACATTTTACAAGGGTCTCACGGGGGGAAGAGTGCTTTTCTTCCACAGGCTAACAAGGGTAAGGGCCTTCGTCGCGGACGGGGTTGCTCCCTTTCGGCTCACTACAGTTTCTTCGTCCCTCGGGGACAGTCGATGTGGCGAAGTCCTTCGAGACTTCCTCGGGTGGTTCCAAACGACCCTAGTCTGACGAACAAGAGATCGGTCTTTTCCAGACCGGCGGACAAGGCCTACTCGGCCTGAAGGTGCATCCTCACCCATATGTAGGGTAGGGGGTCGTCCTTGCCGGTTCTCAGACCTACGGCTGGCCTGGATCCCAGGCAACTGGGTTCAGGTGGTCATGTGTTCCAGTTGCAAGATCGCGTTTTGATCTGTTTTTTCAGGTGAGGTTTTCTCTTCCAATTTACGGCTGTCCCCGGTTCGCTTGCAGGCGCTCTGTGGGGCAGTTCAGGCTCTGGTTCAACAAGCTGGACCTTCTGGCCCTTTGATGGTTCCGTGCGGATCAAAACTTCAAGGCGGTATTGGTTCACACAATTGTGGCTTCCCTACATCAGGGGGATTCCTGGCCTCCATAGACCTCAAGATACCTACCTAAACTTCCCTTTGTGTTTAGGACACCAACGGGTTCTCAGTTTTTGACGTGGGGAAGGATCTCTATCGGTTTGTGGCTTTACTCCTTGGTCTCGCTTCTGCTACTCTAGAGAGAAAAAACAGGCGCCACAGGCTCCACTCTTAAGTGCAGTAGGAAGGCTTTAATAAAACATGGCAATAAGTACCAATGTACTCACAAACGAGTATGTATGGAAGGAATCATGTAATAGTCTCAATGGTTCGTCCGTGGGAGCAGTTAGTCAGGATGGCTCCGGCGGTCTCAGACGCTCGGTAACAGCCGATGGATGTCGACGCTTCCTGGTGGCTGGAACGCAGGGGCACTCTCCGACGTCACTTCCCAGACGTGACGTGAGGATGCAGGCGGCGACGCATTTGCGGAGCATGCGCTCTTTCCTCAGGTCTCTATTGCGCCATCTTGGATAAAAGAATTTTATAGAACGGATTCCAGTAAGCATCCGCTGGGTCCTAAAGGCCATTACTCATACCACCAAGGGCACAAATAAGCCGGCCACTATACTATATACAGATAGGAATATGTTATATGGCATAATTCATAATAAAAACAGTGGAGGAACTATTAAAATGCACAAATGATGAGTTCAAGGTATTCACACACCGGAAACTGTAAAAATAACTCAGAGCTAAAAATAAACATAATTATGACAGTAATGATATTACTAATATACAGAATATATATATATATATATATATATATATATATATATATATATATATATATACACATAAAATATATATATATATATATACATAAACCAATGTGTATAAACAAAATATACAATTAGCTGTGAATCTTAATGTTGATAATAGTAAAAAATAAAAATGAAAAAAAAAATAATAAATGGTAATGAAAAAATACTAATAAAATCATAATAATGATAAAAATAATACTAATACCAACTTATATGTACATGGCTGCATGCTTGTGTCCATGTTTGAGCCACATGTGCAAAAATTGCTAAAAAGATAAAACATGGCGTATTGGTACCTGTCAAAATAGGATGTTAAACTAGGATGTCCAATCTTTTAGATTAAAGAATTGGTTTCTATTTCTTCATTGAGCCCCCCGACACCAGAGTATCCAGAGTATATATCCAAAAAGCGCCTCTCTGGCATAAGCGTTTGAAACGTTGGGCAGTTGAGGAGGTAGCTGGTATGGATTCCAAGATCCACACCCTGAGCCCAAGGGAGAATCGATCATGATGTACTAAAAAGTGGCGGGGGACACTTTTTGCCGTCCCCGCTTCCACAAAACGACGATGCTCTCCAAACCTCTTTCTCAGGGTGCGGATGGTCCTCCCAACATAAAAAAGACCACATGGGCAAGTCAAACAATACATGACAAATTCCGTAGGACAATTTTAAAACTTCTTAATGGGATAAGTTTTGCCTTTGATGGTATCATCTTTTTGGCCATGGGTCACATGCTTACAAGTAAGCCACAGTTTTTTTTCGGCATTGGTACATACCTGTAAGAGGAATAAGGCTTAGCTTTTGTATGGGAGATGGAATTTTAATTTGCTAGGGGCCACCATATTTTTAATATTCCTAGCTCTCCTATATGCTATTTTGGGCCTAGATGGTAAACTATCCCTAAGCTGTGGATCCTCCAAGAGGAAGGACCAATGTTTAGTTAACACTTATTCCATTTTTGTTAAATTTATTGTGGATCTGTTACAAATCATGGTGTAGTAACCTGTGTTTCTGATGTAGTTTTCTTGTTTCTTATGGAGCCTTTTGAATACATACTGTGTGCTGCATCCAAAAGAGGCTCAGGAAAAGCTTTTTCAACAAATGTTTTCTTTAGTAAAGCACTCTGCTCTACATAATCCTCATCGTTAGTACAATTTCTCCGTAGCCTACAGTACTGACTTTTCGGGATATTTTGGATCCACCTAGGATGGTGACAGCTCTGGAAATTTAGGAAAGGGGTACCGGCCGTGGGCCTTGATGGACATTGTGGTCATCTGGGATGGCCCCGTACCCACATTTTTGGAATTTGTGAGCCATTGCAATGCGAATCCATACAACCTATCATTCACCTCGGTATCTAGCTCTGTGGAACTAGCATTTTTGGATCTTATGCTATATCAAGCAAAAAATTACACCAAGCCCACTGCCGGTAACTCTTTCCTACATTTCCAGAGCTGTCACCATCCTTGGTGGATCCAAAATATCCCAAAAATTCAGTACTGTAGGCTACGGAGAAATTGTACTAACGATGAGGATTATGTAGAGCAGAGTGCTTTACTAAAGAAAATATTTGTTTGAAAAAGCTTTTCCTTTTTTGGATGCAGCACACAGTACGTATTCAAAAGACTCCATAAGAAACAAGAAAACTACATCAGAAACACAGGTTACTACACCCAGATTTGTAACATAGTTCCACAATAAATTTAAGAAAATGGAACAAGTGTTAACTAAACATTGGTCCATCCTTTTGGAGGATCCACATCTTAGCGATAGTTTACTATCTAGGCCCAAAATAGCATATAGGAGAGCTAGGAATATTAAAAATATGGTGGCCCCTAGCAAATTAAAAAGTAAAATTCAATCTCCCATACAAAAGCTAAGCCTTATTCCTCTTACAGGTATGTACCAATGCCTAAAAAAAAATGTGCCTTGTAAGCATGTGACCCATGGCCAAAAAGATTATACCATCAAAGGCAAAACTTATCCCATTAGGAAGTTTCATAATTGTTCTACAGAATTTGTCATATATTGTTTGACTTGCCCATGTGTTCTTTTTTTATGTTGGGAGGACCATCCGCACCCTGAGAAAGAGGTTTGGAGAGCATCGCCATTTTGTGGAAGCGGGGGACGACAAGCATAGTGTCCCCCGCCACTTTTTAGTACATCACGATCGATCCTCCCTTGGGCTCAGGGTGTGGATCTTGGAATCCATACCAGCTACCTCCTCAACAGCCCAACATTTCAAACGCTTATGCCAGAGAGGCTTTTTGGATATGTACTCTGGTGTCGGGGGAGCTCAATGAAGAAATAATAACCAATTCTTTAATCTAAAAGTTTGGACATCCTAGTTTAACATCCTATTTTTGACAGGTACCAATACGCCATGTTTTATCTTTTTAGGAATTTTTGCACATGTGGCTCAAACATGGACACAAGCATGCAGTCATGTGCATATAAGTTGGTATTATTATTATCATTATCATTATGATTTTATTAGTAAATTTTATTTATTAGTATATGTGTGTATATGTATATATATATATATATATATATATATATATATATATATATATATTCTGTATATTAGTAATATCATTACTGTCATTATGTTTATTATTTTTACATTTTCCGGTGTGTGAATAACTTGTACTCATCATTTGTGCATTTTAATAGTTCCTTCACTGTTTTTATTATGAATTATGCCATATAACATATTCCTATCTGTATATACAGGGTTCGTACGGTCAATAGATTCCTGGAAAAGTCATGGAATTTTGAAATTACACTTTCCAGGCCTTGGAACGTTTTGGAAAATGACTGAACCCCACAAAGTTTTGGAAAAGTCATGGAATTGAGAAAGGTGCCACTGTGGAGCAGATGCTAAATAATTTTGTTGACACATTTTACATGGTGTAAGCGTCTATCTGCATAGGAGGTAGGCGTTCTTCCGGGTCTGCGGTTTTTCCCTGAGACTGGCCAGCAGCAGCCCGAGAGATGACACTAGAGAACCAATCAGGGACTCATTTGTGATCGAGGCAGCGGTGAAGCGCATAGTCACTGGAGGGCCGCAAGAACGTGATGACGCGGAGATGCGGTAACCGGTTTCAGAGCATGCATCGACCTGGTACAACAAAGAGTAATCCTCCCTGTTCCGTTCTCGGAACGGTTTCAGGGCTTTCTCTCACACCTGTTTACGGTCCCCAGGAAGGAGGGCAAGTTGCATCCATTCTAGACCTAAAGGCACTGAATTGCTTTGTGCAAGTTCAAAAATTCAAGATGGAATCCATTCGCACGGTGGTGGCCTCCCCACACCAGGGGGATTTCCTGATCTACATAGACATCAAAGATCCCTACCTTCACATCCCAATATGTGCAAGACATCAACGTTTTCTTCTTTTCGCCGTGGGAGAGGATCACTATCACTTAGTGGCGTTACCCTTTGCTCTCACCTCTGCTCCTTGGGTCGCCACAAATGTGTTGGCTCTGGTCCTGGCTTTGTTACTCCAGCGGGGGCTATCTGTCCTGAGTTACCTGGACGATCTGCTTCTCCGTGCGGAGTCTCCCACGGCGCTGGTGACACACTTAGAGATCACCATGAGAACTCTGGAGGACTTCGGGTGAATTGTGAATCTCCAGAAGTTGTCCCTGGTTCCTTCCATGAGGCTGAACTATCTGGGCCTGACTTTGCACTCGTCCTCAGCCAGGGTGTTTCTTCCTCCGGACAAAACTCTAGTCCAGCAAATGGTCGTCCCTTCAGACTTGTATGAGAGTTCTGGGACTGATGGTGTTGTCCTTCGAGGCGGTACCTCAATTTCACACGAGAATACTCCAGAAGGAAATTCTTCTCAAATGGAACAAAGATCTAAGTTCTCTGGAAATCAGATCCAGTTGAGCTAGGTGACCGGCACGGGGAGTCCAGTCCCTGTTATGGTGGCTTCGGTCCCCGACGCTCAAAGAAAATCCTTCCTCCCCATATATTGGACAGTGATCACCACGGATGCCAGTCTGTCCGGGTGGGGAGGTGTTCTCGACAAGCTTTCTGCTCAAGGGATCTCGTCTCTGGAGGAATCCAGGTTACCGAACAATGTTCTAGAGCTGAGAGCGATCAGGCTGTGCCTAATTCACTGGATAGAGCACCTTAGGGGCTGTCCAGTGCACATTCAATCGGACAGTGCCATGGCTGTCACTTACAGTTAGGTCCATAAATATCGGGACATTGACACAATTCTAATCTTTTTGGCTCTATACACCACCACAATGGATTTTAAATGAAACAAACAAGATGTGCTTTAACTGCAGACTTTCAACTTTAATTTGAGGGTATTTACATCCAAATCAGGTGAACGGTGTAAGAATTACAACAGTTTTATATGCGTCTCCCACTTTTTAAGGGACCATAAGTAATGGGACAGATTAACAATCATAAATCAAACTTTCACTTTTTACTACTTGGTTGCAAATCCTTTGCAGTCAATTACAGCCTGAAGTCTGGAATGCATAGACATCACCAGACGCTGGGTTTCATCCCTGGTGATGCTCTGCCTGGCCTCTACTGCAACTGTCTTCAGTTCCTGCTTGTTCTTGGGGCATTTTCCCTTCAGTTTTGTCTTCAGCAAGTGAAATGCATGCTCAATCGGATTCAGGTCAGGTGATTGACTTGGCCATTGCACAACATTCCACTTCTTTCCCTTAAAAAAACTCTTTGGTTGCTTTCGCAGTATGCTTCAGGTCATTGTCCATCTGCACTGTGAAGCGCCGTCCAATGAGTTCTGAAGCATTTGGCTTAATATGAGCAGATATTGCCCGAAACACTTCAGAATTCATCCTGCTGCTTTTGTCAGCAGTCACATCATCAATAAATACAAGAGAACCAGTTCCATTGGCAGCCTTAAATGCCCACGTCATGACACTACTACCTCCTGCTTTTACTGATGAGGTGGTATGCTCTTGATCATGAGCAGTTACTTTCCTTCTCCATACTCTTCTCTTCCCATCACTCTGGTACAAGTTGATCTTGGTCTCATCTGTCCATAGGATGTTTTGCCAGAACTGTGAAAGCTTTTTTAGATGTTGTTTGGCAAACTCTAATCTAGCCTTCCTGATTTTGAGGCTCACCAATGGTATACATATTGTGGTGAACACTCTGTATTCACTCTGGTGAAGTCTTCTCTTAATTGTTGACTTTGACACACGTACACCTACCTCCTGGAGAGTGTTCTTGATCTGGCCAACTGTTGTGAAGGGTGTTTTCTTCACCAGGGAAAGAATTCTTTAGTCATCCACCACAGTTGTTTTCCGTGGTCTTCCGGGTCTTTTGGTGTTGTTACGCTCACCTGAGCGTTCTTTCTTTTTAAGGATGTTCCAAACAGTTGATTTGGCCACACCTAATTTTTTTGCTTTCTCTCTGATGGGTTTGTTTTTTTTTTTTTTTTTTTTTTTTTTTAGCCTAATAATGGCTTGCTTCACTGATGGTGACAGCTCTTTGGATCTCATATTGAGAGTTGACAGCAACAGATTCCAAATGCAAAAAGCACACTTGAAATTAACTCTGGACCTTTTATCTGCTCCTTGTAAATGGGATAATGAGGGAATAACACACACCTGGCCATGGAACATCTGAGAAGCCAATTGTCCCATTGCTTTTGGTCCCTTAAAAAGTGGGAGGCACATATACAAATTGTTGTAATTCCTACACCTTTCACCTGATTTGGATGTAAATACTCTCAAATTAAAGCTGAAAGTCTGCACTTGAAGCACATATTGTTTTTCATTTCAAATCCATTGTGGTGTATAGAGCCAAAAGATTAGAATTGTGTCGATGTCCCAATATTTATGGACCTGACTGTATGTCAATCACCAAGGGGGCACCAGAAGTGTCCTTGCGGCCTTGGAGGTGGCAAGCATCCTTCGGTGGGCAGAACGCTTTGTTTCAGCTCTCCCTGCCGTTCACATTTCAGGAGTGGAAAATTGGCAGGTGGATTTCCTCAGTCGGCAGACCTTGGCTCCAGGGGAACTGTCTCTCCATTCGGAGGTGTTCCTGGAGCTGTACCTTCGTTGGGTCACTCCAGACAGATCTGTTGGCGTCTCGGAGCAACAGGAAAGTGCAGAGGTATTGTGGCCAGCTCTTGGGAGCCTTTGGCAGATGCCACAGATGTGCTGGTGGCTCCGTGGGGTTCGTATGGGCTGATGTATGCTTTTTCTCCAGTCATGTTGCTGCCGAAACTTCTTCGCAGGATCAAGACGGAAGGGATTCCAGTCATCCTTGTGGCTCCGGAATGGCCTCGCTGGGCTTGGTACACTGACCTGGTCAGGCTAGTCGCAGACGTTCCTTGGAGACTTCCTCTTAGGGAGGATCTGCTGTCTCAAGGTCCAATCTTCATTCCTGCTTTACAGACACTGGCTTTGACGGCTTGGCTGTTGAAAGCCAGGTGCTGAAGGACAGGGGATTGTTTGCTTTTGTGATTCCCACTCATCTTAATGTGAGAAAAGCGACTTCTAGAAAGATCTATCATCGCACTTGGAAGTCGTATATTGTGTAGTGCGAGTCTCTTGGGGTTCCCCCTCGCTCTTGGTGGCTTGGATCTTGGCTTTCCTTTAACAGGGGGGGTGATCAAAATTTGACCTTGAGTACTATCAAAGGCCATTAGCCACCCATTCCCTGGTACATAGTTTTTTCCAGGAGGTGCAAAATTTGGCTTCTCCAATGTGTCCTCCGTTGCCACCTTGGTCTTAATTTGGTTTCCACTTTACATTTAAATGAGGCCATTGTGTTACCCTCATGTCCTAAGCCTAAACATCCTAAGGAATTTGCATTGCATGCTTTGAATGTGGTTCGGGCAATCAGGGTATCCTTGGTGACTACTAAGTATTTTTGAAAGTCCGATTCACTGCATGTTCTCACGGATGGACCAAAGGGGCCCCCTGTGTCTGCTGTGACTATTTCCAGTTGGATCAGACAGACGGTTGTGCAGGCTTATTCGATTAAGGGTCAGGTTCCTCCTTTCCCTGTTAAGGCGTGTTCTAATCGGGCGCTTAGTGCGTCCTGGGCCTTTTGCCATCAGGCATCTCGTCTGTTCATACTTTCACAAAGTTTTTTATAAGGTGGCTGTGCTGGCAGATGCTTCCTTTGGCCGCAAAGTTTTGCAAGTCGCTGTTTAAGGGTGTTTTAGTCTTCCTTGAGGGGTCTCATCTTGTTGTTCTGATGATCTGATCCTATGTTGCCTGGTTGGCTGTGGTTCATCCTTGGGGAATTATTCTCTGCTGTTTCCACCCCTCATGTTTTATGGCAGTGCTTTGGGACATCCCTACTGCTATTGAGAACAGAAGACTGTATCCGTCAATGAACGATAGAGAAAATGGGATTTTTGTCTAACGGTAAAATCCTTTTCTCTGAAGTTCATTGACTTACGCAGTGCCTGCCCCTCTGTTATTGAGTTGGATTGGTATTGTTTTCTCTTACACTGATTTGATACAAAACTGACATCCTATAGCAGGGAGAGAGGGTATACCACCTGGGACTGCCTATAGGCGTAGCCAGAATTTTTTTCTGTGTCCTACTTCTGTAGGGGGCAGCATAACCCTACTGCTATTGAGAACAGAAGACTGTGTCCATCAGTTAACTTCAGAGAAAAGGATTTTACGGTAAGACAAAAATCCCATTATTTTACTACACCATATGTGGCCGTCCTTCTCTTGGTACCAGTAAAGTCCAAATTTTATTTCAGATGAATGAGATACCTCCTATATAGTCTATTTTTTCTTTAAATATTTTTCCATTAAATTCATGAATGGTGAAACAATTACTTTGTGGAGAAGATAGAGGTAGAAACATGGGGAAATAGAATGTTATCAAATCGCTATTTTTCAGTATTGGAAGTAATTCTACCATTTTCAGGTGCTCACCATCAGTCATATCATCACAAATATAACAGTCCAAACTGTAAGCAAACCTCTAGGGGCTTACTACAGTGCATCTGGAAAGTATTCACAACTCTTCACTTTTTCCACATTTTGTTAGGTTACGGCCTTATTTCAAAATGGATTATATTCAATATTTCCCTCAAAATTCTACAAACAATACCCCATATTGACAATGTGATAGAAGTTTGTGTGAAATTTTTGAGAAAGGAATTGAAAATAAAAAATGGAAAGACAAATCACATGTACATAAGTATTTACAACCTTTGCTTGAAACTTTGTGGAAGCACCTTTGGCACCAATTACAACCTCAAGGCTTTTTGGCTAGGATGCTACAAGCTTGGCACACCTATTTTTGGGCAGATTCTCCCATTCTTTTTTGCAGGACCTCTCAAGCTCCATCAGGTTGGATGGGGAGCGTCGGTGCACAGCCTTTTTCAGATTTTTTTCAGAGATGTTTAATTGGGTTCAAGTCTGGCCTCTGGCTAGGCCACTCAAGGATATTCACAGTTGTCCCGTAGCTGCTTAGTCATTGTCCTGTTGGAAGATGAACCTTCGCCCCAGTCTGATGTCCATAGCACTCTGGAGCAGGGTTTCATCAAGAATGTCTCTATACATTGCTGCATTCATCTTTCCCTCGATCCTGAATAGCCTCCCAGTTCTTGCCACTTAAAAACATCCCCACAGCATGATGCTGCCACCACCATGCTTCACTGTTGGTATAGTATTGGCCAGGTGATGAGCGGTGCCTGGTTTCCTCCAGAGAATTTTGTTATGGTCTGAGAGTCCTTCAGGGGCCTTTTGGCAAACTCCAAGTGGGCTGTCCTGTTCATTTTACTGAGGAGTGGCTTCCGTCTGGCCACTCTACCATACAGGCCAGATTGGTGGAGTGCTGCAGAGATGGTTGTTCTTCTTGAAGATTCTCTTCACAGAGAAACGCTTGAGCTGTCAGAGTAACTATCGGGTTCTTGGTCACCTCCCTGACTAAGACCCTTTTCCCCCGATCGCTCAGTTTGGCCCTGGTGGCCTGCTCCAGGAAGAGTCCTGGTGGTTCCAAACTTCTTCCTTTTACTGATGACGGAGGCCACTGTGCTCATCGGGCCCTTCGATGCGGCAGACATTTTTCTGTACCTTTCCCCAGATCTGTGCCTTAATACAATCCTATGCACTGTTAACTGTGGGACCTTATATAGACAGGTGTGTGCTCTTCCAAATCATGTCAAGTCAACTGAATTTACCACATGTGGACTCCAATCAAGTTGTAGAAACATCTCAAGGATGATCAGTTAAATTTTTAGTGTGATGGCAAAGGCTGTGAACACTTATATACATGTGATTTTTTTCATTTATTTTTTATACTACATTTTTAAAGATTTCAAACAAACTTCTTTCACGTTGCCATTATGGGGTTTTGTTGAATTTTGAGGAAAATAATAATTTAATCCCTTTTAGAATTCTGGCTGTAACACAACAAAATGTGGAAAAAGTGAAGCATTGTGTATACTTTCCGGATGCACTGTATGTCACAATTAATAGGACTTAAGTTACGATCTACAGTTATTGTTTTTAAAACCATTTGGGCTAGAGATTTCCAGAGGATAGGAGAGGCTCTGAAGAAGTCCCAAGCATAGGAGAAGGAAACAAGGGACCTAGAGAACAGGAGGTCTTTGGTAACAGAGAGGATGATTTGGGTTATATTTTGAGACTAGAACAGTGATGTAGTTCAGGGCTCTGTTTTGAATGCTTTTTGTGACACCAAGGAGCCACTGTTGTAGCATGTTTTAGCCTTTTGAGATGCATTACAGAAAGCACTGTTGCATGTGTGTGGGCATATTTTTCAAAATGAATAATTTATCGTTCATCGACAGACGCAGCTCCATCTAGTCAGAAACTATAGGAAACTATAGGATTATAATCCTATCAGGAACAGGCACTAGACAGGAAAACGCTTAACCACACCTATGGGGGCTGTCCCTGCAGGCATAACCCCACATATCCTGCTATCATCAAACAGTTTGCTTCTACCTAGTTTAAGGAATAGGACCTAGCTTCCTGCTGGGACTTCAGTCTTAGCTATTATAGGAATGTTTGTTAGTTTGTGATTTTTTTATTTTCACTAGTTAGTTCCTGAGGACCAAGATCCAGAGGAACTACAAGCAACAGCCGGCTGAGGTTTCGCACTGGATAATCTAGATCCTTAAGGTCTCCTAGCCTGACCAGCGAGCGTGGGCAGGTTATAGTCCAGGACTAGGCCTCGCCACGACAGTGCCCCGACGGATGAGATCGAGCCTGCAAATGGACCGCCTGGCTGGGACGCACACGACCTGGAACGCCCTTAGTCACAGCACCCCCATCCCAGGTGGGAGATGAGATGTTTCGGAATAGCACCCACTTGGTACCGTGATATCGTGAGTACATTGTCCCTCCCCCCAAAAAACCCCGATTTTAGGACAATATTCCCCCCGGACAACATCCCCCCCCCCGGATGTTTACATCAGCCGCCTGCCTTTCTCCCTCTCCACGGGGAGATTGCGACACGCGGACTTGTTAAGGAACAAGAGGGGGTGGGAGCGCGCCTCCGGTGGCGCGCGCTCGCCCCCTAGCGGCTCTCAGGCTAGCGACGTAGTACTACGTCACTTTGCCTGTACGGGGCTGACCGACGCAGTAAATAGTCGTGCGGCGGTTGGCAAGTGGAAGAAAGCACTCGTACAGTATATTGGAAACCAAAGATGAATGTATATTTAACGGAGTCTATAATGATAAAGACACTCATATAATCATATTGGTCTATATCAATCACAACAAATGTTATATGTGGTTAATGAAACTTGCTAAATTTTGTAACATTAAATCTGTAATCCAAAATATTAAAAAACGTAAAAAAACACAGGATATAAACCATAAAAGGTAAAATAGATAAGCCAATCCTAGTATACAAAAAGATTAAAATAAATTAAAACCAATATTAAATTGGAAGAAAAAGGAGGAAAAAGGGGGGAAGAGGATAGTAATCAAAACCTCTAAAAGAAAGAGAAATAAATGACTAACCAAATAGAGGGGACAAAAACAGCCCAGCCATCATTAGGATGTATTAATGAAGGCGTTAATGTCCCACTCTATGTTGAGTCTGTGGGGGTTGTTAAGATTGTAACGTATAGATCCAATAGGTTTCATGACGTGAAACTCCACGAACCTTAGAACCACCTCTCCAAGGAGCTGTGAAATGATCAATAACTTGAAAAAGTGTCCCTTTGGGATTTTTTTGATGGTACCGTAAATAATGTTTGGACTCATTGTGTTTATCCTTGCCATTTTTAATGCTAGCAATGTGCTCATCAACTCTAACATTAAAGGATCTAATATTCCGGCCTACATATTGTTTCCGTTAGGAGCACGTCAATAAGTAGACTACATGAGTGGTGGTACACGTGGAGAAAAATTTGATTTGGTATATACAATTAGTGACAGTAGATTGGAAAGACAAAAATTTCCTTCTATTGTCACAATTGAGCTTACACACCCTACATTTCCGACATGGGTAGAACCCAACAAGGTCAAGAAAGAACTTTGGTCTGGTTGGTTCATCCAAAACATTAGGGGCCAATTTGCCCCTATGTTAGGGAGCAGCCCTAAACGTAACAATCGGTCGTTCGGGGAGAACAGAACTCAAAACCCGATCATTTTTAAGTGCATCCCAATGTTTATGGAAGATCTTTTTAATAGATTTGTGTTGGGTGGAAAATTCTGTAAAAAAAAGGCCATTTCATAAATCCAGAGTTATCTTTCCAACTAGTAGAACCAGTTAGCAATTGAGCTATATCAATGAGAGATACTTCCCCAATAGTGGACTCAAGAGAGTCAAGATCATAACCCTTTGTCAGAAATCTATTCTTTAAGACCTGTGCCTGTTGTAAAAATTCCAGATCGCGAGTACAATTTCTCCTTAACCTAATAAATTGGCTTTTGGGCACACTATTAAGCCACGCTCTATGGTGGCAACTATCCATAGGTAGATAGGAGTTGCGATCTGTGTCTTTAAAAAATGTATTTGTAACAAATTAATTGTTGACCAATGTGATATTCAGGTCCAAAAAATGAATATTACTATTGCTATACTCCATAGGATAAATAAATACCTCTCATTTGAATTAAAAAAGGCCATGAAGGAATCTAAAGATGAAGAATCACCCTTCCATAGGAGGAGGATGTAATCTATATAACGCACCCACAGAGCCAATTCTGGCCTGTTAAGGGGATAGACGACATCCTCCTCCCACTTGGCCATAAAGAGGTTGGCCAAACTGGGGGCAAATTTTGCCCCCATGGCCACACCACTTTGCTGTAGATAGAATTGGTTGTTAAACCAAAAGTAATTATGTCCGGTGGCGAACAATAACAACTCTACGATGAAATCACGTTGGAGTGGTGACCTAGATGTATCAGTCTTTAGAAAATGTTCAACTGCATCGAACCCTAAATTGTGTGGGATACAGGTATAGAGTGAAGTGACATCTGCCGTCACCATAAGATGTTCCCCCTTTCAACCTAGTACTACCCAAAATATTAATGACATCCCGAGTATCCTTAATATATGAAAATGTTCTGTATACAAGGGGCTGTAGGTAATGGTCGATATATTTTCCAATACGAGAAGTAATCGTTAATCCCGCTCACAATCGGACGACCAGGTGGATGGATTGGGTCTTTATGTACTTTTGGTAAATAGTACATAACTGGTATAGGTGGAGCTGTAGGGACCAGAAATTATTTTTCTTTTTTTTTTTTTTTTCAAGAACATGATTCCTATATCCTTTAATTATTTTAACCAGTTCGCCCTTAAAATTCAAAGTAGGGTTATTTGGTAGTTGGATATAGGTATCCTGATCACTCAAAATCGTCTCCATCTCTAGATAATAATCTTGTTTATCTAGAACCACAATTCCGCCCCCTTGTCAGCGGGGCGGATTACAAGTGCCTTTTTTTCACATAATGATCTTAACCCTGATCTCAACTGTGGATTTGGACGAGATTTCTTGATAGGTAATTCAGCTATGTCTTTAAGCACTAAATCTCTGAATACAGCCACTGAAGGGGCTACAGGACCAGGAGGATTAAATAGTGATGGATTTGACAATCCAGAGTGTCTAATACTAGAATATTCCAAAGAAGGAGTAGATCTATGGTTAGATAGAATATAACGTTGTACATTAACCTTACAAACACATTTATGGATATCAATAAACGTGTTCAATTTGTTCATGGGTTTTGGTGGAACGTATTTTAAACCTTTGTCTAAGGTGTATAACACTTCTTGAGTGAGTTCCACCTTACTGAGGTTAAAAATACCGGAACCAACTAGGTCCTTTTTCTTTTGCCTTTGAACATGCCACCCCCCTCTTGTGCCTCTCTTGATTCGGGACCCCTTTTGCCTTTGTTGGATTCCCGAGGAAAATCCCAACTCTGGCTAGGCCCGGGGAGTGACTGATTGTAATTAAATGGGGACATATTTTGATGATCATAATCATCCTCAATGTATCGATGATTGTCATCCCTATGTAGCGGTTGTCTCAAAGGGGAAAACCTGTTATAGGTATTTATATCATATTGATTTGAATAATGTTGAGGGATGTGAACTTGATGGTAATAGGACCTTTGGGGAGGAGGAGAGAAATTTCTCTCATGGTTATCCCTATTCTGCCAGTTGCCTCTAGGTGAATCTGCATACTGGGAATTCCAACCTCCACTCGGAGGGCCCTTATTAGTTTGAGTATTCCCCATCCCATTTTGAAGGTTTCCCTTTTTACTGGGAATTTACCTTAAAGACTACCTTTGTGAATGTTTTGGTAGCGCAGACCGCTACAGAATTGGTGAAGTTACTTTAAAAGTAACTTGGAAGCTGAACGGCTCCCCCCTGCGGTGTTGGAACTACTGGATCAGTTGGCTCAAGCCTTGGTGTTCATGTGTGATACGTCCCTGGATTCAGCCCCGTTGGTGGCCAGGGCATCAGCAGTGGGGGATTGCTATTAGGCGCATGGTGTGACTGAAAAGCTGGTCGGCGGACCAGGCTTCTAAAAAAGCCTTGACTAATCTTCCCTTCTTAGGGGAGAGGCTGTTTGGATCCTCTCTGAATGAGTTGATCAAAGGTATCACGGGGGGTAAGAGCACTCCTCGTCCCCAATCCTCTAAGGGCAAGGCGCCACGTCCTAGGCGGAGGTCTTCCTTTAATGCTCATAGATGTCTTTTTCATGCCTCCGGGTCACAAGAAAAAGGTAAATCATTCAGGTCTTCTGGGGGTTCCAAGAAGCCATGGTCGGGGAAAGCAAAGACTGGCCAATCTGGACCTGCAGACAAGTCCTCGTCTGCATGAAGGGGCGCCCTCACCCGATTCTGGAGTGGGGGACGTCTTTGTTTCTTTCTGGAACCCTGGACATCCTTGATTCAGGACGAATGGGTTCACAAACTGATCCGATCTGGGTACAAGATTGAATTCCGGTCTTGCCCGTCGGACAGGTGCTTCCCGTCCAATCTTCGACTATCCCCAGTCCGGTTAAGGGACTTGCTAGGAGCAGTACACGATTTGCTGTCACAAGGGGTGATTGTCCTGTTCCTGTTAAAGAACATTTTCAAGGGTTTTATTCAAACCTCTTCACCGTGCCCAGGAAGGAAGGCAAGGTGCGTCCCATCCTGGATCTCAAGGCCCTGAACCGCTTCTAGCAGGTACAGAAGTTTTGGATGTAATCCATCCGCACGGTAGTGGCATCGCTGCACCAGGGAGACTTCTTAGCCTCCGTAGATATTAAGGACGCATATCTACACTTCTCTATTTACGCTGGACACAAGCGGTTTCTTCGCTTTGCAGAGGAGCATTATCATTCTGTGGCGTTACCCTTTGGTTTCACCTCAGCTCCTAGAGTGTTTACCAAAGTCTTAGCATCGATATTGGCATTGCTGCCCCAGCGGGGAATTGCGGTACTGGGGTACCTAGACGATCTCCTGTTGAGAGCGGACTCTCCTTCGGTCTTGTTGGGGGATCTGACGGTCACTGTCAGAAATCTGCAGGATTTCAGTTGGAACATCAATTTCAAGAAATCCGCGCTGAAACCTGTCTTGAGTCTGGATTCAGCCTTGGTCAAAGTGTTTCTTCCCCTGGACAAGCTGCAAAAGTTGCAGGAGGCGATTCGGTTGTTGGTAAACATTCTGTCCTCTCTTTGAGTTTGCATGCAGGCTTTAGGTCTGATGACATCAACCTTCGAGGCGGTTCCGTTTGCTCAATTCCATACCAGACCTTTGCAAAGGGAGATTCTTGTCAAATGGAACAAGGATCCAAAGTCCTTGGACTCTGATTCGTTTATGCCACAACACAAGGTCTGCTCTGTTGTGGATCCAGTCTCCAGCATGGGCAAGTCCTTTCTTCCATTGTTTTGGACAGTGGTGACCACGGACGCCAGCCTATCAGGCTGGGGCGGGGTGCTGGGGAGGGGTACTGGGAAAGCTCTGTGTCCAGGGTACCTGAACGATGGAAGAGTCAAAACTACCGATAAATGTTTTGGAGCTCAGAGCAATAAAGCTTTGTCTGAGCCATTGGACAACTCGTCTGCAAGATTGTCCAGTTTCAATCATACAATGCCACGGCTGTAGCTTACATCAATCACCAGGGGGGCACCAAGAGTGTCTTGGCAGCCAAAGAGGTAACCGAGATTCTGGCCTGGATGGAAAAATTGATACCAGCCCTCTCTGCTGTACACATTCAAGGTGTGGAGAACTGGCAAGCGGATTGCCTGAGTCGTCAGTTGTTGGATCAAGGGGAGTGGTCCCTGCACCTGGTGGGGTTTCATCCCCTGTATGTTTGGTGGGGGACTCCTGAGGTAGATCTGCTTGCTTCTCGCCTCAACAAGAAGGTTCAGAGATTCATAGCCAGGCCTCGAGACCCTCTAGCCGAGGCCACAGATGCTCTGGTGGCCCCTTGGGGTCAGTATCGGCTAAATTATGCCTTTTCTCCCTTGAAACTCCTGCTGAGGCTTCTGCGCAGGATAGAGGTGGAAGGGATTCCAGCCATTCTGGCTCCAGACTGGCCTCGCCGGTCTTGGTAAGCAGACCTGTTAAGGTTGGTCGCTGATGCTCCTTGGAGACTTCCTCTCAGAGAAGATCTGTTGTCTCGAACCAATCTTACAACCTGCTTTACAGTAGATGGCTTTAACGGCATGGCAGTTGAAAGCCAGGTGTTGAGAGATAGAGGTCTTTCTGACTGTGATTCCTACGCTGCTGAAGGCTAGGAAGTCGATTTCTAGGAAGATATAATCGTACATGAAAATTGTATATTTCGTGGCGTGAATCACTGAAGGTGCATCCTTGCTTGTTTTCGATAGCTAGGGCCTTGGCCTTTCTGCAGAAAGGAGTTGAGCAGCGGTTGGCTTTGGGCACTATCAAAGGCCAAGTGTCGGCTTTGGCTATACTTTTCCAACGCCCGTTAGGTACACATGCATTGATCCGTACCTTTATACGGGGAGTGCACCATATGGCTCCTCCGAGAAGGTCCCCGCTACCTCAATGGGACCTCAATCTGGTATTAAAAAATAGAAAAGCAGCGCTATTAAAATAACAGTCCAAAGAGTAGTTGGGCAGGGTCCAGCCGATTGGTCTCGTGTAGTGCCACCACCACCAAAGAAAGAGTGACCCCAATCACACTGCCGCTTACCGTCCCACTGATATCTGAAGGCTTATAGAATCCACCAAACAGTTCCAGATTTTCAAGAGATGCTCAACACTCCCAAATCAGAGCAATGTATGTGATGCGATATCTCAGGGCATACCAATCAGTCTGTCATTTGGAGTAGTAGAAGCCAGTTCCCTTTGATGGATGTATAAACAACCTTTAGGTCC